>NW_028317804.1:913405-1217873 GCF_062004578.1 Staurois parvus | reverse complement strand
TTCCATGAAGTTGAGGGGACAGTGAGTAGTGCATGGGCTTGTAGGAAAAGGCAGAGCAGTAACCAGACAAGCAGGCTCGCTGGTAGAAATCCAGCACCTTTTTCCTGAGATACATGATAAATAAGTATGAGTGTATTATACAGGCAAAAAACAAACATGCACAAAGAAATTAGGAAAATGAATTGTGGATTGCAGAGAAAAGCTAGTAAGGGCAAATGGAGAATAGAAGACAAGCTTTTGGTGCATTTTAAAATATTTTCTTGTTTTTCAGGGATGCTGCTATTGGGAGATAATGTTATGAGGCGTACCTGTCAGACCCAGAGAGGGGGTAAATATCAGCTCCATCCCAGAAATCAGTACAGGCTTCAAGGATAATATCAGCTGTTCCATGGGACAGCATCTGCTCTGTGTCTGAGAGTTACAGGAACAACAGATGAAAGAGATACACATTTCAATATATAAAAAAAAACCCCAAAATAATTCTGACAGAACAAGAAAAAAGGCCAGGAGAGAATTAGAAAGGCAAAGAACATGGATACAAATGAATATTATATACTAAGGAAAATGGTGTAATATCTTCAAACAAGGATGAAATGAAGCCAACTTACTGGATGTGACATCCTTGACAAAAAGGCTGATCATGTGGCTGAGTGGAGGTCGTCGCTTGGTAACCGTTGGAAGCTTGCAGAGAAGGGACTCCTTCACAGTTTCATCACTTGGAAGGTGATAAAGAGCAACATGATTTTGTAGTTTAAATAGATCCTTTGCTCCAGGCGTGAAACCTAGACACAAATCACAAGGTCAATAACCAAGATGAGAAAAATAATTTTCTATTAAAAAACAGAGTACACAGAATGAGATATTAAAGCAATCATACCGATGAGCCTAGAAAAGTCACAGAGTCCCCATGGGATATGCCCTGGAAGCACAGAGCAGCGCGTTTCTTGAAGGGCAATGTGCTTTAAATGGTCAGAGAAGCGGCAAAGGGTGGTGGTCACATCTGGGTTACAGAGGTTGAGCAGCACATTAAGACCCAGAGGTTTCAAAGAGCTCAGGTGAAGTTGCCAGTTAGCCTCATCAAACTGGATGCTTTGAGGATTCTGCTGGTCCTGTGACAACCGAAGCATCTCTAGATGGCAGTCACAAACATAATCATCCACCTCGCTGCTTAGCTACAAGCAAAGTAAAAAGCATTAAAAAAATACATATTGCAAAACATATACATACTAACTTAAATGTAGAATGTTTCAGTTGAGTAACAATTTTATGTATTTCTAAAGACAGTTGTTTTGGACAGAGTAGGAACCCCTGTAAATAGTTTTTCTACTGCTGTCTGCATCCTACCAGGGAGGGGGGTTCTGCAAACTTTAGAATGTCTTAACCTTCTGCCTCAGGGACAACAGAAAGTGTCCCTGAAAGTTGTCACTAGAACAACACACACACACACAAAATTGGCTGACTGGCTCCCGCTTGCTGTCTCAGCCAATGAGGAGGCAGAGACTCGGGACAGCCGAGGCTGTTAATCACATCGCTGGATCATGATGAGACTCAGGTAAGTATAGAGGGGGCTGGGGGCACTGCTACACACAGAAGGTTTATTGCCTTCATGCAAAGAATGCATGAAGGTAAAAAACCTTCAGCCTTTAAAACCACTTTTAAGTTATGTGTAATAAAATGGAATGACACAGGGAAAAGTATTGAACACATGAAGAAAGGGAGGTGCAAAAAGGCATGGAAAGCCAAGACACCACCTGAAATCTATCAGTAATTAGAAAGCAATCCTGCCCCTTTATGAATGCAAATTAATCTAAACTGATGGCCTATAAAAAGGTGTCACACAAGAAAAATCTCATGATGGGTAAAAGCAAAGAGAGCTCTCTCAAGACCTTTGCAACCTTTTTGTTCAAAATATACTGATTGCATTGGTCACAGAAGGCTTTCGAAACTTTGGAATGTTCTAGTGAGCACTGTTGGAGCAATAATCCGGAAGTGGAAAGAACATCATTTCATTATAAATCGGCCAAGACCAGGTGCTCCTCGCAAGGTTTCTGATAGAGGCATGAACAGAATTATCAGAAAAGGTGTCCAAGAGCCAAGCACCACACTTGTGGAAAGCTTCAGAAAGACCTGAAATTAGCAATGCACTCAACAGCCATGGCCTGTATGCACGCTCACCACTCAAGAATCCTTTGGTGCAGAAAAAGCATGTTGAGTCTTGTTTAAAGTTTGCTGCACAACATTTAGACAAGCTTATGAAATACTGGGAGAATATACTCATAGTGTGGTCAGATGAGACCAAAATTGAACTCTCTGGATGCCATAATACACACCATGTTTTGCGGTTAAATGACACTGCACATCACCCCAAAAACACCATACTGGCATTAAAGTTTGGAAGTGGGAACATGGTGTGGGGTTGTTTTTCAGCATATGGTACTGGCAAACTTCATATCATTGAAGGAAGGATGGATGGAAAAATGTACCAAGACATTCTTGATAAAAATCTGCTGCCACCAACCAGGATGATGAAAACGAGGGTGGACATTTCAGCAAGACAATAATCCCAAACACAAAGCCAAGGAAACTCTCAATTGGTTTCAAAGAAAGAAAATAAAGAAGCTAGAATGGCCCAGCCAATCACCTGACATGAATCCAACAGAAAATCTGTGGAAAGAAATAAAGATCAGAGTTCATAGAAGAGACCCACGGAACCTCCAAGATTTGAAGAGCCAAAATGGGTCAAGATGACACTTGAGAAATTCATGCGACTAGTTTCTCCATACAGGAGGCGTCTTGACCCTGTCATTATCAATAAAGGATTTTGTACAAAGTATTAAATAAATTTCAGCTAGCGTGTTCAATACTTTTTCCCTGTGTCATTACATTTTATTACACATAACCTAATTTCTGAACTTATTTGTTTCTTTGTATGTATGGATTGCATGGGTTGTTACCGACATGTGGTGAAAATTTCATGTCAATAGCAACTTTAGAAATATATTTACGGAGAAAAACGTGTTCATTACTTATTTTACTTGCTGTATATGGAAATGACGGTTGTTACTCAAAATATGTTATTCTTTTCTTCAGTGCTTGATATTATCTAGCAAGAAATAGTTGCTAATGTTTAACTATTCACTTGCTGATATATATATTATATATATGCAGCTGTACAATAGAATCATAGTAAATAATACAAGAATAATGGAAAAATGGATGGAATATTATAGTTACACATGCAAAGGAAAATATTTGAATGGGTGGAATAGCATGGATACATATCCCATGTAACATATTTGACCATTTTCTTTTTTTAAAAAGAAAATGGGTATAATTATTTTTCTAGAAGGGGATTATAAGATGAATATCATTGTTACGCATCGCACGTAATGTATTTGAACTGTTTCTGATAGGAATATGGGTATAATTATTGTTCTTAGAGAAGAGAAGAAGCGCCTCTAAGTGCAGTATAGGTAACTTTAATGGATAACAAAATGTAGAACAACTCACATACTGCATGTTAAAAGCAAGCTCAAAAGGATGGGAGAACGGCTGTGTCCATGCTGTGTCTTCTTCTCTTCTCTATTCTACACAGAGTTCTGCTACTACTGTATGAGGCTTGCCCTAGTGCTATATGGACTTGTAGCCCTACATTGGACTTTTTGGACTCTTTCACCATTTTTAATAGCTGGGTGGTAGCACTTTGCGCTGATTGTTCTCTAATTGAGTTTCTTGCTTGATAATTATTGTTCTTCATGGGAATTATGGATGTAATATCATGGTTACACCTAAAAATGAACATATTTATCCTATTTCTGATAAGAATATGCATATAAATATTTTTCTTCATGGGGGTTATTTGTGGAATACCAAGGTTACACATGCCAAAGACCATATTTGACCTGTGTCTGATAGGAATATGGATATAATTATTTTCCTTCAAGGGGATTGGCGGGGACTATCATTGTTACACATCCAATGTAAGGGATGTGTGTCAAAAATATGTAGTGAGCATAAAGAAAAAGAACTTGTGAATGAGCAGCACAAAGTGGTAAACCCTCCTAGTCTACTAAAAACAGAAATATATACAGAAAGTGCAGCGCTTATGTCCAAAGCATACGAACACAAAATTATTCCTGTGTAAACTTATATAGGAAGTAATTATACAAAAATATATATAAGATTAACTTAAATCCTAAATAAAGTCCAAAAAGTGCAGTGTCCAATGGTGTTGTAGAGATCAATCATGACTAGCGACATAAGGTTACATCTGTGACAATCCTCCACCACTATGCACTCACCGGAAGAGGCAACTAGGCACTGTACAGAAATCCCTCCGAAAGATGTAGCCTTTCCACTGCAGGGATAGATGGCCAAATATCCAGGGCGGCTTGGCTCTATATTGGGATCCCTCTAAAGCAGATGCATCAGCTCCAATGCATGGATAAGCAATCAATCCGGAGATAGTAAATCCTAGATAAAAGAGTTCAGAAACAAGAGCCCAGAGATGGTGGCATATAGTGTAGTATTTTATTACATAAAAATATTAGCATCCACGTGGAGCTCATAAAAGCAATACAGCTTCACTTACAAACATGGCCGCCGGACCATCGTATAGAATCAGCGGCGTGACGTCAGCACGTAGGCTCCCCACTGACGCATTTTGTGCATGCACATTCTCAAAGGGACCCACCTCCTACTGACGCCATCACAATACACATCTTAAATAGCCCTCAGGCGTGCAAATGAACGGGCGCCATTTTATTGAAGACCAGACATTGCATCTTTGTTCCGGATCGTGCAAATCAAAAAACAACCACTTACAAAATAAATAAACAAAATGTGGTGATAATGTTATTACTATTTAGACATGGGATTGTTAATTATTAACTGAATTACATGAACTTATATTTCAACAGGGTGCTGCGGATATCAATATTATAATCACTGATACCAGTGATAAAATAGCCAAAATATCAAAAAAGACCAAAAAAAGGGGATTTAGAAGAAAATATCCCTAAAATTCTAATAAGAAGATTATAAAGAATATAATAAATAATAAATAAAAATCTATTAAATTCCAACAAAGATGTGATCCAGAATGAAAACATACAAAAATAAATATAAAATAAAGCCGTGGGGCCTTAAAAATCCACTATGTGACATAAAACATATAATAAAATCTCTTTTTTCAAAAAATCATATAAAAACACATGAAGGAGCATCAAAATCATTTAAGTATGTGCAGCATGATATATAACATGGCATGAATAGGCCCAAATAAAAGCATCTCAACCCCATAAATATATTATTATGGAACTTATTCATATGCATTCCCCCCTAAGTAGATGGAAGAAACATAAACATCAACTGTTATCAATAAAACTTATCAATTTAAAAAGCCACAGATGTGGGACATTAACCTCTAATTGGCATTTTAATCCGTGTGTGTCACCTTGTGTGTCTGTACCAAGGCCAAACATTCCAGAGTATGTAAACTTTTGATCATGGCCATTTGGGTGATTTCTGTTATTATGATTTAAAAAGGAGCCAAACAACTATTTGAGAATAGTTTCATATGATCATCATCCTTCAATAAAGGAGCATTTTTTGGCATGATCAGTCATATTTTTAATATCAATGCCAAAATTTCACAATTTCTGCCAGGGTATGCAAACTTTGGAGCACAACTGTATATGACTTTGATGCTCTTTCATGTGATTTGTTTTAAAAAAAAATGTTATTATATGTTTTATGTTACATAGTGTTTTTTTAAGGCAGCACGGCTTTGTTTTATATTTATTTCTTTGTATGGTTTCATTCTTGATCGTATCTTTGTTGGAAATGACTAGATTTTTTGTTATATTCTTTATAATCCCCTTATTAGAATTTTAGCAATATTTTCTTCTAAATCCCCTTTTTTTGGTCTTTTTTGATATTTTGGCTTTTTTATCACTGGTATCAGTGATTACAATATTGATATTCGCAGCACCCTGTGGAAATATAAGTTCATATAATTAATTTAATCGATAATTAACAATCCCCATATCTAAATAGTAATAACATTATCACGTTTTGTTTATTTATTTTGTAAGTGGCTGTTTTTTGATTTATACGATGTGGAACAAAGATGCAATGCCTGGTCTTCAATAAAATGGTGCCCATTTGTTCGTGCGCCTGAGGGCTATTTAAGATGTGTATTGTGATGGCGTCAGTAGGAGGCGGATCCCTTTGAGAATGTGCAGGTGCACAAAACGAGTCAGTGGGGAGCCTACATGCTGACGTCACGCTGCTGAGTCCATATGATGGTCCGGCGGCCATGTTTGTAAGTGAAGATGTATTGCTTTTATGAGCTCTACGTGGATGCTAATATTTTTATGCAATAAAATACTACACTATATGCCATTATCTCTGGGCTCTGGCTTCTGCACTCTTTTATCTAGGATTTACTATCTCCAAATTTGATTGCTTATCCATGCATTGGAGCTGATACATCTGCCTTAGAGGGATCCCTATATAGAGCCAAGTCGCCCTGGATATTTGACCTTCTATCCCTGCAGTGGAAAAGCTACATCTTTCAGAAGGATTTCTGTACAGAGCCTAGTTGCCTCTTACGTCTGGTGAGTGCATAGTGGTGGAGGATTGTCACAGGTGCACTCTTCACAGATGTCACCTTATGTCACTGGTTATGATTGATCTCTACAACACCACTGGACACTGCACTTTTTGGACTTTATTTATGATTTAAGTTTATCTTATATATATTTTTGTATAATTACTTCCTATATAAGTTTACACAGGAATAATTTTGTGTTCTTTATATGCTTTGGACATAAGCGCTGCACTTTCTGTATATCTTTATGTAAGGGATGTGACCTGTTTCTGATAGGAATATGGGTATAATTTTTCTACATGGGGAATATGGATGGAATAACATTTTTTACCTTATTGCATTCCTTGCATTAAGGCAAAAAATGTTTAGGCATCAGCATCCTCATTCGATCCATCGCCGTGCACACCTGCAGGTCTTCTCTCCCCTCACTTCTGTGTCTCACTGGCTTTGCTGGGGCACTGGGAGCCATTGGCTTCCACAGCTGTCAATCAAAGCCAGTGACAAAAGAGCGGGGGGTGGGGCCCACTGTCTGAATGAGCACACAAGAGTGCCCCCATGGGAAGCGGATACCTGTGGGGGCACTGGCCAGGGAGGAGGGGCCAGGAGTGCTGGCGGGGGACCTGAGAAGAGGAGGTTCGGAACCATTCTATACAATTCCACTGCACAGAGCAGGTAAGTATAGACATGTTTGTTGTGTTTTTGAAAACACATTTTTGCCTTTACAATTGCTTTAACAAGGAACATATTTAACCTATTTCTGAAAAGAATATGATGTAATGCTTTTCTACAAGGGGAATATGGGTTAAATATCATGGATACATATTTCAAAGAACATATTTAACCTGTTTCTGAGAAGAACATGGGTATAATTATATATATTTCTAAATGGGAATTATGGATGGAATATCATCGTTACACATCCCACATAATGCATTTGACCTGTTTGTGATAAGAAAAGTAATATAATTACTTGTATACATGATGATTATGGGGGGGGGGGGGGGATCTCATGCTTACACCTCACAAGCAACATACACTCACTGGCCTCTTTATTAGGTACACCTGTTCGATTGCTTGGTAACAAAAACTGCTAATCAGCCAATTGCATGGCAGCAACTCAATGCATTTAGGCATCTAGTCGTGGTGAAGACAACTTGCTGAAGTTCAAACAGAGGATCAGAATGGGGAAAAAAAGGGATTTAAGTGACTTTGAACATGGCATGGTTGTTGGTGCCAGATGAGCTGGTCTGAGTATTTAAATAACTGCTGATCTACTGGGATACTCATGCACAACCATCTCTAGGGTTTATAGAGAATTGTCCGAAAAAGGAAAAATATCCAGTGAGCTGTAGTTGTGTGGACGAAAATGCCTTTTTTGACGTCAGAGGATAGTGGGCAAACTGGTTCGAGATGGTAGAAAGGTACCAGTAACTCAAATAGCCACTCGTTACAACCAAGGTATGCTGCATACGATCTCTGAACGCACAGCACATCGAACCTTGAAGCAGATGAGCTACAGCACCAGACCACCACACCGGGTGCTACTAGAAGTTTGGAAAATGTTGCCTGGTCTGATAAGTCTCAATTTCAGCTGCAACATTCAGATGGTATGGTCAAAATTTGGCGTAAATAACATGAAACCATGGATCCATCCTGCCTTGTACCAACGGTTTAGGCTGGTGGTGGTAGTGTAATGGTGTGGGGGATATGTTCTTGCCACACTGTGTGCCCCTTCATACCAAATGAGAATCATTTAAACGCCGAGGACTATCTGAGTATTGTTGCTGACCATGTCCATCCCTTTATGACTATAGTGTACCCATCTTCTGATAGCTACTTACAGAAGGATAATGCACCGTGTCAAAAAACTCAAATAATCTCAAATTGGTTTCTTGAACATGACAATGAGTTTGCTGTACTCCAATGGCCTCCACAATCACCAGATCTCAATCCAATAGAGCACTTTTGGGATGTAGTGAACGGAAGATTCGCATCATGGATGTGCAGTCAACAAATCTGCAGCAGCTCATGATGCTATCATATCAATATGGACCAAAATCTCTGAGGAATGTTTCCAATACCTTGCTGAATCTATGCCATGAAGAGTTAAGGCAGTTCTGAAGGAAAAATGGGGTCCAACCCGGTACTAGCAAGGTGTACCTAATAAAGTGGCTGGTGACTATATTTAACCTTGGTTTTTTTTCTGCATACTTACTTGTAAAATCCATTTATTGGAATATATCACTGGACACAGAAAAAGCTATTCATGACTATGTGGGTTATATCCCACCTATAGGTGAATGGACACTGGCCGACCAATCAGAGAGGAAGTTCCCCCCATATAACCCCTCCTACACAGTAAATACTTGTAGTCAAAAACAAAGTTTTTGTAGCAAACAATGAAATTCCAGAAAGCGGGGAGAGACCTTTGTATCCCGTGATGGACTCCATGAATTGGATTTTACAGGTATGTATGTAGAAAAAAAATTCAATTTTCTTTATTGTACATCACGGGGCACAGAGCAGGTTATTCATGACTATGTGGGATGTCCTAAAGCAGTAAAAAACACTCTGAGAGGTGGGTGACACCATAATAGCCTGGTAGAGTGTGCTCTCACCTGAAAGGGTCGGAATTTAAACTTCAAACCATAGGCTTGAATGATTAACTGGCGAATCCAATGAAAAATAGTTGAACTGGATGCTGCCTGCCCTTTCTGGGCCCTTCTGGCAGCACAAATCAGGATTCCTGACCTATGCCACCAACTCAAGAAAATCCTGACCACTCAAACTACATCCAGAGTATGCAGCGCTCTTTCCACTGCCGACTGTGGACTAGGAAAAAGGAAAGGCAAGACACTGTCTTGATTTAAGTGAAAACTAAAAACCACTCTAGACAGGAAGATGGATGAGGGCTAACAGCACACTATCATGATGCCAGACCAAGAACGGCTCTTTACATGAAAGAGCCACCAGCTTTGACTTGCTTCCTGCCGAAGTGATAGTAACCAAATAAGCCACCTTCTGAGTCAAACGATAATGTTTCTTTAATTGGTTTAAAGGGCGGCCTCTGCAAGGACAGCCAAAGTCACAAGGACACAAGGGCGGCCTGACAGATGGGACTGTCCGTGTTACACCCTGCACGAAGTACCAAGTACAGTAAAACCTAGGATTGCGAGTAACATGTGCTGCGAATGTTTTGCAAGACGAGCAAAACTTTTTTTTATAAATTCTGACTTGATAAAGGAGCGATGTCTTGCAATACTAGTATGTACGTATGATGGATCTGATGACGAACTGATGGATCTGCATCGCGAGCAACAGCAAGAGGTTATGGAGGAGATCTCATCTGAAGAGGATAAAAATGCAGAGGAATCCCTCACTTCAAATTAGATTAGGGAGATGTGCAAAATGTGGGATATAGTGCAAACTTTTGGAGAAAAGCACCACCCGAATAAGGCTGTAGCAGTTCAAACGATAAATCTGTTTAACGACAATGCAATGTCACATTTCCACCAAATCCTTAAAAGGAGGCAAAAGCAAGTGTCATTGGATAGGTTCCTTGTTAAAGTCGCACAAAAGAAAAAGATTCCAGTGAGCCAACAGATAGCCTGGACCCTGCACAAAAGACATGGCAATAGTTGATTTGGGGGAAAGCATAGATTAAGGGGAACTGGTCCCTAACGTGTTACCAGTGCATCTACCCCTATTGCCAGTAGGACTCTTGACATGGACACAACCTGTATAACTTGTTGTAGAACCTGAAAGTCAGCAGATACACATCCAGAGTTCCCAAACGCTGGCATATTGCTGAGAATGTCTTGGGATGCAGGGACCATTCTACCGGTATCAGCAGCTGACCTCTGGGGGAAAAAAATTCCTGCCAGTTTCCTATACATGTAATATGTACTGCCGACAGAGATAGCACATGCTGTTCTGCCCCAGACAATGTAGTTCACCTCTTCCTGAAACGCAGGACTCCTGATGCCACCCTGGAGACTGATATACGCCAGTGCCCTGGCACTGTCGGATCAACCCCTGACCAAAAACCTGTGCAACTGGTTCATGCAATAATCTAGAGCAAGGTGTACTGCCCAAAGTTCCAAGACATTGATGGGCAGTATTCTCTCCTGTGGAGAACAAGTCCCATGAACTGTATCCACCTCAAAACCAGCCTCCCAACCGGAGAGACTGGCATCGGTGGTTACTATCTTCCATATCACTGGAAGGAAAATGATCCGTTCAGATTCCTAAAGACCACCAATTCAGACTCTGTAATATCCCAGGGACAAAGCCCTCCAGCAATCCAATGCTTGGACCTTCATGATCCAGACAGAGTGTTCCTCTACAAAAGACCTGAAGTGGAACAGCATAAAGAAACCACTTCAAACATAGATACTATTTCCCCATGCAGAGATGTAGTGAAGGATACCTTTTGCTTCCTAAATTTCGATTTAAACTTGAAACTGACTGCTCCCTAAGCAAAGGAACATTAAGGAATTCTGAGATTGACACCACTCCATGTCCTCAGCAGGCCCAGCACCAGGGCTAGGAGCTTTGCGAACACACGAAGGGATTTGTCCAGTCCAAAGGGCAGTTCCCCAAAACAAAAAAAAAAATGTTGATTCTTTACTGCAATCACAGAAACCCTTGATGAGCCCGAAAAATTGGCACACGAAGATATGCGTCATTGAGAACTATGGACACCCAAAATCTTGAAGAAAAGCCACCACTGATCGGACCGATCCCATCCGAAACAGGATGTCTAGACTTATGTCTAGTGCCTTGAAACCTAAGAGAGAGCTCACACCCGTTTGGTTTTGGCCCTGCGAAGCCATGGAGTGTCTTGAATCATCTCAGAGACTGCCCTAGCATTCTCTGCCTGAGATACTTCTCAAAACACAACCGTTTCAGACTCTGGAGGGGAAAAGCTTACAACACCTCATATTCCCAGGCAGTCTCCACTCCAAGCACTAACTAGGGCTGATCCTGTTTAGCTTCCGAGTTCAGACGAGATCAGGCGCGTTCAGGCTAATGCAGCCGCAGTCCATTGCAGCTTTACCACCAGGAATAACTGCAATGCCAGACAAACATAGTGTTCCAGACACCTGACACCACTGGTTTATTGTGAAATTCGAACACCTCCAGATTACCCCCTGTACATTAAGTACGCATGTACGTATGCAAGTTATGCATTAAGTATGCATGTATGTATGCAATTAATGCATCAAGCATGCATGTATGAATGCAATTTATGAATCAAGAATGCATGTATGAATGCAATTTATGAATCAAGAATGCATGTATGCATGCAATTTAAGCATCAAGTATGCATGTATAGATGCAGTTTAAAGTGTTACTAAACCCACAACAGTAAAATCAGTCTGTATATGCAGTAAAGCATGCTTGTTATACTGTGGAACCTAAGGGGTTAATATTGTGCATTGTGTAAAAACCCTGTTTGATCCTGACTTCTCTGATCCTCCCCTTCTTCCAGTGGCCCCCTCTTATCTCCTGATAAGACATTTTGTGTGGAGTCACTCTGCACATGCTTAGTTTGGTGTGTATTGCTAGAAAGGTTTTTACTTTCCCTTGGGAGAGTGCATGTGATTAGCACAGGTCCAATCAGCACTGTCCAGACAGAGGTCAGTGGTTGTGCATACTCCTAGAGCAATATGAAAACTCCTTCTACAAGCTTTAACCAGTGCTCTGCTGAACACTGATAGAAGTCACAAGACTGCTCTAACTGCTGATGAGAAAAGGTATTTAGCAGTTATGTTTACTAAAATAATTGCACTTCCTCGTTCTGTGTACTGTGGGAGACCAGATATAGTGAATGCAGGATCCTGGGTTTAGTAACACTTTAAGCTTCAAATACATATGTATAGATGCAGTTTATGCATTAAGTATGCATGTACGAATGCAGCTTATGCTTTAAGTATGCATGTATGAATGCAGCCTATACATTAAGTATGAATGCACTTTATGCATTAGGTATGCATGTAGTTTATTCAAATTTACAGTACAAATAATTATACAGGTATGCATGCAATAATGTAATACAATGCTGTAACTGTCCTGCTTTCTAGATCTGTATCAAACTCAGCCTGGGTGCAGCCTAAATGTAAGCTCCTGCAGATCAAATGCAAGCTATTCTAGAGACGCAACTGGCCTAGGCCTAGGAACACATTTGACCTTTTCCTGATAAGAATACGACAATAGTTTGTTTTCTACATGGGGATTACGGGTGGTTTATTGTGGTTAAACATGCCTAGGAACACATTTGACTTCTTTCTGATAGGAATATGCAAAGGAACATATTTACCTGTTTCTAATAAGAATATTGGTATATTTATTTTCTACATGGGGATTAAGCATGGAATATTATGAATAGACATGCCAAGAACACATTTGACATGTTTCTGATATAAATATAGATATAATTTTTTATACATATGGACTATGAGTGAAATATTATGGTTACACATGGCAAGGAACACATTTAATCTGTTTCTGATAAGAATATGGGTATAAAAATTTTTTACATGGGGATTATGAGTGGAATATTATGATTACACATAACAAGGAACACTGTCAGGGAAGGAAACGAGGAAGCCCTGGCAAATGTGCCAATGCCCAATATGGTCACGCTAATTTGCGCAAAAAAGCGCACGGCACGCATAAGCGCATACATGTGCGCGACAGCGCATTGGCACATGCAGGGCATGATAATTGTTGGCGCAGTGGCGTTTATAAGGACTGCAGCCCCTCACAATAATTGCTGTATTATTGTCAGACTCCTGTTCCTCTGCGAATTACCCTGCTGATTATCTGTTACTGACCCGGCTTGACCCTGACCTGCTTTGGCTTCTCTCTTGGCTCTTACCTCGGGCCTCTTCCTCGGATCTGCTCCTGCCTATTCCTGATTGGTAACCTTGGCATGACCCTGGCCTGCTCCTGTCTTTACTCCTGATTGATGCTCTGTTTGACCCCGGCCCTGGCTTCTGACTTTACTTCCTGCTCCACCCATCTGTCTGGATCCGCCAGTCCTCTGGAGAGCTCACTCCTGTATACTGTCCACCCACGGGTGTCGTCTCATTGGGTATCACCAGCAAACTATATAATTGGCAACTCATGCTTCTTTTGGCACTGCACCTTCTTTTACTACCTTCAGGGGTGCATTGCATTTAGTAAGGGGAGCTCTCTCATCACCTCAGCCTCCAGTCAGGTACGTGACAAACATATTGAACTGGTATATTTTGCAATATATGGATAGTTATTATATTATTATACATAAAGATTATGGGTGGAAAATCAGGGTTACACATATCAAGTATCCTATTTGACCTTTTTCTGATACCAATATGGGAATAATTATTTTATACATGGGGATTATGGGTGAAATATTATGGTTTCTGATAAGAATATGGGTATAACTATTGTTCTCCATGGGGATTACAGATGGAATATCATGGTTACACTTAACAAGGAACATTTTTGATCCTATTTTTCAGATAAGAATATAGCTATATTTATTTTTCATCATTGAAATTATGTGTGCAATATCATGGTCACACATCCCACACAATCTATTTTTACCTGATTCTGATATAAATCACTTAGAAAACACTTAAAGTGATTGAAAAAGTGATGCCCATATTTCTATCAGAAACAGGTCAAACACGTTACATAGGCTGTGTATCGATTACATTCCACCCATAATCCGTATGTAGAAAAAGAAAATACCCATTTTCTTACCGGAAACTGGTCAAATGTGTTTCTAGCCATGTTTAGCCATAAAATTCCACCCATAATCCCCATGAAGAAAAATAACTATACTCATTCTTATCAGAAAAAAGTCAATTGTGTACATAGGCATGTTTAACCATGATATTCCACCCATAATCCCCATGAAGAACAATAACGATACCAAAATTTTTTTAGAAACAAGTTAAATATATTGCTTGTTAAAGTGGTAGCAGACTTGTTTTTTTTTTATTTTACTACAGGTAAGCTTATAATAATATAATAAACACTGCCCAGGGTGGATACAGCTCTTCAGAGCATGTGACTCTGCCCATGGAAAATTCTGTCAACTTTAAGGATCCTATGGATTGTCATATAGGCAGAGACCTTAAGAAAACCTATGTTAAGGCAGGATTGCTCTGTTGCCCGGTGATAGCACTGACCTCTATCTCCAGAGCCTTGAAATCTTGGACAGAAAATGTGGAGCAGACTGTCAGATCAGGTGTAGATGCTAAATCAGTCACCTTAACGTTGAAGGAAATCAAACTGACCTTGGATTTTCTAGCCGAATCCTCAGATATGGCCCACCTCTCGGGCAGGATGATGGGGCGTTGTATAACCTCAAAAGGAGCATTGGCTGAGAACTGGGCTGCAGACTCTTCTTCTAAGCAAGCCCTTTGTTCTGTGCTATTTAATGGGAAAAGCCTGTTCAGAAAACCTCTGGAAGAAGCCATTAGTAGGGTCACTGGAGGAAAGTTGGGGATCATTCCTCAAGATAAGCGTAGGCGTCAACAGCAGCCTTTTCGCCCCTACAAAAGATTTAGGGAAGATTTTTATGAATCCAAAGCCTTTAGGAGACGCAAAATTTCTCGCCCTCAGTGGAGAGGAGCAAAGTCCTCCATCCTGCACAATGTCAAATCTAAGGCTGCACAGGCCGCCAAGCCCACAGAAAAATCTTTCTGATGGGGTGACCATCCAACCATCCCCAATAGTTGCCAGGCTGGTTTCAGACGCTTGGGTGGTTCTGATAATAATAAGAGGCTACAGGATAGAATTCTCCTCTCCCCCGCACCAAGATTACACTGTGGAAACCTCAGCGCCCAGGCACCCAAAAAAGAAGAATGTCCTGAAATTTTATGCCAGAGAATTATTGAAAGAAAAAGCCATTGTTCCAGTCCCACAGGGGAGGAAGCCCCAACTTCTATTCAACATTTTTTTAGGTGAAAAAAGCCTCAGGAGGCTACAGATCAGTTCTCGATCTGAAAGATCTTAACAGGTTATCAGAGTCAGTCATTTCCGCATGAAGTCTTTGCAGACGATAATGTCAGTTGTGAAGAAAAATGCCTGGATGATCACTATAGAGATTTCTAATGCTCATCTCCATGTTCGTATAGCAAGCAGTCATCAGAAGTTTCTTTGGTTTGTGATTGCCAATCAACATTACCAATTTACCTGTCTCCCATTCGGCTTGTCCACAGCCCCTTTTTTTACCTTTTCAAAAGTTTTCGTGTCGACAATAGCCCTTTTGTGTTTATGCAATAAAGAACATACCATTATCTGGACGATGTCCTCATCTTGGGTGACTCTCCAGACTCTAATGTCACACAAAATCATGGTAATACATACCCTAGCGAGGTTTGGCTGATCAATCACCAAAAAAGCCAACTGTCTCCTCAACAGGCAATAGAATATTTGAAAAATGTTCAATAAAAAATAAAGTATGTGTTGTACTCACAAACGACAATATAGTCAAGACACATCATAAAGAACAGCTGGGTCAACACCGCGCTGTGTAACAGTCCGCAATAGGGAGTATAGACATCCAAAAGGTTGACGCGTTTTGAGGACTTGCCTCTTCCTCAGAGCCAGTGGCTCTGAGGAAGAGGCAAGTCCTCGAAACGCGTCAGCCTTTTGGATGTCTATACTCCCTATTGCGGACTGTTACTCAGCGCGGTGTTGACCCAGCTGTTCTTTATGATGTGCCTTGACTATATTGTCGTTTGTGAGTACAACACATACTTTATTTTTTATTAAACATTTTTTATGGTAATGCACTAGGCCTGTGCACCCTCTGTTTTTTCTTTCCTCATTCAGGATATTTGGATTTCCCCGGTCCATTTGAGGGCAGCAAGGTGTGCATGTTCCAGGACATTCCTTATGTGGTTGTAGCCTGCATTGAGTCCATCCCCAAGCGCAGGAGCATTTGTGTTTGCTAATAGAATATTTGAGCCTCATCTTCGATACAGTAAGGGAGAAGTTGTTTCTGCTCCAGCGAAAGGCTGCTCAGTTAATGACCTGTGCACAGATGGTCATGGAATCCCCATCTCTGCAGAGGAATTTATTTTCCTATTGGGTATGATGACAGCAGCTATACTGGTGGACCCACGGGCCCTATGTCATATGAGGCACCTTCAGAATTCTTTCCGACAACGGAATTGTTCATCAACGAACCAAAGGATTCTCATTCCCCATTTCCTTCACCAAGACCTGATTTGGTGGACGACACGGGACAAAATGACTAGGGGGGCTCCCCTCAATCCTGGAGATTGGATCATTGTTACTTCGGATGCCAGTCTGCAGGGTTTGGGAGTACATTGCCTAGGTTATGAAGTCCAAGAGTGATGGCAAACAGCTCTTTCTCCTCAATTCCATACTCTGGAACTCATGGTGGCATCATATGAGCTGAAGATGTTCTCAAATCTTCTGGATGGAGCCTGTGTCAAGTTCCTGATGGACAACAGGACGGCTGTATCTTATATAGCAAATCAGGCAGGTACAAGGAGCCTCCCCCTTTTGAAAATAGTGGCCAGGATTTTTCCATGGGCAGAGGACCATCTGCAGGCCTTGACTGTGTCCTACCTTTCGGGCAGGAAAAACACCCTAGCAGACAGACTGAATATCCTGACAAGAACAAATGGTCCTTAAATGGCAGGTATCTCAGGCCAGTCTTCCACAACTGGGAGACTCCGCAAGTAGACCTGATGGTGACCCCCGAGAATGTTTGTCTTCCTCACTTCTGCTCCTGGGTTCTTCAGTCGCCAGGCAATAGCTCAGGATGCCTTCTCAATCTGCTAGAACCTTAATATATAAATATATATATATACCCATATATGTGTTCCCTGCAACAGTCTTAATTCTCAAGACTCTCCTGAAGATTAACAGGGAGACGAAGAGAGTAATCTTTGTGGCATCCTTCTGACTGAGGAGGCCATGGTTTCCGCTTCTAACCCAAATGATGATAGCCCTCCTAATCATCTACCCTGCAGGAAGGACCTGTTGCTCCAAAGACATTGGCAGCATCCCAACCCACACAGGCTGAGCCTGAATGTGGTTTTATTGAAAGGGAGACATTATTAGCGGAAGGTTTTCCTTTGTCTGTCATGCAAACTATGCTTCAAGCAAGAAAATCTGCCACAAATGTCACCACAGAGTCTGGAAAAAGTTATTTTCCTTAGCAAGATCAGAAAGTTTTGATTCTTTGGCTCTGTGAGATGTGGAACAATGATATTCCTCCCATAATCCCCATGTAGAAAAATAATTATACCCACATTCTTCTCAGAACAGGTTAACTATGTTTCTTGTTAAGTGTAACCATAATATTCAATCCATGATCCCCATTTAGAACAATAATTAAACCCATATTCCTATCAGAAACAGGTCAAATACGTTATGTAATTTGTGTAACGGTGAAATCGCTCCCCCCTCCCCATCGTTTAAAGAAAAATAATTATACCTGTATTCTTGTCAGACACAGGTCAAATATGGTCCTTAGCATGTCTAACCTTGATATTCCACCTGTAATCCCCATGTGGACCAAAAATTATACCCATAATCTTTTCAGAGACAGGTTAATATGTTCCTTGTTAAGTGTAACAATGATATCCCACCCATAATCCCCATGAAGAACAATAATTATCAAGCAAGAAACTCAATTAGAGAACAATCAGCGCAAAGTGCTACCACCCAGCTATTAAAAATGGTGAAAGAGTCCAAAAAGTCCAATGTAGGGCTACAAGTCCATATAGCACTAGGGCAAGCCTCATACAGTAGTAGCAGAACTCTGTGTAGAATAGAGAAGAGAAGAAGACACAGCATGGACACAGCCGTTCTCCCATCCTTTTGAGCTTGCTTTTAACATGCAGTATGTGAGTTGTTCTACATTTTGTTATCCATTAAAGTTACCTATACTGCACTTAGAGGCGCTTCTTCTCTTCTCTAAGAACAATAATTATACCCATATTCCTATCAGAAACAGTTCAAATACATTACGTGCGATGTGTAACAATGATATTCCCCCCATTATCCCCTTCTAAAAAAATAGTTATACCCATATTCTTATAAAAAAAAGATCAAATATTTTACGTGGGATATGTATCCATGCTATTCCACCTATGTGTAACCATCATATTCCATCCATAATCCTCATGCAGATAAATAATAAACCACATTCTTATCAGAAATGTATCAATTTTGTTTCCTTAGTGTGTGTAACCAATAATCTTCATTTTTAAAACATCTCTTTCCAGGTTCCTAATAAAACAGATACAATGTACAGTAATGCTTTACACATACATGTGCAGTACTGTATGGAATCCGTAATCTAATCCTAGAAATAAAATAAGTAAATTTTAAATTTTTATACAATTTACTAACATTCTATTGCACAGCTGCATACTGTATATATGTATAATATGCACACTATATTGCCAAAGATATTGGGATGTTTGCCTTTAATGGCATCCCAGTCTTAGTCTGTAGGGTTCAATATTGAGTTGGCCCACCCTTTACAGCTATAACAGCTTCAACTCTTCTGGGAAGGCTGCCCACAAGGTTTATGTGCGTCTATGGGCATGTTTGACCATTCTTCCAGAAGTGCATTTGTGAGGTCAGGCACTGATGTTGGACGAGAAGGCCTAGCTTGCAGTCTCCACTCTAATTCATCCCAAGGGTGTTCTATCGAGTTGAGGTCAGGACTCTGTGCAGGCTAGTCAAGTTCTTCCACTCTAAACTTGTTAATCCGTGTGTATATTGACCTTGCTTTGTGCACTGGTGCGCAGTCATGTTGGAACAGGAAGGGGCCATCCCCAAACTGTGCCCACAAAATCAGGAGCATGAAATCGTCCAAACTGTTTTGGTATGCTGGCGCCTTAAGAGTTCCCTTCACTGGAAATTTAGAGGCCAAGCTCAACCCCTGAAAAATAACTCCACACCATAATCCCCCCTCCACCAAACTTTACACTTGGCACAATGCAGTCAGGCAAGTGCTGTTTCTCCTGGCGACTGCCAAACCCAGAAACGTCCATTGTTTTGCTAGTGTGATTCATCACTTCAGAGAACACATCTCCAGTACTCTAGAGTCCAGAGGTGGAGTGCTTTACACCACTTCATCTGACACTTTGCATTGCATTTGGTGATGCAAGGTTTGGATGCAGCTGCTTGCCCATGAAAATCCATTCCATGAAGTTCTCTACGCATTGTTGTGCTAATCTGAAGGCCACACAAAGTTTGGAGGTCTTTAGCGATTGACTCTGCAGACAGTTGGCGACTTCTGTGCACTTGTGTGCTTCAGCATGCGCTGACCCTGCTCTGTCATTTTATGTGCCACTTCATAACTGAGTTACTGTTGTTCCCAGTTGCTTCCATTTTGTTACAATACCAATTAACAGTTGACTATGGAATATTTAGTGGCAAGGAAATTTCACAGATGGAATTATTGCACAGGTAGAAATCTATCACGGTACCACACTTGAATTCACTGAGCTCCTGAGAGCGCCCCATTCTTTCACAAATGTTTGCAGAAGCAGTCTACATGCCTAGGTGTTTACTTTTAAACACCTGTGGCTATAGAGGTGATTGGAACACCTGAATCCAATGATTTGGAGGAGTGTCCCAATACTTTTCGCAATATAACATGTATCAGCAAGTAAAGAGTTAAACATTAGCAAAATAATATCAAGCACTGCAGAAAATAATAACATATTTTGATTAACAACAGAGACATTTTCATATATGTGTGTGAAAAGTATACTGACACCTGGTGAGAGTGCTGAGCATTGCAGCCAATGATCCCATCATCCTAGCATGCAGTTTAGTACGACCTCCAGAACAAGTGTCCTCACTGAAGATTTCACTTCTATTCCTGTTTTGGTGAGAACTCAAAATTTTGGATTTTCCCAGACTTTCAATCCCATCAACAATGGTCCCCAGGCAAATGGAGAGCGTGAAACTGCCAAGGAGGGACTCATACAGCCATAATAACCTGTCAAAGGTTCAAAACTGCAAACATTCTATTCTAAACAAAAAAATGTTGGCTTTAGATAAAATTTATTATCGCCCATTGAAAAAGATAAGGCACTGAATAAACACACTAAACAAATTACCTGCCCAGCAGTATCTTGGCTGAAGCTTACATTAGAACCAGAGGCATGTTTATTTCGGCTGTGAGGTTTTTTTTGTGTATCTGTTGGTCTGGAGAGATCATTTGAACATTCAGCGCTATCCTGTTCATTCACAACTTGTAGAACATCTGTGTCTGCCAGCAAAGCTACCATTTCCTGTGGCTGTGAAGAAGAGCAAGATGAGACAAGGAATAGTGGAACAAAATACATTAAATGAAACAATATTTGTCGGCTAAAGAAAGGTTTAAGCACCTCGTCTTCCATCTCTGTCTGGCAGTAGGTATGTAAAGATAGCTGGTCAGTGACATCCTCATGTCTTTCAGTGGCGTGATCCACTCTACCGCTAAAAAATAGGACTGTCTCTGGGCTGGGATTGGGCCAGGAGAGAACACCTTGTTTATCAACACAGCAGATGACCTGTAAGACAAGACAATTATTAGCTACATATGACAACACCTATTAGTAGATTGATGTTTCTGAGATTCAGAAAACTTGTAACTATAAGACAGAGTTGCTGTACCTGGGTTCCAACAATCCAAAGATCCAAAGTGCAAGTATCCCTATGAGCTAGAAATGAGTCCACCACCAACAGAGCTGTGCTGCCTGCTCTATGTGTCAGTGTGCTGCTGAATAAGAAAACCACTGATAGTCTAAGGCAGGCCCATACATGATTCCTTTGCTTTCAATAAACCAGCGGGTTGAACAAAAAAACAAATCGATTTCCCCATCCACACATTCAAGGTGGATGAGGAAATCCCTCCCGAGGAGCTATTGTACTCTGACAGCGGGGAGAGATCCCCACCTTCAGAATACACTCATCAGCATCACCAGCTGTAGGCTGCGGTATTGATAGAGTGAAAATTTTTCAACAGGCTGGTTGTACAGAAGCCGAAGGAGAGACTGACTTCTGTAAAACCAGCCTGCCCTTCTGAAATGATCCATCTATGGCCAGCTCAAGGAACCACTATGGTGGCAGAACTCTTTACCAACAAGCCAATTCCTCTAAATATCAGTGATGTCTGACAGTACCTTGTGGCAAGCACAATTCACCAAGTGCTATGCATCAGTAGGAATCAAATGGGACACCTCAGATCAGAAATAATGGAACCAAGGCAGTTAATTGTGCTTATAATTTATAAACCAATATTTCTACTCACTGTGACAGACCCCAGGCCATGCAGCAAACCAGAAGTATATGACAGCGTCTCACATTTTCCCCTTACAACACGCAGGAAGTGCGTACACACAGAGCGCAACATTTCCTATACAAGAGATTGCTGTGTTATAAAAAAAGGAGCCAAAATGATGAAAGTACAAAAAAATACAAGAAGAAATGAAATGTAGGTATTAGAGAAAACATATGCTTTGCCCATGCAGGGCAGAGGAACAGGTTTGCTTTAACCCTTTGCTCCAAGAACTTTGTGCTTTACTGCACAAGTATAAAAAAACATTTTAGGCCTAAAGATTACTTAACATTATACATTTTCTGATAGCAAAGGCCCCGAAAAATAAAATAGTGCTAAAGTTTCATGTCAAAATGATATTAGCAGTTTATCACGCTCAAAAGTAAAACATACGCTAAAGTTAATTTTAGGGCACCAAATGCAATATATTAGCCAATTTTATGGTAAAACAATGAGGTTATGCCAAGCAACTCAACATTCAAGCTGTAAAATGGCATGCACCTGTGATATGGAGAAAAACTTTGGTACCCTAAATTTTTTTTTTTTTTTCAATAATAAATGCACATTTTGTTACTCAACGTAAAATCCCTTTCTTTGAGTTAATTGACATACACAGCCTCTTCTTTATCCATAACCCAAATAGGCAGAAAAAGACTTGGCATCGCCTATGAGCAGTCCTCTCTGGGCATAAACCCCCCTCTCTGCTCTAGGCAATCCAGTCAGTTACAAGCAGTGTCAATGGAGAAAAACTTTATAGAGGGGTGGGTGCTGTGTCCATCATTGAACGGGGATTTTACAGCAAAAGAAAAGAGAAAAAAAAAATTTTTTTCTCTAACAATCATTGACAGACACAGTCTCTTCTTCTTTATCCATAAACAAACAAGGATGTCCCAAAACAGTGCGACAATGAAGGGTGGGTAAACCAACTAATGGAGAAAACCCTAGGCAACATGCCAGCACTCCGTACCAAACTGAAGGGTCGCCCAAAAGTCCTAAACCGCAGCCTGCAAAACCTTGTTGCCAAAACTAGCATCAGAAGATGCCAACATATCAACTTTATAAAATTCAGTAAATATGCATGTAAATGTTTTCATAGATGACCAGGTGGCTGCTGCAAACCTGAGGCACAAATGCCTGATACAGAACACACAGAAGGCGCTAACAGCCCTGGTGGTGAGTTTCAGAACGGGGAAGGGCGGTTCCCGCCCCTTACTGGCGCATGCCTGCACCAATGTATGACAAATCTGACAAGAATAAAGAGGCCAAAGAAGCTGCCATGCCTTATCTCGGAACGTACAAAAGCACAAAGAAAGAAGCAGGCCTCCGGAAGATGGCCGCAATCAACACGCGAATCACATTAACCACACTCAAGGAATGGAAAGCCACCTCCTCATGTTGCAATGGCTGAGGACACCAGGAAGGAAGAACAAGATCCTCGTTCAAAAGGAAATTTGACATCACCCTCGAAAGAAGGGAAGGAGACGGCCGAAGCACCGCCATGTCCTTGTGTAAATCAAATAAGGTGGTTCACAGAACAAAGCCGCCAATTCCGACACCCTCCGAGCTATAACGACTAGGAAGGAAACTTTCAGCAAGAGCGTGAGCAAGGGAATATCCTGAATGCTCTTGAAAGGACACTACTGAAGAACCAACAACACTATATTCAAGCCCCATGGTGGCAACTGAGAAAGGGGACGCACCCTCTGAATAGGAGTAGAGAGTGGACCCTTAATAGCACTTAAGTCAAAGTGCTGATCATGCCACGGTAAAAGAAGACCAACACCGGAGCCACCAAAATGTAGGAAAGACGAACCCGCAAAATTTCACACCAAACAGTATAAGCTTTCCAGGTGCAGAGATAAATCTCCCAGAAAGTAAATCTGCGAGCCTTAAACATGGGTAGAAGCACCAAGCAAGACAACCCCCTGACCGTCAGAATCTGTCTTCTAAAAGTCACGTTGACAAGCCAGTGATGGTAAAACAGGGTGGAATGGAAGACCGGCCCCTGTGGCAGAAGGTCCTCTCAAGGAAGAAGCTGCCAGGGACCGCCTGCCACCAACAGTACCATATCAGCATACCACGGATGGGGGAGTGAGACCTGGGTGACCAGGATGACCAGGAGTCTGTCAGCTTGTATCCTGCACTGCAGACAAGGAATCAGCCTAATGGGCAGAAAAGCGTAGCTGAGACAGTACTGATTCCACAGCGCCACCAGTGCATCCACTGCATCCACCAGCAGAACCCAATGAACCCCAGAACCATCCGGTTGAGGGGGGATGCTAAAAGATCAACAACCAGTGTCTCCCAATTACAGCAGAGTTGAAGGAACACCTCTGGGTGCAGGGGCCACTCCCCGAGATCCAGCATCTGACGGCAGCAATAAGTTGTCCGCCAGTTTCCTGGAATGTGCATGGTGTCCATAGCCGGGACTGACCGTTCTGCCCAGTGCAGGTGGTGAGACACCTCCCATGGCGTTGCAACACTTCTCGTACCTCTCTGAAGATGACATAAGCCCAGCAGTAGAATTGTCTGATTGAATTCTGAGTGGCGGATCCTTTAAAACGATCGGTCCAGTGTGTCAGTGTCAGCCTGAGTGCTCAAAGCTCCAGAACATTGATGGGTGGTTGAGCCTTCTCTGGAGTTCAGTGACCATGAACAGTGTCCATTACCAGGACTCCTCCCCCATTTGACAAGCTGGCATCTGTCATAACCACTGTCCAGCAAAGGTCGAGGAGGACTTCCCGACCCGTAGAGACAGAGACCACAGCCACCAGAGTGGAGAGACCCTCGTTGACCACTCCAAAGAACTCTGATTGTCCGGGGAAGCAAAGACCTGTACCATTTAAAGAGAATTCCCTCCTGCAGCGCTCCCTATGGAACTGGACATATTTAATCGTGTTGGTGGCAGCCACCATCTGGGCGAAAAACTGCATGCACCCAATTGAGGAGGACCACGCACAAGACAAGAGCTGCTGGACTGCCGATCTCAGCTTCTGTAGTTAGATCGGCGGGAGGAACAACTTGGTCTGCTCCAAACTGAGGTCACAGAGGTTACCAAGCCCCGGTGTGTGGGGCAAAACATGTCAGAGGGCCTAGCTGAAGTGGCACTGGCTGAGGCCACAATCATCCACATATTCATGCACTGGGTTGGTAACCGGTGCTTCTCCCTTTCTCTGATGCTTCTACACCCCTGAATGGTGCATAGGCACCTGCTCCCTTCACTGCAACTGGCAGGGAGATCCCTATCTCAGCTTACAGCGGCACTGCAAATTGAACCTAGATCATCCGGGTAACCAATCACAGCATCCCTTGTTGTCACAACAACTAAGCTAAAATATGATAATCCGATAGCAAAGCGTAGGAAAAACAGATGTCCCTCACTCTGACTCGAGGACCAAGACAGTCACTCCTTGCAGGAGCAGATCCTGCACAGGACTTACAGGGCCTTTAGGTGCCCAAACGAGAGCCGCAGAGTGGGGGGAAAAATCCAGCAAGACATTTACCTCTATGGCCACCCCGGTCCAGGCTGGGGCTTCATTGCGGCTGACCAAGCGTGGAGCTAGCTGGTCAGATTGGTGTGACCATTGGATCTAGATTATCCAGCCTGTCGCCTAGCTGAACTGTTGATAGAAGATCTCCTCAGGAAAAAGAAAAGTCCCAGAGAAAAATTTTAAAGAAAAAAGCTATGGGACCACAAATCTCAGCATAAAAGTATGTCCATACTCCTGAAGACACTAGGCAGACATGACTGGACTGCCTATAGCACAGAAGGGGTTTTATGCCCAGAGGGGACTGGTCATAGGAGGTGCCGAGTCTTTTTATGCTTAGTGTCCTACTCCTGTAGGTGGGGCTATAAAACCCTTTTTGGTTATGGATAAAGAAAATGAGGCTGTGTCTGTCAATGAACATAAAAGAAATGTGCATTTATTTATTTTTTTTACTTGGAGCCTGTAAAGCATTGCATCCACAATCAGCAGATCACAGGTGCCATGCAGGACTCCTGTAGACTTGTCAGTGTATCTGTCTGCTCGTACCTTGTATTAACTACCAGAGCTCTCAACAATTCTGTGGAAGTTCATTGAGAACTACAAGCTGACAGCCGCAAAGGTTGTTGGTACTTGTATTTTCCCATTCACAGATTTCTGTGAATGAATGATGCAGCTGGGCAGACAGAGTCCCGCATGGCCTTGTTTTTTTAAAAATAGTCACAGCGAGGGGGGGGGAGGGGGGATGCCCCACTTGCTGTCACTAGAGGCAGTGGAGGAGGTGGCAGCTGCAGGAGTGGGAACACGTTACGCCCTAAAAATGGGTGGAGCATGGAACATATTCCCAAATGTGAATTTAAAGTTTAGAGTTGACCAAGAAAAATGGGCCTGAAATTACCGAGTTCACATAAGCATGCGCAGCCATATACAACGTGTGGTGCAATTAAATGTTTTTGTATGTAGGTGCCCCCAGCATGTTTACATTTATACGTGTGTGTAGTGGCGGTGGTGCGTGACCTTTTTTTGAGTTTGAAGGGTGGTTTAGGTGCTTGGGTTTACATTAGTTTATTTACACTTTTAAACTTTATATTTTATCAGATAGGTGACAAAAAGTCCTCCATGTGATACTTCTTTTGTGACAGGTTCTCTTTAATGACCTGCTCTCCACTAAAGGTACCAGAGCACAGAAGTGTGGTGATGAACATACCGGCAGAGCTTGCAAGTGTCCATTTCCATCTGACAGCCGACTGTTGGCTTGCTGGTAGCAGGAGGGAACCCACCCTGCACTGCCTGGGCAAAACACTGGTTCACTTTAAAATAAACCTGTGAGAATAGAAGTATGGGAAATGCCACTACTGACCTGTTTTTGTGGGTGCAGGTTCAGATGTACAGACATTCTGAACCTGGCTTCATACTGAATCATTAGACTTAAACAAGCCCACTGCCACCTGAGTCTGAAAAGTCTACAACCATCCTACAAAATGTGTTCTAGATCTTCAGCTCTTTAAAGAGTGAAGCTAGTAAAAGGATGACAACCATAGAGTTGCCCCTCTGAAAAGAAGTTGGCAATGGCAGCTCCCATATTCCTATTTTTGAAGATTCACTTTAAACATGATACAAAGTATGAAGAACTGCACTAATTTAAAGGGCAAACACTCATCTGTTTGCTACTTCTTGTATACTGACTTGACTAGAGGCAACTTCAGTATAGCTGCTTAAAGTATCCTCCGAAAATTTAGCCACCTGTGAAAAAGACCACAAACATTACTGACAAGCTTGCGTCAAAGAAAAGTTCTGTGAACAGAATATAAGAATCCTTACCAGAGAAGTAGGACAGGTTCCGCTCATTTGAGCTAATACACGAGCTTCACAGAGAGCAGTAACTAGAATCCACATAACAGGGAATAGAAGAGGAAGAACTGGTAGCACCGCATTTACCTATTCAAATATACAGGAAAATGTACAGGTTACAAGTTTTTATCAACTGCAAAAGACAATATAAACATTTAAGCATGACAGGGGTCAAGTCGCAGATAGCATGTTTTTTGAACGAGTGTTAAAGCAGTTATGACACAGCAGTTTAACTAAAGCAGTATTAAAATACAGCGAGAAGAACTTTGCTCCACTCTGGAAAAACTGCAAGCAAACCAACATTCTGTAAATCGTTTCTTATGAAGTCTGATTCCCACTCTCATTTCCCACTAATATGCTCCCTCTACTCTTTCTTCTTGTATTAGTGTTCTCTGTCCTCAAATTGTACTTTTTTCTACCCCTCTAACCACTATCTTTCTTGGTGACTTTAAAATCCCTCTTATTGTTAGCAGCAGGACACATCTCAGCTTCTCAACTTAACCTCACCTTTTGACCTAACACAATGGACACACACTTCCAATCACTCTGATGGTAACACCCCTGACCATGGATTTTCCCATCTCTGCACTCCTGGAAGCCTCATTAACAGCCCTTTTCTTCTCTTTGTTTCTTGTAGAAATCTTCACCACTCTAACCCTTCTCTATTCTGCTAATGACCACCCCTATGACAAATTTTCTCCCCCGTGTCCTGCCCTAACCTGGCCACCTCTGTCTACAACAGTTCACTCTCATCCTCACTGGACAGACTTGCTCCTTTAACCACGCGAAGAATCAGGGCCCCACTGTTACAACCCTGGCAAACTGACGACACCAGAAATCTCAAGAGACCTACCCGTGCTCTTGAGTGCCTGTGGCATAAAATCTAATTCCGGCAGGACTTCACCATACACAAATCTTCCCTCCTAAAGTACAATTCCTTCCTCCATGATGCCAAACAAACTTACTTTGTTACTCGTTAATACATCGTAATTCAGTCCTTGTCAGCTCTTTCCTACTTTTAACTCTCTGTTACTCCCTAACTCACTCACTAACCAAGAGATTGCCCATCACTTCAAAAACAAGACTGATGCAATTTGCGAGCACACCTCCACTGTACAGATATCTTCCACACGTAACATACCCTGTCTAGCAGCACATTCAAGTTTCAGTTTTGAACTGGCTACTAGTGAAGGGGTTACCAAACACTTCTCAGATGCTCACCTAACCAATTGTCCCCTGTATCCTGCTCCCTCGTATACTATGATCTCTCGCTCACATTTTCAATCTCTCCCTATCTACTGGCACTTTTCCCTCCCCTCTAAAGATTGCACAGATCACCCTCATACTTAAAAAGCCCTCACTGGACCCCACCAACCTGAACAGCTTAAGACCTTCTCCTTGCTCGCATTTACATCTAAACTTTTAGAATCCTTAGCCTACAACTGTCTGAGCGCCTACCTCACAGGAAACAACTTTCTTGAACCCTTTTAGTCCGATTTTCACTCACAGCACTCCACAGGTCTTGAAGTTCTCTCTGTACAAGTTTCCTTTAACTCTTTGTCCACTACTGGCTGATAGCAAATGACTAATGTTCCACTTTGAGCAAAACCTCTAACAGTTTGTTAATCATTGATTATCTGTATATATACTTTTTTTTTATTGATGTTTTATTGTATTAGACAGAATAAAGCAAAAACAGAGAGTAAGAAATAATCCAAACCCATGGCATGCTTTACCCATACAATGTATACAAGGTTTTGAAATACATTTGTGTGTCTATATACTGTATCTAATAGCAGTTTGTCCAAAGTAGTGGGAGTTGGAGCAATGCGCTCCAGCTCTGTATAGCGCTGAAAGCTGTAAGAGGAGATAGCTGCAAGTTTTCACATAACTGTTTAGGTTAGGTATTTTGAAATTTCCTTCATTAAGGAGTTGGTGCAATCGGGGCAAGAAAACATTTGAGGCTCGGATCGTCATCCCTAGCCTATCTCAGCAGCTGAATTCCTGTGACTCAGTAAGGCTTTGAAACCCTTAAAGATTTTCTCTCAAAACATTCATGGCTTTAATTCTCAAACCAAACATCATCTCAAGTCAAAAGACGTGGATGTAGTCTGCCTGCAGGAGATGAGATTTTCCCAATCCTCCACACCACGCTACCTTTCTCATCATTATCCAACCTTTTTCTCTGCTCCTGCCCCTAAGAAACATAGGGGGGTGGTCATTGCTTTTAGACGCAATCTGTTGTTTACTTGCAACCTGGAAATAGCCAACCCCACAGGCAGGTATTTGCTCCTACAGGGTACCCGCTGGGACCATGAAGTGACTCTAGTGGGCTATTATGTGCCAAATAGATTTCAACACATTCTTTTCTCACTTGCTGAAAGTGATCTCACACCATCAGCGTGGTATTCTTCTTTTGATGGGTGATTCGAATGTTGTTCATAATTCCTCTCTTGACAACCGTTATCCTACTGGAGTGACCCCCTACTTATGATCTCCCCCAGGAATCTAAGTTATGTGATACTTTTCAAACCTATGGTTTGGTAGATGTTTGGCAGGGAACTACATCCCACGTCACGGGAATACACTTTTTATTAAGCTCCACCCTAGAGCTTCTACAGAATAGATCAAGTTTTCACTTCCTTACGGCATTTATCTTTAATACATAAGATTAAGATTGCCACCCTGACCTCTCCTTGGTCAGACCGTGACCCTCTGATTTTCTTACTGCATCTAACTGTTATGGTCGGCCCTCTTTTCAATGGAGATTGAATGAATCCCTCCTCAATGGAGATTGAATGAGTTCTTCGTGTTCCCAGGTACTTTCACACGTTCAACCTTATTTTGTAGATAACGTGGGTTCTGTATCTTCAGCATGCCATCCGGTCCAGGTGCTTTATTCACCTTTAGTCTGTCTAAATATTTCTGGATCATCAATTGTGAGCCAATGTGGATCATCTGGAGCTTTGTCAATACTATGCCCATTTTTGACAAGAGTTCCCCCATGCTCCTAGAGGAAATAAAATTGCTCAATTCCCCCATCAACACACTAAGTAATCAGAAACAAGAAGAAAACAGTGAAGGATTCCCGTTAGAATAGCCAGTAAATTTATTCCATAAAAACAATATAGCTTACTTACATGTACAATTCCTGACAATTAGAATCAGTAGGAATGAAGACACTGCAGAGCTGTCAGCGAAGCAGAGAGCTGCAGAGACAGCAAGCTGTGTGAGACACGATCTCTCTAGCCGGCTTGAGAGACATTTAGGCATGACAGCTGTCAAATGTGTCCGCCTGTAGTTGGCGTCTTGCACTGGAACAATCGCCTCATGACTAGCTCCTTTATGTCTGCAGAGGGTAGGAGGCAGTGCTAGGGGGCGGTAACGCATTTCAGAGGCCAGTCCTTCATCAAAGATCTGCCCTTTGGACGAATGACTTGATTTAAATAATGACAGCTAGGGCGGAGGGGCGAGAAAGGGGGCGGAAAATTATTAAATTGAAACACGTGCTATGGAAAAAACAGCGCTTTATTGTACTATATTGTATTATCCTTCCTCCTAGATGTCTTAGACCAGTATAGTTTTAACCGCAACTATAATTGATACAAGTTATGTGGGACTCAGGGCTCTATTTATATAGCCGAGATCAGCACTGTGAACTCATGCACATTAATTTTACAGAAATTACCATAAATGGGGGTATATGTATATATAGAAAACATACTTGTATTAACATATATAAAAATTAAACAAAGGAAAATGTATTTCTATATGTAATTAGCTTAAACAAATGTTCCCTCTTCTAAATTATTAAAATGATTTAAATTATATTAAAAACTTTTATTGGCACTAATATTAAATCCCGCTTATTTATAACTTTGGGTAATGGTATTGTTTTGCATATACCAAAGTGTTTTTCTCTTGGTTTTAGAATATAGTATACAGCGTAATACATAGATATAAACACTATATTGCCAAAAGTATTGACAAATGAACTTTAATGGCATCCCAGTTCATAGGGTTCAGAATTGAGTTGGCCCACCCTTTGCAGCTATAACAGCTTCAACTCTTCTGGGAAGGCTATCCACAAGGTTTAGGGGTGTGTCTATGGGAATGTTTGACCATTCTTCCAGAGAAGCATTTGTGAGGTCAGGCACCGATGTTGGACGAGAAGGTATGGCTCGCAGTCCCCGTTTTAATTCATCCCAAAGGTGTTCTATCGGGTTGAGGTCAGGACTCTGTAGTGCAGAACAGTCAAGATCCTCCACCTCAAACTCGCTCATCCATGTCTTTATGGACCTTGCTTTGTGCACTGGTGCAGTCAACTTGGAACAGGAAGGGGCCCATCCCCAAACTCTTCCCACAAACATGGGAGTATGAAATTGTCCAAAATGTCTTGGTATGTTGATGCCTTAAGAGATCCCTTCACTGGAACTAAGGGGCCAAGCCCAACCCCTGAAAAATAACCCCACACCATACTCCCCACTCCACCAAACACATAGCACAATGCAGTCAGGCAAGTACTGGTCTCCTGGCAACTGCCAAACCCAGACACGTCCATCAGATTACCAGACAGAGAAGTGTGATTCATCACTCCAGAGAACACTTCTCCACTGCTCTAGAGTAAAGTGGCAGCACTGCATCCGATGCTCTGCATTGCACTTGGTGATGTAAGGCTTGGATGCAGCTGCTCGGCCATAGAAACCCATTCCATGAAGCTCTCTACGCACTGTTATTATGCTAATCTGAAGGCCACATGAAGTTTGGAGATCTTTAGCTATTGACGCTGCAGACAGTTGGCAACCTCTGCACACAGTGCGCTTCAGCATGCGCTGACCCCACTCTGTCATTTACATGGCCTACTACTTTGTGGCTGAGTTGCTCTTGTTCCCAGTTGCTTCCACTTTGTTATAATACCACTAACAGTTGACTGTGTAATATTTCACGGCAAGGAAATTTCATGGATGGACTTATTGCACAGGTGGCAATCTATCACAGTACCACGCTTGAATTCAGCCTGCTCTGGCAACCACGATGCCTTCTTCCTCCCAGGATGCAGGGATTACACCCCAGCCACTATTACCTGCACTCACTCAGAGAACTGAGGTGGACCCTCAAGAATACACACTGAAAGAAATCCTGACAGCTGTTCATACTTATGGGTCCTCTCTCACACAGCTAAAACATCTGAACATGCAGTCAGAATTGAGGATATGGAGAATAGGCTCAGACATAGTAATCTATACATTGTGGGTATGCCTGAGAAAGCGGAGGGTAGGAACCCTGCCAATTGTATTGAATTGTGGCTCTTAAATATTTTTGGAAAAGAAAATTTAACACCGTTTTCTGTGGAAAGAGCCCACAGGGTGCCATACAATGCTCCACCACCAAGTGCCCCAATAGACCCTTCCTCTTGAAGCTTCTCCACTACAAAGACAAAGATGATTTCCTGTGTCTGGCTAAGCAGAAACCCAACATGGAGATTCAGGGTTCCAAACTGTCAATATTTTAGCCGAGGTTCAGAGAAAGCGGGCTAAGTTCATGGAGGTCAAGCAGCGCCTGTGCTCCATTCCCAGTGTTCCATACTGTTCACTTATTTGATTTGCCTGTCATGGCCACTAATTGGCTGGACTACAACGAGAGGTGACTCCAGATAGCATCCATCTGATTGGTCCCTCTGATCGGTACCACTATATTTGCTTAACTATGGCTTCTCATTTTGAACACGGAGCGCAGAAAGAAAGAGTTAACAGTTACTACTCATTATTATGGAGGCTTGCATGGCCAGCTGTTTGGCACTGTTTAGCCCTTGTTCTTACCCCCCTTTCAACCCTATAGGGAGTTCTTGAGCCTACTTGGAAAAGTTCCTGAGTGGGCCCAGACTTTTTTGTGTTTTTGCAGTTTTTGTATTGCCTTTGAGTGTCCATATGGTTTAACCCACTAAGCATGTCCTTGCTGTTGACACTGCAATGTGTAGCTGCTCTGTGCCTTGAAACTCCCTCTATACAGTTCCAGGCTAACGGAACTCTTTCCAACACATTTCCTTCTATTCACCGGTGTGGTATTTGATCTAAAGATCATTTTTATCTCTAGTTTAAACTTATGAGTCCACACATGGATATTGTGCTCACCTGGAACGTGAGAGGGTTGCATGATGTATGGAAGAGGACCAGCATCTCTACTACCGTTGGTCAACAAAATCCAGTCATCCTATGTCTGCAAGAGACTCAACTGATTGAGAACTCTAATCATTTATTGGCTTGCACTAAATTCCTTATTCAGTTTCATTCCACACACACCCAATACTCCTGAGGGGTGAGCATCCTGATCTTCTAGACTACTCCTTTCCAGATGATCTCTTCAAGGATTGACCCTCAGGGCAGATTCATTTTCCTCCTGTGCAACTGGGACAATAGCTAAGATATAACTACGTTATAACTACTATAAACCTTTTAATTACGAGGTCTTGCAGTGCTTATTTCAATTTCTGGCAAGCCATCCCTAAGTCCCTGTCATAGCGGTGGGCGATTTCAACAATGTCTTAGATGCATCCCTTGATCTCTATAAACAATATTGTCCGCAAGGACCTATGGCGTTAACAACTTTCACCAGCCGATAGGAGAGGAGAGAAAGCCGGAGATGGGACCAGGGCGGAGGTGGCAGTGACGCGCTGGTCCGCCCGGCGCCTTACGGAGGAGAGACCCAGGAGGCTGAGGGGCGAGGTGACGTGGTGGGAGCACGTGACCAGCCCCGGAGGATCTCTGGGAGAAGCAAAAAACCGGCCGGCGTCCCGATGTAAGAGGGAGCTGCCGGCTCCCATGTGCTCAAACCCCCCGGCCAGCTGATCGATCCTGGGTCTGAGTGACCCAATAGAGCGAAGGGATTCACCCTGCTATCTTGTGAAGAGTTTGGATGAAGGGCACGAGGAGAGGAGTGAAGCCCAGAGGAATCCCCACTTGGACTGAGTAACACACCTTAAGCTCGGAGCCACTGCTTGGAGAAGAAGGGTGAGTGAGAGCTATTGGGGGGCTTATCGTGTGGGGGAACCCCGAGTGATATGGGAAATCCAGGGGTAAAGGAGAGGAGGGGAGGATTCCCTGGGCTAAGAAAGAGAAGACGAGAAGAGCTCCAGGTGTCCCAGGAGAGTAAAAATATATGAGATATCAGCAGTTTTTGTCTGGTGTACAAATTAAAGGACTGATATAATTTCATCTTGAGAATAAGAGAAGAAATCAGAGTTTTAGAGGAAATGAAGAACAAAGGTCCTAAGGGAATAGGGCCCAAAGGGTCTCAAACAGATACGATAAAGAAATTTACATCGCAAAGAAATATTACGCCAGAAAGGGCCCAAGGCACAAACGCAAAAGGGGATATGGACATTTCTCTGGGAAATAGTCCTAGATTATCAATGGGTATGAATAGTAGCTGTAGCCACCTAATAACAGAGGGCTTGGAAAAAAAAGAAGTAGACGGAGAACTACAAGCACCAAATAAAAAGGAGATGATAGAAATGTTTCAAAGTTTGGAAAAAATGATAAAACAAGAAATGACAGTTGTGCGGAATGATCTAAGACACCTGCTATCGAGAGTGGAAGAAACAGAGGAAAAAGTTAAAAATCCGGCCCAAACCATAGATAATCTAGAGAAAAAAATGACGTACTTGGAGAATACCCAGAAAAAATTGCTCTATAGGATGGAAGTTCAAGAAAATAAAGAAAGAAGATGTAACCTTAGAGTTCAAGGAATTCCAGAGCAAGTAAAAGGGGAATCACTATATGAGCTAGTAGTAAAAATTCTAAACTCCATAAGAGACAGACCTGAAACAGATGGGATTAAATTGGATGGAGTGTTTAGAATAGGAAAGTTTAATCAAGCTGCGGAGAAGGAAAGATCAAGAGATACAGTGGTCCAGCTCCACAAATCTGGGGTTAAAGATGAGATATGGAGGAAGATTAAAGGAAGGTCATTAATTAAGTATGGAGACTTAAATATCCAAATTTATGCGGACCTAACACCAGAGACCCTATGGAGAAGGAGATCCCTGAGACCCTTGTTGGAACAAATGAGAAAACAGAACGTCCAGTATAGATGGGGTACCCCAGCTTGTTTAATTGGCTGGAAAAATGGCGTAACAGCATATTTGAGATAAGCGGAGGAACTGAGGGATTTCTGTGACAGACTGAAACTGCAAAGAATGGCGATAGTGGGGTGGGAAGAAGAAGAAAAAGAAAGAGGGGAAACAGAAGATACAAGAAAAGAGGACTGGCAGCGGGTCGGGGGGAGGGGAGGCCTGGGGGTGGGGAGAGAGGGGAGGGAAAATTGAGAGAAATATATATATATATTTTTTTTCTCTCTCTTTCCTCTCTCCTATCTCTCTCGACCCCCCTGGCCCCACATATGTTGAAAGGGTAATCCCTTGGGAGCTTCGGTTGAGGGGGAAAGTAAAGATTTTTGTATTCTCCTGTGGATAAAGAGAGGGGATCTGGGGAGGTCGAAGGAGAGGCTAGCCGGCCATGGGTGGAGCTTAATCCCAAAGCATCTAATCAGTGGTGGAAATAGATCCACAAATGATTTATAGGCAGTATTTAAGCCTAAAAATGGGTAGGGAGGAAAAAAAGAATGAGGGATGGGGGGAGGGGGGGATGGGAGTTGGGTTGGAGGGAGGAAGGGGAGGAGGTACTGGGTTAACACTCTGCACGACAGTAGGGATAAAGAGGAAGAGGTAAATTGGAAGAGAGATGGAGCGAAGTGGGAAGGATGGAAGAAATACAGTTTATAACCTATAATGTGAACGGGTTGAGTTGCCCAGGGAAGATATTTAGGTTGTTTAAGGAGTTGCATCACAGGGCAACGTCGGTGGTATTTTTACAGGAGACGCACTTTGAGATAGAGGCAAATGTGAAATTGAAATCCAAACACTATCCAATATGGTATTACGCAGACTCTCCAATTAAAAGAGCAAAAGGGGTGGCAATAGGTTTGGCAAAGAATATGAGATTTGAGCTGGAGGATAGAAGAACCGATCCAGAGGGGAGGTTTTTATTCTTAAAAGGTAGGCTTCAGGGGATTGAGTGTACTTTAGCCAATATATACTGCCCTAATAAAAACCCGGAGATGTATATGAAGGGTCTGATGAAAAAATTAATGGAATTTAAAAAAGGGCGTTTGATAGTTGCAGGAGACCTAAATTTCTGTATGGACCCACAAAAGGATAACACCTCTTCTGTGCAAAGAGAGGGGAGTAGGTCTCTGAGAGCTTTGAAAAAAGTGATGCATGAATATCAACTAGTGGACATCTGGAGAATAATGCATATGAAAGACAGAGACTATACCTTCTTCTCTAATGCCCATGAGATATACTCAAGATTAGATTACATCTTAATAGACCATCAACTTATAGATCATCTGGTTAAAATTGACATAGAGACAAGAACGTTCTCGGATCATGCCCTGGTCGTAATGAAAATGGGATGGGGAAGAAGGTGGACTGGAGGATTAGGGTGGAGGTTAAATGAGGCTCTTCTTCTGGATGAGGATTTAGTTCAGGGAATCGGGAAGGAGATTGGGGTGTACTTTAAGGAGAACGAAACAGAGGAGGTGTCGATGGCTACAGTTTGGGAAAGTCACAAGGTATTTATAAGAGGAATCTTGATTGCGGCAGGAGCAAGGAAGAAAAAGGAAAGAAGAGAGAGGGTCAGTGGGCTCCTAAAAGAAATACTGGACTTGGAGCAGATCCACAAGAAGAAAATAACAAAAGATACGAGACAGAAGTTATTGGATAAAAAAGATGAGTTAGAGAGGTTGATGGAAGAGGAGAGGAGAAGAGTATACAACAGGGTATTAAACGAGAGATATAGATGGGGAGATAGACCAGGAAAATATCTAATGAGAGCTTTGAATAAAAAGAAAAATAGGAACTATATAGAAAAGATAAAAAGTCCTAAGGGGGAGTTGGTCCACTCAACTAAAGAGATTATTAAAGTGTTTACGGAGTATTACAGAAAGTCATATAATATTAGCCCCCAAGGTTCTCTAAAAGAAGCTCAAGAGGGAATTAAAGAAAAAAAGATGATATATTTAAAAAATGCGGGTTTACCAAAACTAAGTGAAGCACAGTTGAACTCCTTAGACGTAGAAATTTCCCAGGAAGAAATTAAAACAGCATTAAGAAGCACGGGGGGGGGGGAAGCCCAGGCCCGGATGGCTATACAGTTAAGCACTATAAGAAATTTAGTGAAGTGCTGTTACCCAAGTTGGAGAAATATATGAATGCTCTGGGGGGTGGGATGGAAGTGAGGAGAGAATCTCTACAGGCCCATGTAGTACTTATTCACAAGGAGGGAAAAGACCCATCTCAGTGCTCCAGCTATAGACCTATTTCATTATTGAGCACAGATACTAAACTGTATGCAAAGGTTTTAGCAAACAGGTTGAAAGATCTAATGCCTGAATGGATCCATGGAGATCAGGTGGGCTTTGTACCAGGGAGAGAGGGTAGAGATAAAGGCTTGAGAACTCTGATGCTTATTCAGAAAACTAGAAAAGGGAAAGCCCCGGTGGTGCTCTTGTCAACTGATGCAGAGAAGGCATTTGATAGAGTGGACTGGGGCTTTATGATGGACAACTTAAAAGTGCTGGGGATAGGTGATAGAATGCGTGAGTGGATATGTAAATTATATAGGGAGCCTACTGCAATCATCACGGTAAATGGGGAGAGGTCAGAACCCATTGGAATGTCTAATGGTACAAGACAGGGCTGCCCACTGTCCCCTTTACTATATGTGTTGTCACTCGAACCTCTGTTGTCAATAATAAGGAACAGTGGAGCGGTAAAGGGAATTCAGATGGAAACTATAGAACATAGAGTAGCGGCCTTTGCGGACGACTTATTGTTCTATGTGGGGAATCCCCGAATAACTCTCCCAAATATAATGAAGATTCTGAAGGAGTACGGTGAACTATCAAATTTAAAAATTAATCCAACGAAAACAGAGATCTTGAATATTAATATATCAAAGAATGAAAAAGAAAAACTACAAAAAGAATTCCCCTTTATATGGAGAGAAAAAGAGATAAAATATCTAGGAATAAAACTCACTGCCTCATTTAAACATTTGTATAGATTAAACTATATCTCTTTGATAAACGAGATCAGGGAAGATTTAAAAATACTAGAAGGAGGTAACCCATCCTGGATAGGACGTATAAACCTAGTTAAAATGGTAATTATGCCTAAAATACTGTATAGATTTCAAATGGTACCAATTAAAATCCCAGAGGCCTTCTTTAAGATAATGAAAAAAATGTTAACAAGATACATATGGAAGAATAAAAAACCTAGAATAGCATATGAAACATTGAGTAGGACTAAAGAGAAAGGGGGATTGGGTCTGCCAGATGTCAAGAGATATTATAGAGCAGTGGTCTTAGCAAGAATATATGACTGGACATTCAACCATAAGGGGAAAAGCTGGGTAACAATTGAAAATGACCTTAGTGGTATTAGATTGAGTCAGATGATATGGGTTCCAGCACAGTTCAGAGGAATTAAAGAAAGCACAAGTATGTACACCTTAAATGTTTTAAGGGTATGGGACAATTTACACAAAAACATGAAATGGGAATTTAATTCTATACTAATGCCTCTCACAAACACTGAGTACTTTCCCCCGGGAAAGGATAAGATATCAGGGAGATGGTTCAGAAAGAAGGATACCCAACTGAGAGATGTTTTGGTGGAGGGGGAATTGAGATCACTTAAAGATTTAATAGAGAAGAAGGGAGATATCTTTATTAGAATAGATGAGTGGAAATATCATCAATTGAAAAGTTTTATTGGAAATCTCCCGAAACCCCTGAGATTAAAACAGGAGTGGAATATGTTTGAAAGGTTGTTAGAAACACGAAGGGATGGGAAGCACGGTATATCAAAAGTTTAGAGAATACTCACAGAATTTGACACAAACACAAAGTTAATGTTTATAACAAAATGGGAAAGGGATATGGGAGTTGGCTTTGATGAGGACAAACAGAGAAAGATGTTTAGACTGATACACGAGAATGTTAGTATGAGAGAGGTTGAGATTAATTATAAGTGTGTGACACGATGGCACATTACACCGAGTGGAGAGCACAAAATGAATGGGGAAAATTCAGGAATGTGTTGGAGAGGATGTGGAGAGATAGGCACGGTGTTTCACATATGGTGGGAATGTCCGAAAATCCAGGTCTTTTGGAAGAAAATAGTCAAATTGATTGAAGAAATAACTGAAATTGACATAGGGTTAGACCCAACGACGTGCCTCCTACACAATGTGGAGACAACTGTAAATAAATATAAAGACTCAGGTGTATGGTACTTCTTAAATGCGGCGAAAGGGTTGATACCCAAGTTTTGGCAGAGATCTGAGGTACCGAAGGAGGAAGACTGGATCAATAGAGTAACCCAGATAGGTAGAATGGAAAGATCATACCAGGAAGATAGGATGGGAGTTTATTATATGAGATGGGAAAAGTGGGAAAGAGCAGGATTGAAAGAGAAATATAGGAAACTATGAACTAGGATGTTAGCTAAAAATTAATAAGCCTCGAGAGATTAGAATGGACTAGAGTCTGCAGAGGGGGAGGAGGGGTGGGAAGGGGGGATGGTGGGATGGGAAAGAAAAGAGTTTTTTAGAAGGGAAAATGTAGAAATGTTATAAATGCCTATTTATATGTGAATTGTTTCCCATTATGGGTATTTGTATTAACATGAAAAATGTAATAAATATTTAAATTAAAAAAAAAAAAAAAAAAACCCAACAACTTTCACCAGCCAAATAACTCAAGGGCTCATAGACCTCTGGCAAATTAAGCAACCATTGGTGGCCCAATTTTCCTGCCACTCCCATACTCACTCCTCCCTCTCATGTATAGATCTTATCCTGGGCAAGGCGTTAACTTTGGCCCTTAACACCAATGTTACTTACTTGGCTAGAGGCTTATCTCACCAGTTATCTTGTCTCTGTTCTTATATATCTCCCAATTGCTCCCAATTAGACGTTTTGGTTACCTCTTTTTACCAACATTGGCCGAATGCAGTCACACGTGAAAGATTTCTTAACCACTTCCATACCGGGCACTTTTACCCCCTTCCTGCCCAGGCCAATTTTCAGGTTTCAGCGCTCTCACACTTTGAATGACAATTGCGCGGTCATACAACATTGTAACCAAACTAAAATTTTATCATTTTTTTCACACAACTTGGGCTTTCATTTGGTAGTATTGAATCACCACTGGGGGTTTTATTTTTTGCTAAATTAACAAAAAAAGACCAGAAATTTTGAAAAAAAACCACGTTTTCTTTGCTTCTGTTATAAACGTTTGCAAATAAATAATTGTTCTTCATAAATTTAGGCCAAAATGTATTCTACTACATGTCTTTGGTGAAAATAACCCAAATTAGTATTTATTATTTAGTCTGTAGGAAAGTTATAGAGTTCACAAACTATGGTATATATCTGAAAATTGATCAATCCTGACGTACTGACAGCCAATCTAATTTCTTGAGGTCCAAGAATGTCAGGACAGTACAGATATCCCCCAAATGACCCCTTTTTGCAAAGTAGACAGTCCAACGTATTTCATAACAGGCATGGCGAGTTTTTTGAAGTTGTAATTTTTTTGTCATAATTTTTCGGAAATTAATAAAAAAAATGATTTTCTCTTTTTTTTTTTTACATACTGTCACCAGTGCAGTACAGTGTCATCATATAACTGTCATGGCGGTGATCAGGGACACTGACTGGTGACAGTACAAAAAAAAAATGTATAATTTTTTTAAATTATTTTTTTATTACCTTTTTTTTCTCTTTTTTTAAGATTTGTTTTTCATATTTCACTATGACCAAAGTAGTACAATGTTACCATAGTAACATTGTACTACTTTGGGGAAGTGATCTATTTTTTTTTTTATACAATTTGCTTATAGCAAAGAATTACTTTGCTATAAGCAAGCATTTACCTGAATGAAATCGATTCATTCAGGATTTTTTTTTTTCTTAACTGTGATTTGGCCACATCTAATCACATTACACAGCTGGGCTGTGATTGGCCCAGCTTGTGCATGTGATCGCTGTGACCATTCACAGTTAGCCACACTTGTATACAATGGATGGCATGATAGGAAGCCATCCATTGTACACAACTGTCATGTGACCTGCTGTGATTGGTAACAACAGGTCACATGGTACCGGCAATGGGGCTGGCACTCAGATCTGTCATCGGCCGTGTCCAAGGTACACGGCCTGCGGGCATGCAAGCTGCGCGGTGAGGGTTTTTGCCGGCCGCCATTCGGCCATAGGCCGGGCAGGAACCGGTTAATTGACAATAGGCACTCAGCCTCCCCTATGATGTTATGGGATATTCTGAAAGCTTTTAGAGGTTTATGTATTCGAAAGATCTCCACAATTAAAAGCAACACTAGACAGTGGGCAGGGACAACAGTGCAGCTGCTAATAAAACAGAACAGGAATACCTGTTTCACCCCAACCCCAAAACTGAAAAAATATGGGTAGAAGCACAGCATTTCTACCGTACTATACAAATACAACATGCTGAGGAGGGGGAAAAAAACTGGACACCTGTTGGCAGTTATGGCCAAGTCCCAACAACCATCAACCTATGTCTCTACATTAATGCTGTCTCCGACTCAGGTGTCCAGTGATACTTCTTCTATTTTATAAGGCTTTTGCTCCTTCTATGCATCCTTATCCTTTTGCTCCTTCTATGCATCCTTATACTCTAAAGTTTCCTACCCTAAGGAAAAGCTAACTGACTTCCTTGCCGACATTAACCTCCCGAGACTCTCAGTTTCGGATAGGAGGCGACTAAACGCCCCTATATCCTTAGAAGAAATACAATCAGCAGTGACCTCCTTTCCCAGTTCTAAGGCCCTGGGTAGTGATGGACTACCAATGGAAGCATATAAAGGTTTCAGAGAGCTACTCAATCCAGAACTACTCAAAACAATACAGGCAGCTAAGAAACAAAAGTCTCTTCCACCTTCCATGTATGAGGAAATTATAGTAGCCCTTTTTAAGCCAGGGAAGGACCCTACCCAAGCGGAATCATACCGTCCAATCTCGCTATTGACCACAGTTTTAAAGAGTTTAACAAAGGTACCTGCAACGCGGCTTTCCAAAGTAGTTGCCAAACTCATACACCCTGACCAGTCGGGGTTCTCCCCAAACAGGTCAATGATCATTAATCTTAAACGTCTATATCTAAATCTGCAATTACCGACAGGGAATATGGGCAACAGAGCAATTCTTTCCCTTGATGGCGCAACGGCATTCGACAGTGTGGAATGGCATTACTTATGGCGAGTCCTTGATAAATTTAACCTAGGGGCCAGATTTATCTCCTGGCTTAACTTACACTATAAAGCACCCACAGCTCAAATACGAGTCAATAATGCCCTATCTAAATCCTTTGCATTAGGCAGAGGAACAAGACCCTTATAGCCTTTACTCTTCGCCCTGGCAATCAAACCTTTGGCGGCAGTGGCCATTAGGGCTAATCCAAACATTGTTAGATTTAAATGAGGCAATACTGAAGAGAAACTGGCTTTACATGCTGACAATGCCTTGCTGTTTTTGGACGATATGTCCCCTTCCATTACACGGCTGATGTTCCTCATTCATACATTTGGATCCTTCTCCGGCTTCATGATCAATTGGGATAAATCTACTCCCTTACCCTTAGACCCTATGCCAAATCTCTTACCACAGGTTACGGCCCCAATCAAAGTTGTAGATTCCTTTTGCCATTTGGGCATCCATATACACCCTATGCTATCCACTTATGTTAAGCTGAACCTTTTATCCCTTGCTCATTAAGTTCCAACAAAAACCAGCTAACTGGAATAAATTACCACTATCAATAGTAGGCAGGTGCAACCTAATAAAAATGATAAGAGCACCACATCAACTACTATATACCCTGCACAATGAACCATTGCGGATTCCTGCATATATTTTCAAAAAATGTAACAATGTGTTTCGCTCTTTATTTTGGAAGAAATGTTTTCCCCAAGTTAAACACTGCAGGAACCCAAAGATGCTGGTGGGCTGGCGGTCCCTAAACCATTTTATTATTACGTGGCCACTCAGCTTGACCATCTAACTGCCTAGCAGGGTGATGTTTCCACTGACGTTAATAAGCCGCTTTTTGGCAAGCGTCCTTTCCAATGATAACTTGGTAAAATGCCTGGAAGTGGATGAATTTGGAGCTCTATCTCAATACCCTACCTTAGCTTTAATAGATAAAATCAGGTGCAAAGTTAAGCTCCATTTTAATTACTCTGGTTACACCCCTTTTACACATTCTTAATAACACAAGATATCCTGAACTACTGAAGTTGCAAGGCTTTGCCAGCTGGTTGGTGATGGGTGGTATAATATACAATGAAGGAAATAAGTATTTCATCCCCTGCTGATTTTGAATGTTTGCCCACTAACAAAGAAATGATCCATCTAAAAATTGAATGGTATGTGTATTTTAACACTGAGAGACAGAATAGCAACCAAAAATTCAAAAGAAATGCATGTCTAACAAATTATGCACTGATTTGCATGTTCATGAGGGAAATACGTATTTGATCCCCTATCATTCAGCAGGATTTCTGGCTACCAGGTGTCTTTCATACAGGTAACAAGCTGAGATTAGAAGCAGTCTCTTAAAGGGAGTGCTGCTAATCTCATTTTGTTACCTGTATAAAAGACACCTGTCCACAGGAGCAATCAAACAATCAGATTCCAAACTCTCCACCATGGCAAAGACCAAAGAGCTGTCCAAGGATGTCAGGGACAAGATTGTAGAGCTACATAAGGCTGGACTGGGCTACCAAACTATCGCCAAGCAGCTTGGTGAGAAATGACAACAGTTGGTGCAATCATTCGCAAATGGAAGAAACACAAAACAACTGTCAGTCTCCCTAGGTCTGGTGCACCATGCAAGGTCCCACCTCATGGAGTGTCCATGATCATGAGAACAGTGAGGATTACATGTGAGATTCTTGTCAATGATCTCCAGTCACCAAGAAAACAATTGTTAACACACTACGCCGACAAGGATTGAAATCCTGCAGTGCCCGCCAGGTCCCTCTGCTCAAGAAAACACATGTCCAGGCCCGTCTGAAGTTTTCCACTGAACATCTGAATAATGCAGAGGAGGACTGGTTGAAAGTGTTGTGGTCAGATGAGACCAAACTCAACTTCCGCTAAGGGGACAGGACAACTGTACCGCATCAAAGGAACGATGGACGGGGCAATGTACTGTCAAATCTTGGCTGAGAGCCTTCTTCCCTCAGCCAGGGCATTGAAAATTGGTCATGGATGGATGTTCCAGCACGACATTGACCCAAAACACACGGCCAAGGCAACAAAGGAGTGGCTCAAGAAGAAGCACATTAAAGCCCTGGATTGGCCAGTCTCCAGACCTTAATCCGATTGAAAAACTGTGGAGGGAGCTGAAAGTACGAGTTGCCAAACGTCAGCCACCAAACCTTACTGACTTGGGAGAGGATCTGCCAAGAGGAGTGGGTCAAAATCCCTCCTGAGATGTGTGCAAACCTGGTGGCCAACTACAGGAAACGTCTGACCTCTGTGATTACCAACAAGGGATTTGCCACCAAGTACTAAGTCATGTTTTGTGAAGGGGATCAAATACTTATTTCCCTCATAAACATGCAAATCAGTACATAATTTGTTAGAGATGCATTTCTTTTGAATTTTTTGTTGCTATTCTGTCTTTCAGTATTACAATACACCTACCATTCAATTTTTAGACTGATCATTTCTTTGTGACTGGGCAAACATTCAAAATCAGCAGGGGATCAAATACTTATTTCCTTCACTGTATACCTCAATTATAGCATGGCCAGTTGTTGAAAGACTTTCAGACATTGTGAATTGAGTATGGCCTGCCCAATCATTTCTTCTTTCAATATCTGCAACTCAGACATGCCATCTCTGCACAGTCTAAAATTTCCACGTGGTTGCATATCGAGCCTGTATTTCTTACCCAGACTACGACCTCATCCTCTAGGAAGGGTCAAATATCCTTATTGTATAAGTCCTTTATACAAAAGGGTCCCTAAAGAATTGTCCCTCAATTGCAGAGCATAATGGGTCGCTGACTTGGGGACTATCTCCGATGGGGAATGGTCACAATACTAGAGAATGTACTTAAGATTTCTTTATCACCAGCCCAGAAGCTTACTCAGCTTTTTATCATGCACTGCACTTACCGCATCCCTCAAAGACTACATGCCTGGCATAGCAGGGACTCCTCCCCCTAGACAATGACAACGGCCCTAAACTAAAAAGATACTAAATGTACATTGTTGAAATGATCAATAGAATTTGGAATCTCACTCTACCTTGGAGCCTAAGATTTATTTACTGGGAGAACTAGATGAGGAATTCTATACTCCGCATACTTACATTGCAGTTCTTCCGAGTGCTATTTATCGCTTGGAAAATGATAGCCCAGAGATGGTTATTTCCTGCACCCCCTTCTAATGCGACATGGATTAAGACTGTCAATTACACCCTAATCAGAGAGAAATTAATTTATCAGCATAGGGGTTGTCTGAGGAATATTACAAATATTTGGGACGCATGGCTAGGCACACCTGTTCTAGCACCATTCCAACTAGTCATGGACAGAATATTAAGTGGGGAAGTCTCCTCTGGCTTGATATGATAATACCCCGGCTTATAGCATCTTATACCTTATAGCATCTTGTCTGTAGAACAGAAGAAATTCTGAATGGTCCTCTGCACACCGGTATATACCCTTTCAAGCAGACTCTGCAACAAATAGGGAAAGTAATCCCTCTATGGCCAGTCCTACTCTGCTCTGCCTACGCAAATGCTACTGTGGACACAATGCCAACACAGGAGAAAAGATAAAGTGGGGGAGAGCTACCAGGTTTAGGTCTGGCTACTGACCCAGGGTCAAAGAGTGCACTTACATTATGTCTGCGAGAGGGCTGTGGCCCTCACCAATCAGCATATGGAGAAATTTGACCGGAAGTGGTCTAGTTGGAAAGTGATGTTTATGATGCACATTATGAATATATAAAATTGAGAATTATATTGTTTCCTTGGCTGACTTGGTGCTCTATCCCTCCCTCACCCTTTATGTTTCCCCTTCCTTTTCCTTCTTCTCCCTCTCTCTTTTTTTTTTATTACAATACTTGGAGGTTGGGCTATATGCTGGCCCGTTCTTCTGGGATAACCGTTTTGGAAATTAATGCACTATGCAAATTCTATACACCTTATTTTGTATCCATTTTTTTTTTTGTTGGTAACAAAACCTGCTAATATTGAATATGTTGTTTATGTATATTTTAGATGGCCAATAGGCCTGTATGATTAATCTTGCAGATCTAAGAACGCATTTGAGACATGGTGCTAAGATAAGTTTGTACTTATTTTCTATATTGACTCTTCTTATATTGTTGTATCTGTGGAAAACCCAAAAAAAGATTTGAAAAGAAAGGGTATATACCAGTGTGCAGAGGGCCCTTCAGAATCTCTAGTGTTAATATGTGGTTACACCGCTTTAGCACCTGATGGATAAATGCATGTACTAGCTATTACAGATACGCATAGCCACAGTCAAAAGTCATCATTATCAATATCCCAAACTTACATTTAATATTACATGATTGGAGCAGCCTATTTGCCAAGTATACATCTTAAAAGATTTACGGCCTTTATTTAACTAGTTATAGACTGGAGCAGTGGCCATTTTTTGTACTTTATTTAACTAATTGAAAGTGAATACATTGAGGCAGCTTGTTTACCAAAGTTTAGTTTAGTTTGAAGTGTGTTGGGGTTTTTTTTCCTCCTATACTTATTTAAAAAGAAAAATGTTTTGGGATCTATGCCCATGCCTTACTCTACAAATCTTATTGTGAACATCTATGTATTTCCAGTTATTTTCCACTCTTTTTAAGCAGACAGCTGGCTCTATCTTTTTATATTTGCTCACGGTTCTCTGTATTGTCACATACGACGAATCTGCCTAATACTATTTTGACTTTACATTGGTGTTTGTACACGAATAACTGCACATGTGTATGGACCTAATTTTCAATAAAAAAGGATCTGATTGAAAAAACTTCCTGAGAACACTGTGTTCAACATCACCTGACTCAAGAAGTCTTCCATGGGTGCCAAACCTTTTTCTAATGGTTTGGACAGTGTGACCTACATAAAATAGGCTTCACGGACACATTAGACAATATATAATTATAATCTAAAAAAGAGGTTGTTTATGGGTGACAAAAAGGACACATTTTACAGTTTTTCTCACACTGATGCCTACCTTTTATATTAAAGAAAGAATTGAGGGTACCTGTCCATGATTTAACTGACCCTTCATCTTTTAGCTTGCTGGACGCTATTTTGTTTCCCACGCTAGAGGCTTTTCTGTTGGTGAATGTAGGTTTGTTTGGTAGTATTATATCCAATTTTGTATTTTGTTTAAGGACCTTCCAATGCTTTTTTGAAAACCTCCTCCAAATTGCGATGTCTACAGTGAAATTGTGTAACAAAGTTGATTTTATTTAGTTCACTCCCATTTTGTTCTTTATTCTTCCTCCCTGTTTTGGAGGGGGGAGGGGTTCAAGGTATAGAGATTGTGCTTTAATTAGGTGTTCCTCATTATATCCCTCATCTTTAAATTTTTTAACCAGAATGTTGCTTTGGTTTTTGTAATCCTCTCTACTAGAGCAATTTTTTCTGAGTCTATGAAATTGCCCTTTTGGTATGTTGTGTAACCAATTTAGATGATGGCAACTGTTGGCATGCAAGCAAGAGTTACCAGCTGATTCCTTAACATGATTCTTAGAGCTAATCGCTGTTCCTTTATGCCCTAATTCTAAGTCCAAGAATACAAGTGTGTCGCAATTATGTGCACGCAAGTGTACAATGCAAATACACACGTTCCTACGTTAAAAATGGCTGTGTGTATAAGTGGGCGCTGCAGCGACCATCAGCTGGAACCGAACAGAAGGGAGAATGTCACTAGCACACCAAGGATCACCAATATGGGTTCAAATGTTTTAATGAATGATCACATAGTTACAACAAGGCTCCCTTGCAATTATGTGCATGGCTGAAAGATAGGCCCATAGAGTCATTGTTGCAATAATTGACAATTGTTTGAACTGTTGACAAGGGGCCTTGCCAAATGCCATTATTATAATGAGATGACCATAAAAAATGACGTGTTTAGCGAATGGGTTTATGTTCCAAATGAAACTATGTTCCAAAAAAAACCATTGTCAGGTTGGCATAACATGGTGCAATACTAGCGCCCATAGCTGTGCCACATGTTGGAATGTAATACTGTGTTCTACACACAAACAAATGGCATCGAAAATAAATTGTGCTTGTGTGGGATTGATCCCACTATTTGAAATGAGGAAATGTTCTAGTGCGCTTAAACTCAAGTGGTGGCACATAGATATAATATTATTCTACATTATTTATATAGCGCCAAAAGGTTTGCTCAGCGCTGCACATTATAGTGGGGGACAGTACATGAGACAATACAGTAACAAGACAAAACACGGGGGGTTCAAGGGCCCTACTCTTTCGAGCTTACAATCTAGGAGGGAGGGGATAGTGGTACAGGAGGAAGTGGCTGTGGGGGATGGAGTAGTAGGAGGAGTGTAGATCAGCAATTAGGTGAGGGTGGGGTAGGCTTCCCTGAAGAGATGGGTTTTCAGGGTGTGCCTGAAGGTGAGGAGGGAAGGTGACAGTCTGATGGATTGGGGTAGAGAGTTCCAGAGGATGGGGGAAGTCCTGGAGAAGTCCTGCAGTCGGGCGTGGGAGGTGGAGACCAGGGAGCTAGAAAGTAGGAGGTCTTGTGAGGAGTGAAGATTACGGGTAGGGTGGTATTTGGGTATCAGGTTGGTGAGATAGTTTGGGGCAGAGTTATGAATGGCTTTGTATCTCAGTATTAGTAGTTTGAATTTAATGCGTTGGGCAATCGGAAGCCAGTGGAGGGGTTGGCAGAAGGGGGTGGCGGATACGGAGTGGTTAGTAAGGTGGATGAGTCTGGCCGCTGAGTTCAGGATAGACTGAAGCGGGGATAGTCTGCGATGAGGTAGGCCGGTGAGGAGGGAGTTGCACTAGTCGAGTCGTGAGATAATAAGGGAGTGAACGAGTTGTTTAGTAGTGTCTGGGGTTAGGAACGCACGTATTTTGGAGATGTTGCAGAGATGGAGCCTGCATGAGTTTGCCAACGATCTGACATGTGGTTGGAAGGACAGGTTTGAGTCAAGAGTGACACCTAGGACTTTGGCTTGCGGGGTGGGAGTGATGGTGGAGTTGTTGGTTGTGATGGAGAGGGTGGGGTGGGAGGCACGGGCTGGGGGGAAAATTAGGAGCTCAGTTTTGGAAAGGTTCAATTTGAGGAAATGGAGCGACATCCAGTCTGATATGTCGTTCAGTAGGTGGGCGATACGGGCGGAGACTGAGGGGGTGAGGTGAGGGGTGGAGAGGTATATTTGCGTGTCATCGGCATAGAGGTGGTAGTTGAAGCCGTGGGAGTGTATCAGTTTGCCGAGGGAGGAGGTGTAGATGGAGAAGAGAAGGGGCCCGAGGACAGAGCCTTGGGGGACCCCAACAGAGAGGGGGAGGTGGTGGCGTTATAGGTAACGCTGAAGGAGCATTGGGATAGATAGGAGGAGAGCCAGGAGAGAGCAGAGTCTGTGATGCCGAGGGAGTGTAGTTTATTGAGGAGGGGGTGGTCAACTGTGTCGAAGGCCGTGGAGAGGTCGAGGAGTAGGAGGACTGAGTAGTGGCCATTAGCTTTGGCGGTTAGCAGGTCATTAGTGATTTTCAGTAGGGCGGTTTCGGTGGAGTGTAGGGGACGGAAGACAGACTGTAGTGGATCGAGGAGGTTGTTGTCAGTGAGGTGGGCGCTTAGGCGATTGTAGACCAAGCGCTCAAGGAGCTTGGAAGTGAATGGCAGCAGGGAGATGGGTCTAAGGTTGTTCAGGTTGGTGGGGTCCAGGGAGGGTTTTTTGAGTATGGGAGTGATGTGCACGTGCTTTAGGGGGGAGGGGAATGCGCCAATGGAGAGGGAGAGATTGAAGATGTGGGTGAGGGAGCGTAGGATGGAGGAGGAGGGTGACTGGAGGAGTTCTGGGGGGACAGGGTCAAGGGGGCAAGTGGTGAGGCGGGCTTCTGAGAAACCTTAGTGACCTCCTCAGTGGTAGCAGTGCTGAAGAAGCAGAGTGTTGGGGAGGATAAGTTGTGCGGGATATTAGGTGTGGTGGGGGGCAGGGCGGTTGCGAGGTCAGAGGAGGGGAGAGTTGATGGGGTTATAGTGGGAGGGAGGCTAGGTGGGGAGGTAGGTTGAGCATTGGCGATGTCCTTACGGATTGCATCAATCTTGTTTTGGAAGTAATTAGCAATCTCGTGGGCGGTGAGTGAGGTACTGGGTGGGGGTGGGAGAGAATAGGGAGTTGAAAGTACAGAAGAGCTGGCGAGGACAGGTGGAGAGGGTGTTGATGAGGGTAACGAAGTAGGCTCGTTTGGTGGCATGGAGGGAGGAGGTGTAGGTGAGGAAGAAAGCTCGAGGGGATCTGGTTTTACGCCATAATCGCTCCAGCGCACAACTGCATCGTTTAAGATTTTTAGTGTGGTCGTTCTGCCAGGGTTGAAGCGGTCGGGGTCTAATACTACGTGTGGTCAGGGGTGCTAAGGAGTCTAGGGCAGCTGATAGCGAGTCGTTGTACGCAGTAGTGGCCAGGTCAGGGCATGACAGTGGGAGGATACTGTCGTACAGACGGTCAGCTGCAGAGTGGAGAGGGGCTGGATTCAGGTTGCGGAGGTTATGGCTGGTAATGGTTTGAGGTTTGGGGGGGGTGTTAGAGGACGGGGAGATGGAGAACATAATGAGGTTGTGGTCAGAGAGAGGGAAAGGGGTGTTTGTGAGGTCGTGGAGGGTGCAGAGATGGGAGAAAACAAGGTCCAGGGTGTTCCCGTCAATGTGGGTGGAGGACTGTGTACACTGAGTGAGTGAAAAAGAAGAGGTTAGGTGGAGTAGCTGGGATGTAGCCGGGTTGTTGACATTGATAGGAATATTGAAGTCTCCAAGGATGATGGTGGGTAGCTCAGAGGAAAGGAAGAAGAGCAGCCAGGCGGAAAAGTTGTCAAGGAAGCGGGATACGGGTCCAGGAGGCCGATAAATTACTGCAATCCTCAGAGGGGTGGGGGAGAAGAGTCGGATGCAGTGGGCCTCGAAGGAGGAGAAGGATAGAGAGGGGGGGGTTTGGGAGGACCTTGATGGTGCTCAGCAGTGACAAGAGCATGCCGATCCCACCACCTCTACGGCTGCTCGGTCTGGGTGAATGGGACCAGACGAGACCTCCATAGGAGAGTGCCGCAGGGGAGATGGAGTCAGTGGCTTGGATCCAGGTTTCAGTGACTGCTAGGAGGTTGAGGGAGTGGGAGATAAAGAGGTCATGGATGGCAGTGAGCTTGTTGCAAACCGATCGGGCGTTCAGGAGTGCAACCGAGAGTGGAGGGGTGGATGCGGACAGGTATAAGGTTGAGGGGGTTTCGGCGGTTGGTGGGAGTAGGAGGGTGCCTAGTGGGTGATTGAGGTGGTGAGGGGCCAGGGTTTGGGGAGATATCCCCGGCGGTAAGGAGGAGAAGGAGGGTGAGAAAGGTGGCATGGGAGCGGAATGTACAAGAGTGTGAGGGTTTGTTCGTGGTGGCGTGCGGGTCGGTGGGAGAGTAGAGTATAAGGAGGAGGTGGTGAGAGCCGTAGTGGGGAGATGGAAGTAGTGAGAGTCCAATGTATAGTTGTTTTGGGGGAGTAGGGGGGTAGAGGGAGGAGATTTTGTAAATGGAGGAGAGGAGTACGAGGAGGAGGAGTACAGGTGGCATATTAGGAGGGTGGGTGGAGTGCTGGTCAATTGAGGGAGGTGAAAGGTTTCACATCAGGCCGTGTAGATGCAGAGAGTCTGTCGCGCAGTGGCGGAGGAGTTCATCTGTAGGAGGGAAGGGAGAGTGGTGGGCAGCTGGACCTGCTGCTGGCTAGTCATGGCAGTCTGTGGGTGCTGTAGGCTGGCGTTTGGAGGTACTGTGGGGCGCGGCGTTTGGGGGTGCTGTGGGGCCCGGCATCTGGGGGTGCTGTGGGGCCCAGCATCTGGGGGTGCTGTGGGGCCCGGCGTCTGGGGGTGCTGTGGGGCCTGGCATCTGGGGGTGCTGTGGGGCCCGGCATCTGGGGGTGCTGTGGGGCCTGGCGTCTGTGGGCCGACGTCTGGAGGTGCTGTAGGCTAGGCGTCAGTAGGTGCAGTAGGGCCCGGCGTCTGCGGGTGCTGTGGGCCGGCGCTTGTAGGTGTTGCGGGCCTGCACTTGTGGGTGCTGTGGGCCAGTGCTTGTGGGTGCTGTGGGGTCCAGCGCCTTTGGGTGTTGTAGGGCCTGGCGTCTGTGGGTGTTGTAGGCTGTGTGGCAGGCTCACATGACGGGGCTCAGGGCTGAGCGGTGGCAGGGCACGGGGGGCGGCTGCGTGGCACGGTGGGGAGCCGTGTTGGTGGTGGTGGTGGCTTACCCTCTCAGTGCCGGCGGTGATGGCTTCTCCTGACGGTGCACGAGTAGGAGGCAGGGGTTCTCTCAGCGGCGGTGGCTGTAGGTACCGGTAGGGGTGGTGGTAGGTTCTCCTCTTTCTGGCGCGGGACGGTGGCGTCTTGGGTCGGCAGGGAGGACCGCGACTTTGCGGGCTGCGGTAGGCCCAGTACCCCTCCTGGGTGACGGCAGGACCTCCGGAGCGGCGGCGTCACGGGTCACTGCAGCGGTTGTAGGTACCGACAGGGGTGGGGGTGGTGGTAGCGTCCCCTCGTCCCTCTTGCTGGGGCGGCGGCGTTTCGGAGGCGACTCAGTACGTCGCGGCCGGCAGGAAAGACCGCTGCTTTAGGTGCCGTGGTAGGCCACGAGCTGCCGGAGCTCCGCCGGAGAGAGAGAGCGCCCAGCACCCCTTCAGGGTGTTGGCAGGACCTCCGGCGGTTGCTTTGGGGCCTGGTACTGCCCGGATGGCAGTGGATTTTGTCAGGGGCGCCAGAGCTGGCGATCATGAGGCCGCTCCGGGCGCCATCTTGGATTCTGACAGAGAATACAGAGAATTAACATCTAATGATAACCAACTATAGTCATCTGCCTAGGGATAACAATTTAGAGTAGATAAAAGGTGGAGGGAGTCTCTAATGTATGCAGGTAGTGTCTGTACCAAAGAGTGTAAAAAGGTATCAGTATTTTGGGATAGACCATTTGTTAGACTTTCCACAGAGACAATAATAGGCCTGCCTGGTGGGGATTGGTAGCATTTTTATGAATTTTAGGGATGTGATAGAAAAATGGGATTTTCATAACATCTCTAAAAATAATGCATATTCATGTTTATTTATAACTTTGTTTCCAAAGGCTACATCAATGAGATGGGGATGTCAGTGACACCAAGTCAGTTCCCCCCAGTGTCAGAATGCCCGCTGCTGTCCCGCTATAAGTCACTGACATCCCCAGTGACACCAATACAGTGATCAGTGCAAAAAAAAAAACCCACTGACACTGTACTAATAGCACTGGGCAGGAAGGGGTTAACATGAAGGATGATCAAAGGGTTACCTTTGTAGTGGGAGTGTTTTACTGGGGGGCAGTGTGTTGGTGCTTCACTGTAAGCACACTGCTCTGGATGGCTGTTCTGTGCACAGCCATTCAGAGAAGCGTGCCCGAACCATCAGGGAGGAGGACTGTTAGTAAACAAAGCAGTCCTCCTCTCCATTGGAGATGCTTGGTAATCACCAGACGCTGGTGGGGAATTACTGTCCGGGACCCGGTGATTGAAAGCCACGAATGGTGGCGTGGGTAGGGCATGCACGACTCGCGCACGCCCCTACCAGTACATACAAAATCACGTATATATACGTTATTTTGCGCACCCCTGCCGCCCTGTAGCATTATTTCTGCTATAAGGCAGTCGGGATGTGGTTAAAATTAGGTTTTGGTTTAAGATCCATAAGGACTAGTTTAGCGGCAATCTGACCCTTTAATTTATCTTTAGCCCAAGGGAACACTTGGTCTTTCTTATAATTATCCAGATCCCTTTTTAATTTATTCATTTTGGTATATATCAATTCATCTTCATGATATTGCCTTTTTCTCTTTCTCTACGTGCTGATTAATTTAAGCCATTTCGTTAAAACCTCTGATAATTGGTGCCATTCTTTCTCTAGATCTTCCTCTAATAAAATCACATTATTTTAATATCCTGGGTGTGATATTTAGTTCTAAATTATTATAACAAACTATTTGTTTAAAAAAGAAATATCCCATCATTGGGCATTTTCCATTTTGATGCTATCTTCTAATTTGAGAAATAATATCCTCTGCACATTTTGTTCAAAAGTCTTCCTGTATGGGAGTATCCCATTAAATAGTTGTTTTCTTTTGGATCCTTTTTGAAGATTGATGGTTTTATCTAGATTGAACACATCAGGTAATATATTACATAATCGGTTCTGTCTTTGGGATAGGATGTCCTTAATTAGTTCCATGTGGAAAAAACTGCTCTAGGGTGCAGCTGGTGGTAACTCAAATAACACAGTAAAGAAAAAAAAAAAACACACAAACCACATATAGCGCATTACAAAATCCAGTTCACTCTGAGTCAACGGGGAAGTAATGTTCCAATAAACAGGAGATCCTGCAGCTTGCCAAAACATTTGGGGTGATCCAAGGAGCTCAAAAACAAGAAGGAAGCAGTGCGAGATTACCGTTAGAATAGCCAGCAAATTTATTCCATAAAAACAATATAGCACACTTACATGTACAATTCCAGACAAACAGCATGAGAAGGAATGAAGACACTGCAGAGCTGTCAGCAAAGCACAGAGCTGCGGAGATCGCAAGCTGTGTGAGAAACTAACTCTCTAGCTGGATTGAGAGACATTTAGGCATGACAGCTGTCAAACAAGTCCGCCAGTAGTCGGCGTCCTACACAGGAACAACTGCCTCGTGGTAGCGCTTTTGTGCCTGCCGAGGGTAGGGGGTGATGCTAGAGGGCAGTCCTCCAACAAAGACCTGCCTCTTTGGACTAATGACTTGGTTTATATAATGACAGCTAGGGGGGGAGGGGTGGGAAAGGGGGGCAAAAACACTTTGGTATACGCAAAACAATACAATTACCCAAAGTTATAAATATGTGGGGTTTAATAACAATGAAAATGGAAGTTAATATAATTTAAATAATTTTATTAATTTAGAAGAGGAATCATTTGTTTAAGCTAATTACATATAGATAGAAAATTCTACTTAGTTCATTCATTTTATATATGTCAATATAAATACATTTGCTATATATACATATACCCCCGTTTATGGTAATGTCTATCAAATTAATGTGCATGAGACTCTTTTGAACAGTCTTTAACCACTAGCCTACAGGGCACTTATACCCCCTTCCTGCCCAGGCCAATTTCCAGCTTTCAGCGCTGTCACACTTTGAATGACAATTGCACGGTTATGCAACACTGTACCCATATGAAATTTTTATCATTGTTTTGAGACAGATAGAGCTTTCTTTTGGTGGTATTTAATCACCTCTGGGATTTTTATTTTTTCTTAAACAAACCAAAAACCACTGAAAATTTTGAAAAAAAAAAAGTTTTTGTTATACAATTTTGTAAATAAGTGATTTTTCTCCTTCACTAATGTGCGCTAATGAGGCTGCAGTGATGGGCACTGATAGGTGGCACTGATGAGGAGGCACTGGTAGGTTGCACCGATGGGCATTGGCAGGCATCACTGATGGGCACTGAAAGGCAGCACTGATACATGACACTGATATATGGCACTTATATGCGGCACTGTCTGGCACTGTTAGGCGGCACTGACTGGCACTGATGCGCAATGATAGGCAACACTGACTGGCACTGATAGGCATTAATAGGTGGAACTGACTGGCATTGATGGGTGACACTGAAAGGCAGCTCAGATGGGCATTGATGTGCACTGGTATGCACTGATATGTGGCACTGGCACGTGGCACTGATGGGCACTGGCACTTCTGGGGCCACACGGATCATCAGGGCACACTGATCATCAGTGCCCTGATGATCAGTGTACATGTCCCCTCCGCGGAAAGCCGATTACCGGCTCTCCTCTTGAGCTGTCAGCGTGACAGCTCGAGAGGAGAGAAATGCCGATAACCGGCATTTCCGTGTTTATATGTGATCAGCTTTGATTGGACACAGCTGATCACATGACCGAGCCGACATCTTTGGCTCTTTCCGTGATCCGTTGTGTCCGAGGGACACAGTGCACCGGCGATCGCCGCGCTGCACGCTCCCTGAGCCGCGCATGCGCAGTGAGAATGGTAGGACGTCATATGACGTCCTATCAGAACGAGAGAACTACCTTGCGCCCGTCATTGTACTACAGGGCAGGCGGAAGGTGGTTAATGAAATCTGTGTTTATATTTTCATATTTATTCATTATGGACTGATCGTTTATTTATGCATATAATTAAGTTTCTTTTGTAAATATTATTGCATCTTGTGAAATAAAAGAAGGGGTATAGATATATTTAAATTACTCAGTAGTTTCCAGCCACCTAAGGGTTAAACACATGGATTATTCTCTCGTGTCTGAGTTCACAGAGCCGATTTCTACTAAATAAATAGAGCCCTGAGTCCCACATAACATAATGTCAATTATAGTTGCGGTTTAAACTATACTGGTTTAAGACATCTAGGAGGAGAATAAAGTTGGTTCTTATAGCGCTATTTTTTCCATAGAGTCGTGTTTCAATTTCATAATGTCCCACCCCCTTTCCCGACCCTCCTCCCCAGCTGTCATTATTCAAACCAAGTCATTAGTCCAAGGGGGCAGGTCTTTGATGAAGGAGCAGTGGCCTCTGAAATGCGTTACTGCTCCCTAGCACCACCCCTTACGCTCGGCAGACACAAAGGAGTTATCATGAGGCCGTTGTTCATTAGTACAGGACGCCGATTACTGGCAAACATGTTTGACAGCTATCATGCCTAAATATCTCTCAAGCTGGCTAGAGAGATAGTGTCTCACAAAGCTTGCGGTCTCTGCAGCTCTCCGCTTCGCTGACAGCTCTGCAGTGTCTTCATGCCTACTGAATCTGATTGTCAGGAATTGTACATGTAAGTAAGCTATATTGTTTTTATGGAATAAATTTACTAGCGATTCTAACGGGAATACCGCGCTACTTTCTTCTTGTTTTTGAGCTCCTTGGATCACCCCAAATCTTTTGGCAAACTGCCGGATCTCCTGTTTATTGGAACATTACTCCCCCATTTACTTTGAGTGGACTGGACTTTGTAGAGTGCTACAAGTGGTTTGTGTGTATTTGTTTTTTACTGTCCTGATTGGGTTACCAGCAGCTGCACCTAGGACAGTTTTTTCCACATGGAACTATATTACGCTTATTATGAATGTCCACATAAAAGAACATGTGGGTAGCAATGACCATAACATGATTTCATTTATTGTTAGCTGTAAACATCAAGCACATATGGGAAAAATAAAAACGCTCAACTTTCAGAGAGTTAAGTTTCCAAGGCTGAGATCTGCTCTCCAAGACTTAGACTGGGAGGGAATATTGTCATCAATGAACACAACACAGAAATGGGAGTTCTTCAAAAAGACTGTATGTGAACACACTGCAAAATATATTCCCATGGGCAACAAGTTTAAAAGGCTAAAAATCAAACCTCTGTGGCTTACGGCCAAAGTTAAAAAAGCTATAAATAATAAGAAAAGAGGTTTTATTAAATATAAAAATGAGGGAACGCTATAATTTTTTAAACATTACAAAGAATATAACAGAATATGCAAAAAGGAAATAAAGGCTGAAAAAATTAAAAACGTACGACAGATTGCAAAAGATAGCAGGACAAACCCCCAAAAATTCTTCAAATATATTAATAGCAAAAAAGTCCGGTCTGAGCATGTAGGCCCTTTACAAAATAGTCTACAGTGGGTGACTGGGGACAAAGAGAAGGCAAATTTATTAAATACCTTCTTCAGCTCTGTGTATACAAAGGAGCATGGGGGAGCTCTTGTCCATAATGGGCATGGTATTGACACAACCCCAGATGATCCACATTGGCTCACAACTGATATAATCCAGAAATATTTAGACAGAATAAAGGTGAATAAAGCACCTGGACCGGATGGTATACACCCACGGGTCCTTAAAGAATTGAGCTCTGTCATTTCAAAGCTATTGTTTCCAATTTTTAGGGACTCTTTAATGACTGGCATAGTACCACAGGATTGGCATAAGGCTAATGTAGTGCCTATATTTAAAAAGGGGTCAAAATCTTTATCAAGTAATTATAGACCTGTTAGTTTAACTTCTATAGTTGGGAAGATACTGGAGAGTTTCATAAAAGACCCCATAGATCCGTTCTTGCTGGAAAAAATATTTTAAGCAACAGACCGCATGAATTCATGAAAGACAGAAGTTGTCAAACAAATCGGATTTCTTTTTTATGAGGAGGTGAGCAAAACCTTGGACAGAGGGGTGGCTGTGGATGTGGTATACTTGGATTTTGCAAAAGAATTTGACACAGTTCTCCACACACGGCTAATGTGTAAGGTAAAGTCTACAGGCATGAAAAAATCCATATGTAAATGGATAGAAAACTGGCTAAAAGATCGTATTCAGAAAGCAGTGGTTAATGATTCATACTCTGAATGGTCTAGGGTTGTTAGTGGTGTACCCCAAGGTTCAGTGTTGGGACCCTTACTTTTTAATAAATTTATAAACAATATACAGTCTGGGATTAAAAATACCATTTCAGTCTCTGCAGATGACACCAAGCTGTGCAGTGGAATAACGTCCTTACAGGATGTCTCCAACTTACAAGCCGACTTCAATGCACTGTTTAATTGGGCAACTATGGGGCAAATGAGGTTTAATGTTGATAAATTTAAGGTTATGCACTTGGGGGCTAAGAATATGCATGCATCACAAAAAGAACATTGGGGAACTGGAGAAAGTACAGAGAAGGGCAACCAAACTTCTCATACATGCGCAGTGGGCACCCAGCTGTGAAGTATCAAGCTGTCACAGCCGGGTGCCCACACTGAAGATGCCGGCGCTGGGGAGAGAAGACGGCCGGTGAAATCAGCTGTGGTGAGGACATCGCTGCACTGAGGAACAAGTAGCGCTCTGTATTTTAAAAGTCAGCAGCTACAGTTTTGTAGCTGCTGACTTTTATTTTTATTTTTCAACTGGACTGGATTGACTTTTGTCTCTTTTCAGCCATACTAGCTATATAACTATAAATAACTACAGTAATTAAGGACGTCCAATCCCAAAGACAGAACCAATTATGTAAATATTACCTGATGTGTTCAATCTAGATAAAACCATCAATCTTCAAAAAGGATCCAAAAGGAAAAAATAAGTTAATGGGATACCCCCACAGAGGAAGCCTTTTGAACAAAATGTGAGGAAATTATTTCGCAAATTAGAAGATAGGATCAACACTGAAAATGCCCAATGGTGGGATATTTATTTTTTATACAAATATTTTGAACTAAATATCACACCCAGAGGTCTAAGAATATTAAAATTATGTGATTTGTTTTAGAGGAAGATCTAGAGAAAGAATGGCACCAGAGGTTTGTACAACTAAATGGTTTAAATTAATCACCACGCAGAGGGAGAGAAAAAGGGAATATCATCACGCATTAGTTAGGAGTTATAAAATAAAAATCGTCGGTCCTTTATTCCCAATGGATGACGGTACTTAATCAAAATATTAAAAAGTAGCAAAATGAATAAATTAAAAATGGATCTGGATGATTATAAGAAAGACCAAGTGTTCACTAAGAAGGTAGAGAATTTAACCAATACTCACCAGAATAAAAGTTAACTCCTTGTTGCGGTTATGACTACTGACATTTCCCTTGGTACTAACCGCAAACAGGGGACAAAGGATAAAATTGATAAACTAGATGATATAGGTCCTCAGACATCGCCAATAGCAGTACCCATGGAACCGCATAATTTTGGAGTAACACAGTCCACACACCAAACAAGAATAATGAAATGGTATCAATAGAAATACAAAAGAACTTTGAAAAAAAATCCACACAGAACACATTTGAGGTACCAGCTGAAACAGAACACATGGATCACTCCAATGCAATAAACACTGAACTCCCCAATACATCAAATCACCCAAAGGTAACCTCAAACAAATTTAAAGAAAAAAGAAAAGTAAGAGAAGGGGAAGAAGAGGAGGTAAACAAAAGAAGTAAAATAGAAAAGTACACACCGCACATGATACTACAATGCATTTCTCTTTGGTGATGTGATGAAGACCCCCACACTTCTATCACACCCCTAAAATTAATAAAAATGCTACCAATCCACCCGGCAGGCCTATTACTGCCTCTATAGAAAGTCTCACAAATGGTCTATCCCAATATATTGATAACTTTTTACCATGACTCTATGGACCTATCTTTCAGCTATGCACATAATTGTGACACACTGGTGTTCTTGGACTTAGAATTAGGGCATAAAGGAACAGCCATTAGCTCTAAGAATCATTTAAAGGAATCAGCTGGTAACTCTTACTTGCATGCCAACAGTTGCCATCATCCAAATTGGTTACACAACATACCAAAAGGTCAATTTTAAAGACTCAGAAAAAACTGCTCTAGTAGAGAGGATTACAAAAACCAAAGTAACATTCTAGTTCAAAAATTTAAACATAAGGAATATAGGAGGACCTGATTAAAGCCCAATCTGTATGCCTTGAAACCCCCTCCCCCAAACAGGGAGGAAGAATAAAGAACAAAATGAAATAAGATTTGTTACACAATTTCACTGTAAATATTGCAATATGTAAGAGATTTTCAAAAAGATCCAAAATTGGGTATAATACTACCCAACAAACCTACATTCTCCTACAGAAAAGCCCCTAGTGTCAGAAAAAAAATAGAGCCCAGCAAGCTAAAAGATGAAGGGTCAGTTAAATCATTAACAGGTACCCTCAATTCTTTCTTTGATATAAAATGTATGCATCAATGTAAGAAAAAACTGTAAGATGTGTCCTTTTGTCACCCATAAACAAACCTCTTTGTTAGATTATAATCAGAAGAAATATGAAATCCAGAATTTTTTAATTGCTATACAGAGTTCGATATGTATTGTCTAACGTGTCCATGAAGCCTATTTTATGTAGGTCGCACTATCCAAACCATTAGAAAAAGGTTTGGAACCCACAGGAGACTTATTGAGTCAGATGATATTGAACACAGTGTTCCCAGGCACTTTTCATTTAAACATAGTAAGTTCACAAGGGGTCTGAAGGTATGGGATTTAGAATCCAACCTGAATACTGGGTAATTTACAGAAAGGTTCCAAAGGCTATGTAACAGGGAAACCTTTTGGATCATCACGTTGGACACTCTGCCCCCAAAGGGCTGAATGAAGAATCAGAAATTCATACAATTATTTCATCATAAAATCTTTCATCATAAATTTCTATCCCCCTAATTACAAATAGAAAGAAAATTTCCCTTGTTTAATAAATTTTATATATGTCAATATAAGTATATTTTCTATATATACAGTGTCTTGAAAAAGTATTCATACCCCTTGAAATTTCCCACATTTTGTCATGTTACAACCAAAAATCTGTCCAGAGGACAACTATTAGTTGTGCACTCCACAAATATGGCCTTTATGGTAGAGTGGCAAGAATAAAGCCATTGTTGAAAGAAAGCCATAAGAAATCTCATTTGAAGTTTGCAGGAAGTCATGTGGGGGACACAGCAAACATGTGGAAGAAGGTACTCTGGTCAGATGAGACCAAAACTGAACTTTTTGGCCTAAAAGCAAAATGCTATGTGTGAAAACTAACACTTCACTTCACCCTGAACACACTATCCCCATGAAACATGGTGGCGGCAGCATCATGTTGTGGGGATGCTTTCCTGCAGCAGGGACAGGGAAGCTGGTCAGAGTTGATTGGAAGATGGATGCAGCCAAATACAGGGCAATCTTAGAAGAAAACCTGTTAAGAGTCTGCAAAATACTTGAGACTGGGGCGGAGGTTCACCTTCCAGCAGGACAACAACCCTAAACATACAGCCAGAGCTACAATGGAATGGTTTAGATCAAAGCTTTTTCATGTTACAATGGCCCAAAGTCCAGTCCTAAATCCAATTGGGAATCTGTGGCAAGACTTGAAAATTACTGTTCACAGATGCTCTCCAACCAATCTGACAGAGCTTGAGCTATTTTGCAAAGAAGAATGGGCAAAGCTGGCAGAGACATACCCAAAATGACTTGTAATTGCAGCGAAAGGTGATTCTATAAAGTATTGACTCAGGTGGGTGAATACAAATGCACGCCACGCTTTTCAGATATCTATTTGTAAAAAATGTTGAAAACCATTTATCATTTTTGAAACGCCTATGACATGTGTTGGCCTTGGACTTTTTGTTTCTTGGGTAATTTTTTACAATAAAGCATCGTTGCCCAGATGCCAGGAGCATGAGAAATGACATTGATGTCATTTCTCCAGGCCCAAGGAACAGTCACAAGATATTAGACTGCTTAACCTCCCTGGCGGTATTCCCGAGTGTAGCTCGGGGTAAAGTTTCAGTACCACAAGCGGTAACCCTGAGCTACACTCAGGCTTACCATGTGGCGCTGCTCCGGGATCTGTTCTTCACTTGCCTTGTCCAGCGCTCCCGTGATGTCCCTCCTGCAGTGTCCCCGGCAATGTCCTCCGGCAGATGCCGGCATCTGTCATCTGGGTTCCGTTCCCTGCGACGTCGGGACGTACGGGGGACGGAATGGCGGGAAATTTGAAAAAAGTGACATTCACTAAATACACTAAAATCACATAGTAAAACATTGCTGTATCAAACCATTTCACATACATTTTGTCCCTAGTGCTTTGTCCTGTGCCCTGCCTGCATTTTTACTGTTCTTTCTGCCTGGAAACTGAGAAACGTCCATGGTGTCTAAAAAGCTTCCCTTGAGGTCAAAAGCGGTTTTAGACCAGCTAGAGAACAGCGATAACAAATCAGAACCACTTGCAGAATTGAGTCATGATTCGTGGGGAAATTCGTCATCAGACACTGAAAACGATTTTGCGACTTTGCTCAGTGATATGCGAACTTGGCGCTCTATTTCAAATTTCAGTGTTTTTGGTTTGATTATATTATTGAATTAAATTTATTATTATTATATTATTATTTTTATGATTATTTATTAAATTATAATTTATGATTTCGTGTTTCAAATTGTAACATACCAGGGATGTTTACAAGACTCTTGTTCGGACAGATTTCAGTGAGTTATTTCTAAAAATTACAGGCCTACAATAAAAAAAAATACATATTTCCATGCAAAAAAATGTATCGCTTTGAGCACAGAAATATGGACATAATCAGACCGCTAGGGAGGTTAAAGTAGATAAGAAGAGTTTGTGGGATTGAACGTGTTTGTGACATCTAGAGATGTTACATTAGACTGCTTAAATTAGATAAGAACTTGTTTGTGCAATTAAAGATGTCTACTTGTTTGAGAAGTTAGAAATCTTTACGTTTAGGGTAGATAAGAAGCTGATCTGAAGCAAAAGAGTGATACTCTTAGATAACGTTGTTTGTTCAGCGTAGTGGCTGGGCGTGACTCTGTTGACCTCACGGAACCTTTCTGCTAGATCCTCCTAGAGTGGGCATGGCGCTCGCCCACTTCAGGAAAGCTGCCAGAAAAATAGCTTAAAATGGAAAGCTTGAGTGTGGTCAAGGTGAGCAGCTTCCTATGCGGAAGAGGATGCTGTGACGCTGGGACTCTTGCCAAGGCTATATGAGCTCATCAGCTGGTCACATTAAGGCTTCTCCGCGACCCCTTGTGCATTAGGTTTCTGATGGGGTCTGTTCCTTCCCATCTTCCCATAGCTTTGGTAATGTATTAATTCTATGCTGTGACGCTGTCAAAAGATGTGTCTATTTCATGCTGTAATGCTCACATTATTATTGGTGTGTGTTAGGCAGATTGTGAGGACTATAAGATATATCCTCCTGTGTGTTGTGTGATAAAAAAAAGTGGAGTTTTGACAGTGCAAGAACATTGCAGTAGGATTCTGTTATTTCTTGGAGTGCCGAGTGAATGCTACGATGTGCCAGGGCAGGTGTTCATCCAGTAGTGGGTCTTTCACATGCTTAGAATAATTAATGGTGTAAATGCTGGTTAAACGTACCTGTGTGAGACTACCTGTGTATTGTGTGTATATGACTTGCTTTTAGTTATTGTGTTCAGCATTGCATTACAATTTTCCTTCCTCTTCACAATTATGTGCCACTTTGTGTTGGTCTATCACATAAAATCCCAATAAAATACATTTATGTTTTTGGTTGTAACATGGGAAAATTACAAGGGGTATGAATACTTTTTCAAGGCACTGTACATATACCCCCTTTTATGGTAATTTCTATAAAATTACTGTGCATGAGTTAATTATGAACAGTTTTTAATAGTGCAATTGTAACTTGTGAGATAAAAGAAGAGGTACAAATATATATGGATTACTCAGCAGTTTTCAAGGGTTAATTGAGCATAAGGACGATTCTCTAGCATCACAAAGCCGATTTAGGCTATATAAATAGAGCCCTGAGTCCCACATAACTTGTATCAATTATACAAATAATATAGTTCGTTCTTTTAGCGCTGTTTTTTCCATAGCACTGTGTTTCATTTAAAAAATGTCTTGCTCCCTTTACCGCCCCTCTGCCCTAGCTGTCATTATTTAGTTCAAAGGTGCAGGTCTTTGATGAAGGAGGAGTGGCTTCTGAAACACTACACGTTACCGCATGTTATGAGGCATTTGTTCCAGTGCAGGATGCCGACTACTGGTGGACTTGTTTGACAGCTGTCATGCCTAAATGTCTCTCAATCCAGCTAGAGAGATAGTGTCTCACACAGCTTGCGGTCTCTGCAGCTCTCTGCTTCGCTGACAGAGACCGCGTCAGTGTTTTCATTCCTACTGATGCTGATTGTCAAGAATTGTACATGTAAGTAAGCTATATGGATTTTATGGAATAAATTTACTGGCTATTGTAAATGAAATCCTACGCTGCTTTCTTCTTGTTTTTGAGCTCCTTAGATCACCCCGAATCTTTTGGCAAGCTGCAGGATCTCCTGCAGGATTACTCCTCCATTGACTTTGAATGAACTGAACTTTGTAGTGCTCTACAAGTGGTTTGTGTGTATTTTTCTTTACTGTGTTATTTGGGACACCACCAGCTGTACCCTAGGACAGTTTTTCCAATGGTTTGTGTTTGTTTGGTTTTTTTTACAGTAATGATGGAGGAATCCCTCCTGCTATTGTTGTATTCTGACAGCAAGATGTTTCCAAGCCGTCAGAATACAATGATCACTGCTGGAGACTATAGCCACCAGAAGTGGTCGAATGAAAAAAAAAATGACAGGCTGGTTGTACTGAGTTGATTGATAGGCTGTCCATTCCTACTAAACCAGTTGAATTTTTGATCCATCTATGGCTAGCTCAAAGCTAAACAGAAAGGAGATTTTTCAATTATTTAAAAATATTTTTGTTGAAGCACAAAGGATGACAGATGATAGTTATTACCCCCTCTCTAGAATATAGGACACTGCGAAAGAGAACGCCATTCTTCATTTTCCCCCAGCCTTGTTGTCTGCCATTCTTCTACCTCTAAATAGTCAATAAACACAAATGTCCCATAAAAGAAAGGAGAATGTGTGTGCATGGATTAAGGTACTCTCTATCCATTATTTGTTTTACCGAAAAGGAACTTACAGTAATTGCAAAACTTCCTTTTAATTACACATGGGGAATACAGAAACTATGACAATGTCCCGTTGCTTATGTCATGCGAGGGAACACATACTACCGACCTCTGGATTACACAATGTGTATAGCCTATAGAGACAAGACTAAGGGCCAAGTCACATCAATGCATTGTTCTGCATTTTAGCACAGCTATAAAACGCAGATCAATGGAAGGACAGCTGAAAAACAATCATTTCCAATGTGTCCTATTCACACCATAACACTGCACATGCATGTCAACGGACGTCAAAATGTATGTCAACAGATGTCAGCACACATTAAAATGGATGGAAATATATATGCCTTTTCCATACATTTTAGTGCAAGTCAGTGTGAACTGGCCCTAAGAAAGCATTGATTACTGAGCAGTAGTTTTTTTTTGTTTTTGTTTTTTTTTTTATAAAGTTTTAAAGTGGATTAGCTGTGACTTTTAACAAACCTGCATGGTTCTGTATGTAAAGGGAACTATATGTGCATATGTGTACAATGGTCCTCAGGGCCCTCTTTTTATGTGCCTGGAAATGTATTATTTTGGAGTGGAAACAAAGCAATGCTCCTACAATGTCAAAATGCATCCTCATTATAATTATTCATTATAAATTAAAGTGTACCTGTGTATAAACTGACACGAGACCAGAAGGAACCTAACACATTTCAATCAATTTCAAGGTAAATAGATGGGTCTATTGATTCACTTTCAGGTATTCCCATGTAAGATAAATCCATGCTTCTTTTGACTTAAAGGTAAATAACTCATATTAAAAGTAAAATAGTGAAGCGCTAATGTTGACTAAGGAACATGCATAATACAATGCTAATCAGTGAATGGCTAGAGACCATAAGGACAATATAACCTGAACAACTAACACACATACAAAACAATCCATTTTTCCTTCTACTCGTGAGATGTTCCCTGTGCCACTGGCTGCAACACAACCCCGAAACATGATTGATCCAACCCCATGCTTAACAGTTGGACAAAGGTTCTTTTCATTAAATTCTGTGCCCCTTCTTCTCCAAACATACCTTTGCTCATTCCGGCCAAAAAGTTCAATTTTAACCTCATCGGTCCACAGAACTTGTTTCCAAAATGCATCAGGCTTGTCTATATGTTCATTTGCAAAGTTCAAACGATGATTTTTGTGGTGAGGACGTAGAAGAGGTTTTCTTCTGATGACTCTTCCATGAAGACCATATTTGTACAAGTATCTCTTTATAGTGGAATAGTGTACCACAACTCCAGTGTCTGCCAGATCTTTCTGGAGGAATCGTGCAGTCAAACGTGGGTTTTGAATTGTTTTTCTCACAATCCTGCGAGCTGTTCTGTCTGATATTTTTCTTGGTCTTCCAGATGTTGCTTTAATTTCCACTGTTCCTGATGACTGCCATTTCTTAATTACATTCCGAACAGAGGATATTGACATCTGAAAACGCTTTGCTATCTTCTTATAGTCTTCTCTAGCTTTGTGAGCGTCAACTATTTTCAGTTTCAGTTTTCTAGACAACTGCTTAGAAGAACCCATGGTGCTGATTGTTGGGGCAAGGTCAGATGAGTCTGGGCATTTAAAACCTTTGAGCTTGACATCACCTGGTCTTCCCAGACGATGATTGAGAACAATCCATGACACTGGCAGGTCTCAGCTTGGCAAAGGGGGCAGTGCATGCTATAAATTCTGCAGGGTGCCCAAACTTTTGCAGACGCCATTTTTTTGTTTTCTGTTATTTTGAAAGTGTAAATGATGGAAATAAAATCTAACTTTTGTTGACATATTATAAGAATGTCTAATCTGTAATTTGGTGCCTTTTGGAGATTTTTCCATCTTTCCTTGGCTTCTTTATACACATTAATACAAATTTTTAGCTGGGGTGCCCAAACTTTCGATCCCCACTGTATATTATTGATGTGCAAGTGCTCATATAGAACAGTTCATGCTGTGTGAAAGTACATAATATGTTGATTCCAAACTCGGTGGTCACTACATTGAACACAGCAAGCCACGTGGGGTGATCACAATGCCACATGGTGTGCAAAAAGATCCATAAATGGCCAAATTGGCTCCTCACCTCCTAACTTAGACCCTTAGGGCCAAAACACTGTGTGGGTAACCCACGTGTACTCCAGATGACTCTCCTCAGGACTGGAACACTTAGGACCCCGACCTTAGCGCTTCTGGACCTTCTCCAGACTTAGGGATACTCAGATATGGGTGATCATAGCAGGATATAATGAAAACAAGAAAAATGCTCCATAGTGTTATCCTGCCTTTATTAATACAAAACACCCAGAGCCAATTGCCCACTCACATTTAAAAAGCATAAAAAATGCCTTGTTCCCATATCATGGGTATATACTCATGGTTAGATGCTGATATGCAGCTTCACTAGCTCCACGATGGCTCCAAAATGGCGTCCACGCCAGAAATTGCATCACCGCGTCCAGGTAGTGCTGTCAGTGCGTACCGACGCGTTGCATCACGATCCACATGACTAAGTTAGGAGTTGAGGAGCCAATTTGGCCATTTATGGATCTTTTTGCACACCGTGTGGCATTGTGATCACCCCACGTGGCTTGCTGTGTTCAATGTAGTGACCACCGAGTTTGGAATAAACATATTATGGACTTTCGCACAGCATGAACTGTTCTATATGAGCACTTGCACATCAATAATATGTGTCACCATCTATTCCCCTTTCATGGGGACTTATTACAGTTGCAAGAAAAAGTATGTGAACCCCTTGGGATTATGTGGAGTTTTGCATGAATTGGGCATAAAATGTGCTCTGAACGTCATCTAAGTCACAACAATAGAAGAACACAGTCTGCTGAACATAATACTACACAAACATTAGTTGTTGCCATGGTTTAATTGCACATAACATGTAAACATTCACAGTGCAGGGAGGAAAAGGTATGTGAACCCTTGGACTTAATAACTGGTTGACCCTCCTTTGGCAGCAATAACCTCAACCAAACGTTTCCTGTAGTTGCAGATCAGACCTGCACAACGATCTGGAGTAATTTTGGACCACTCCGCTTCACAAAACTGTTTCAGTGTAGCAATATTCTTGGGATGTCTGGTGTGAATCGCTCTCTTAAGGTCATGCCACAGCCTTTCAATCGGGTTGAGGTCAGGACTCTGACTGGGCCACTCCAGAAGGCGTATTCTGTGCTATTGCAGCCATTGTTTTGTTGAATTACTTGTATGCTTTGGGTCATTGCCCTGTTGAATCACCCATCCTCTGCGGAGCTTCAGTTGGTGGACAGATGGTCGTATGTTTTCCTGCAAAATGTCTTGATAAACTCTGGAATTCATTTTCCCATCAATGACAACAATCCGTCCAGGCCCTGAGGCAGCAAAGCAGCCCCAAACCATGATGCTCCCTCCGCCATGTTTTACAGTGGGGATGAGGTTTTGATGTTGGTGTGCTGTGCCTTTTTTTCTCCACACATAGTGTTGTGTGTTCTTCCCAAACAACTCAATCTTGGTTTCATCTGTCCACAGTATATTTTGCCAGTAGTGCTGTGGAACATCCAGGTGCTCTTTTGTAAACTTCAAACGTGCTGCAATATTCTTTTTGGACAGCAATGGCTTCCTCCGTGGTGTTCTCCTATGTACTCCATTCTTGTTTAATGTTTTCCTTATTGTAGATGTGTCAACAAAAATGTTAGCATGTGCCAGAGATTTCTGTAGGTCTTTAGCTGACACTCTGGGATGCTTCTTTACCTCATGCAGCATTCTGCGCTGTGCTCTTGCAGTCATTTTTACAGGACGACCATGCCTAGGGAGAGTAGCAACAGTGCTAAACTTTCTCCATTTGTAGACAGTCTGTCTTACCGTGGACACATGAACATCAAGGCTTTTGGAAATACTTTTGTAACCCTTTCCAGCTTCATGCAAGTCAACAATTCTTGATCGTAGGTCTTCTGAGAGCTCTTTTCTGCGAGGCATGGTTCACATCAGACAGTGCTTCTTGAAACCAGTAAACCCAAAACAGGTGTGTGTTTTTTAAGGGCAGGGCCGCTGTCAGCAACACATCCAATATCATCACACTGATTGGAGTCAAGGTTGGTTCACTCCTGGCTCCAATTAGCTCTGGGAGAAGTCATTAAGCTAGGGCCTCACATACTTTTTCCTCCCTGCACTGTGAATGTTTACATGTTATGTGCAATTAAACCATGGCAACATCTAATGTTTGTGTAGTATTATGTTCAGCAGACTGTGTTCTTCTATTGTTGTGACTTAGATGACATTCAGAGCACATTTTATGCCCAATTCATGCAAAACTCCACGTAATCCCAAGGGGTTCACATACTTTTTCTTGCAACTGTATGTAAGTGTGTTAGTTATTCAGGGTATATTGTCCTTATGGTCTCTAGTCATTCACTGATTAGCATTGTATTATGCATGTTCCTTAGTCAACATTAGCGCTTCACTATTTTACTTTAGTTGTTTTATTCATCCACCTTGTGGTTAAGGCAAGTGTAAGCTGCTTAGTAGTAGGACATCCATTATAGCGCAGGAGGTCTCTTCAATTGTTTAAATAACTGACATTGCTATTAGCAAAGTACACTGGGAATCCTAAAGAATGTCTCACTGTTATTGGTAGTCAATTGTTTTTATTAAAAGGCAGAATTAAAACATGCATTAAACAGGCATTTTGGTCAATACAGCCTGAAACAAAGATCAGAAACTTCATACTAGCAGGGCACTAAATGATGGACAAATATGAGATAAGGAAAGAGGAATCAGTGTTTTTATAAATGAAAATTATTTATGTTTTCTAGTGCTCAGCTTCTGTGGATCTTGTAGACAAAGTGGATGAACAAAGAACAATGTCACCCAACTAGTTCTGGGTGTAGGCTAATGGTGAACAGAGAAACAAATCACCACATGATCTAGGGCTATAGCTAGACAGTGCAAGTAAGCTGGTGTGAAATCTTGTGCCCCACCACCTAATGTGAGGGAGTTGAATTGCCAATGAGGTTTCTAAAGAATGAGAAGTTTAGCAGTTTTCTTCTGCCCAACTCCTAGAGAAGAAGCCAATACCCACCCTCTCTGTATATATCCAGAACCAAAAACTAAATTAGTAAAATAATTTCAGAAGAAATGACTGCAAAACCTGGAGGGTAAATTACCTGCAGTTGTACCAAAGCATAAGTAGTAGGGGGAATGCCAGGAGCATGGAAGATCACTCTAAGGGCATTAGTGAAGAGGAAGGCAACCTATGGAGTTAGAAGGAAAGTTGGTTAGGGAAAGCAGTGTGGATGACAGCTAAATGGCTAAAAACATCCAAAATTTAAAGACAAAGTTCTTATTTACATGACATACATAATGTTTACATGTCACTGCACTGCTAAAGCCCCAAAACTATCTAGTACTGCTATTTTAGAGGCAGGAGTAAGCATTCATTGGTATAGAAGAACTGCCTCTAGTGTGAGTCTCAAGGAAGATGGAAGCCAGAGGAACTTATCTCTTTTATTTAGTTAGGTCCATATATATTTTGACACAGGCAATTTTAGTTTTTTCTTCAGGTATTTACCAAAACATATTCAAGCTATATTTATATAATGGATATGGACTGAAAGTGCACACTCTCAGGTTTAATTTGAGGGTATGTACTTCCTAATTGGAGGAAGGGTTTAGGAATTACAGCTCTTAAGAGTAGCCATCACCCCTTTTTCAAGGGACCAAAAGTAATTGGATAATTGAATATAATCCTAAATAAAATGTTTATTTTTAATATTTTGTTAAGAATCCTTTACTGGCAATGACTGCCTGAAGTCTGGAACACATGGACATTACCAAAGACTGGGTTTCCTCCTTCCTGATGATTTGCCAGGCTCTAACTGCAGCTGTCTTCAGTTGTTCTTTGTTTGTGGCTTTTTCTGCCTTTAGTTTTGCCTTCAGCAAGTGAAATGCATGCTCAATTGGGTTGAGATCAGGTGACTGACTAAGCCATTGCAGAATATTCCACTTCTTTTCTTTCAAAAGCTCATGGGTTGCTTCTGCAGTGTGTTTTGGATCATTGTCCATTTGTACTGTGAAGATCCGTCCAATCAACTTTACTGCATTTGGGCTGACAGTATATCTCTAAACAGTGCAGAATTCATCCAGCTGCTTCTGTCACATCATCAATAAGCACCAATGACCCAGTGCCACTGGAAGCCATTCATGACCATGCCATCACACTGACTCCACCATGTTTTACAGATGATGTTGTGTGCTTTGTATCATGAGCTGTTCCAAGCCTTCTTCACACTTTTTTCTTCCTGTCATTCTGGTACAGATAAATGTTAATTTCATCCATCCAAAGAATGCTTTTCCAGAACTGGTCTGGCTTTTTTTTAGATGTTTTTTGGCAAAGTCTAATCTGGCTTTTCTATTCTTCAGGCTTATGAATGGTTTGCACATTGTGGTGAACCCTCTGTATTTGCTCTCATGAAGTCTTTGTAGACTTTGACAATGATACGCCCACCTCCTGGAGAGTGTTCTTCACTTGTCTGGATGTTGTGAATGGGTTTTTCTTTACCATAGAGAGGATCCTGCCATCATCCACCATTGTCTTCCGTGGACGTCCATGCCTTTCTATGTTGCTGAGCTCACCAGTGCGTTATTCTTTCCTCATAATGTACCAAACTGTTGATTTGGCCACTCCTATTATTGTTGCTACTATCTCCCTGATGGGATTTGTTTAATCTTTGACACCTTACAATGGCCTGTTTCACTAGCATGGACAGCACCTTTGAATGCATGATGTAGGTTCACAGCAATAGATTTCAAATGCAAATACCACAAACAGAATCAACTGCAGACCATTTACCTGCTTAATTGATAAAGAAATAACGAAGGAGTAGCCCACGCCAGGCCATGAAGCAGCTTTTGATTCAATTGTCAAATTACTTCTGGTCCCTTGAAAAAGGGGGGATGGCTACTCTTAAGAACTGTAATTCCTAAACCCTTCCTCCAATTTGGATGTGCATACCCTAAAATTAGACCAGAGAGTATGCACTTTCGCCCATATCCATTATATAACTATAGCCTGAATATGTTTTGGTAAATACCAGAAAAAAACTAAAATTGTGTCCAAATATATATGGACCTAACTGTTTCTGTACGCATTATCTTTTAAGAATTTGCTAAAATATTTGAACAGCTTTAAAGCTGCCCTATGATACACCAGCAAAAAGCAGTAGGTAAGGATAGAGGATAAAAGGTCCAAAGTCTGATTTGCCAATCATGTAGATGTACATTAACCACCTCAAATCCTACCACTTTCACCCCCTTCCAGCCCAAGCCAATTTTCACCTTTCAGTGCTGTCACACTTTGAATGGTAGTTACTCAGGCATGCAACACTGTGCCCATATTGAATTTTAATAATTTTTTTTTTGAGACAGATTTAGCTTTCTTTTGGAGGTATTTGATCGGCACTGACATCTTGAAATCTTGAAAAAAAAACAAATTTTTCTTAGTTGTAAACAAATTTTTCTAAATAAATAACCCTTCTTCATAAATGTAGGCCAAAATGTATTCTGCTACATTTGTTTGGTAAAAATAACCACAGTGTGTTATTTAGTCTGTGTGAAAGTTATAGAGACTACAGACTATGGTAAATATATTTAAACATTGATCAGGATGCTGGTATGGTGGTGATCAGGACAATGGTATGGTGGTGACCAGGGTGCTCGTATGGGATATGCCGGTGATAAGGGCACTGATGCGCGCTCCCAGAGTCGCGCATGCGCGGTGAGAATGGGAGGAAGTCATATGACATCCTCCCAGAACGAGAGAACCGCCTTGCGTCCGTCATTGGACTATATGGCGGGCAGGAGGCGGTTAAAAGATGTGATAAATGTTGGATAGAGTGGGAAAGAATTAGAACCTACATCCATGATCTGGTCGAAGAGATTCCCCTGACTTTCTGTCACAGAGACATAATGTGGATGCAAATCACTCTGAAAGGGAAGGAACTTACAGTCCTAAATATTTTGTTACCAGAAATGGAATAGAGGGCAAGTCTTCCAATACAGACACCCATCCTATAATAATTTCTAGCCAGGGCTCCCCTTTAACCTAATATACTGTATATGTTGTCAGTCATGATATCTGTTATGTTTTTTTAAATAAAAGTACTAGACAGATCTAACACAAGAAATATATACATGACTCACCATGATGGCTGGGACAGCATACATTAATATTACCGACTGAACGGTGAACCTCTCATTATCCATTACAGTTACAGGGCGGGCAAGGGCCTGGTCCAGCCAGTTCCTAAGGGATAGTAATACAGTTTATAACACAATACAGCGAAGCGGATTATGTTACAATACCTTAAGAATGCAAAAAATGGATGTGCCATGTTTAAAGCCTAACTCCATATTTTAAGTGAACTTTAAAGAATTTGTTTGAACGAAGCTGCTCCAAACAAACTATTTCTTTTACTAACAAATGCTGTTGCTGTCAGCTCTCTTTGAACTTGTGTAGCCTCAGCTACATAAAGTATATAGCAACATATTTCAATGCTCCTCAGCCATTCACAGGAAGATTTGTATTTTATGATTAAACACAAAGCTTCCCTTGATTGGCTGAGGTGAAGATTATGACATCATCTTCCCACCTCTTCACCTCAGCCAATCACAGGAAGCTTTGTATTCATTCAGAAAGTACAAAGCTTCCTGTGAATGGATGAGCAGCGCTCGCCCCATTCCGCTGATGAAAAACAATGTATACAGTTTGTACAAATACTGTATGTTCATACAGCACTGACAGTCGCTGCATGTGTTTGTGAAAGAAGAAGTTTATTTGTAACAGTTCAATCCAAGGAGACTATTTACATTCAATAAAACATAGAGATCAACTTCAGTCAGTTGCAGAGACAATACTGCCTTCCATAGAGTCAATAATGGACTACAGATAATCTAAGGGGCAGGTAAGGAATGCAGTAAATAAACCTATAGACACCAGAAGTTTTATCACTTTGAAATAATCAACAGTCCCTGAAGTACATTTCCTGGATCTTCAAGAGAAAAGAGCAAAAACTTAAAAATATGCTTGCAATTCACTCTGTAGGCCAGGGATGTCCAACATTTTCACTTTCCTGGGCCACATTGGAAGAAGAGAAATTGCCTTGGGCCACACATAATATAACAATAAGGATAACTGATGAGCAGAAAAAGTCAGACAGATCACGTTAACGATCACTGATATAATGTACGAGTAATAAAACTTAATTTTTTTTCATAATATCTTTTATCAGAAAAGTAAGAGAGGGCAACATAAATATTTGACACCGTTTTTGATAAACTAATACATTAAGGGTCAGCTGACACTACATGCGTTTCAGTGTGCTTTTTTCTGCATCCAAAATGCACAGAATGTAGGTTATATGGTTGTCAATGTCATAATTCAAATCAGTGCTTGCAGTTCCAGTGCGTTCCGGATGCAAAAAAAAAAAGTAGAACAGGCTGCATTTTTCCTGTAAAGAACTGTACTGGAATGCGGTTCAAAGCATCAAAAACGCAATGGAACTCACATGTCCCTATTTAAATTGAAGAAAAAGAGAGGGTAAAAAATGAACTGGAACACATCACAAACGCATCGGAATACATAAAAAACACATAAAAAAATGCACCAGAACACAACAAAAACGCATAAAAAACGTGCATGCATTTCTATAGCGTGAACCAGCCCTAATACTTGTTTTTGATAAACTAACGCATCAATATATGGTTCAATGGATGCAGTTTTGGTTAATTTAATTTAACCCTTTGTGTGCTTCAGCCTTGAATATAGTTGCTCACAAATATGGGGCTGCTGAAAACTGATGATATGAATGAAGCATGATTGTGAAGAGTGGGATATTTTTGTTTTAGAAACAAACCCTTTAAAAGTCCAGTAAAGAAACACTGTCAAATCTTTCTTTGTCTGCATGTGTTTGCTAAGCGCAAATGCATTTTAACAAAAAATTGAAAAAATAAATTACTTTTAAGTAAGTTTATGAGTTTGTGTTGGGCAGCATTCATAGCCATCTCGGGCCACAGGTTGGACACCCCTGCTTTAGGTCTTTTATGCCCTGCCTGTTTAAGAAGTTACAAGAAAACAAACCTATGTGTGCTACTTTGCAAAATGGGAGACCTTTTAATTTGGACCAACAAAAAAGCAGTGTTGGTACTGTATTAAACTTTACTTCAAGATGTGTAAGCACCTGGAAAAATCAGTGAGCCCATCGTATTCTTTGGCTCTCTGTATACACACAAGATAGTTTTTAACAATCACTTGTGTGGCAGTATTATATACATTTTAACAAAAAAGAAATTCTCCTTTAATGCTCTGCAGGCAGTCCAGCGCCTATGCAATGTCAGGCCATTCCTGCACTGTAATTAGATGCTGTTAGACTGGAATCTGCAGCTGCTTTTCTCCGTTCCCTTACAACCCATACCCAGGAGCACCATCAGAGTTGTAAATTTCTCCCTTTGGCAGCTGACATGAAAGATCTTCAACATCAGAGATTGAAAGGACACACTTAACACTTCTGCTACTCTGCGGACTTATACATACAGAGAACATACAAAGCTGCAACACATTCTAGCAGCAAAAAAGCAGTCATCCAGCAGCTGGTGTCCTCTCCAGTAAACTTTCTTCAGGCAAAGATGCAGCTACCTTGTATAGTGATCCAATTAGTATAAATTGAGGGCTGAATCATGTGTGCAGACAGAAAACTAAGTCACTACAATCACACCCTCATCATTAGTGTGAAAGAGTACCTAGAGGCAGGTGGCTAAACCATAGGGATGCTGAAATATGCATTTCTCATGCAAAGAATAAAATTGTTTATAACAAAAAAAAAAAAGATCTAAAAATGCATAATAGCAGGGGGTGAACAAATGAAGGGACACATATTGTATAAAGTATTGGGACGCCTGTCTTTACACGCACATGAACTTTAATGGCTTCCCAGTCTTGGTCCGTAGGGTTCAGTATTGAGTTGGCCCACCCTTTGCAGCTATAACAGTTTCAACTCTTCTGGGAAAGCTGTCCACAAGGTTTAGGAGTGTGTCTATGGGAATGTTTGACTATTCTTCTAGAAGCGCATCTGTGAGGTCAGGCACTGATGTCGAGAAGGCCTGGCTCGCAGTGTCCACTCGAATTCATCCCAAAATTGTCCTATCGGGTTGAGGTCAGGACTCTGTGCAGGCCAGTCAAGTTCCTTCACCCCAAACTTGTTCATTCATGTCTTCATGGGCCTTGCCTTGTGCACTGGTGCGCAGTCATGTTGGAACAGGAAGGGGCCATCCCCAAACTCTTCCCACAAAGTTGGGAGCATGAAATTTGTCCAAAATGTCTTGGTATTGTAACGCCTTAGGAGTTCCCTTCACTGGAACTAAGGGGCCATGCCCAAACCCTGAAAAATAACCCCACACCATAATCCCCCCTCCACCAAACTTTACAATTGGCACAATGCAGTCAGGCAAGTACCGTTCTTCTGGCAACCAACAAACCCAGACACGACCATGGGATTGCCAGACAGAGAAGCGTGATTCATCATTCCAGAGAACACATCACCACTGCTCCAGAGTCTAGTGGCAGCGTGCTTTACACCACTGCATCTGACGCTTTGCATTGCACTTGGTGATGTAAAGCTTGGATGCAGCTGCTCGGCCATGGAAATCCATTCCATGAAGCTCTCTATGCTCTGTTGTTGTGCTAATCTGAAGGCCACATGAAGTTCGTAGGTCTTTAGCTATTGACTCTGCAGACAGTTGGTGACTTCTGCGCGCTGTGCGCTTCCGCTGACCCCGCTCTGTCATTTTCCATGGCCTACCACTTTGTGGCTGAGTTGCTGTTGTTCCCAGTTGCTTTCACTATGTTATAATACCACTAACAGGTGACAATGAAATATTTAGTAGAAAGGAAATTTCATGGATGGACTTATTGCACAGGTGGCAACCTATCACGGAACCACACATGAATTCACTGAGCTCCTGAGAGTGACCCATTCTTTCACAAATGTTTGTAGAAGCAGTCTGCATGCCTAGGTGCTTGATTTATTTACACCTGTTGCCAAGGAGGTGATTGGAACACCTGAACCCAATGATTTGGAGGGATGCCCCAATACATTTGGCAATATAGTGTTGTTCGTATACATATATGTTATTAAAGCCCAATTAGAGGTTGAAAGAAAAAATCCCTTGCAGTGGGGTCCCCCCAAAGCAGTATTAATCCCAAAAACAAAAACTGAATATATTGCATCTCATCAACCCATAAAGTGGCTGAATTTGTTTTCTTTTTCTATTATATTTACCTGGTGATCCGAAGAGTAACACACTTTCTGTTTTAGGGTGCTTCCTCTGTCTATGGAGGAGAAATAGAGCCACGCTTGGACAATAGTATTGTCTGTGGAGAGGGTAGTGTAAGATGGACTAGCGGATTTAGATGGATTTTAAATAGGTGACTAAGAAAGGCTATAGATTATGCGATTCTCCATCAACACAGTCCGTGTCCACCTGCACAATTTATTCTTCCCTTGTTTAACCCGGTTACTATAGAGGAAGTCACTAAACCTTTTTCTAACACCTACCTAACCACCTGCCCCCTGTTCCCTAGAAAATACTACAGTCATCTTCTATCCTACACTCTCTCTCATATATCTTCAATCCCTTTCTACTGACATCTTCCCCAACCCTCTAAAACATGCACTAGTCCCCCTATACTTAAAAAGGCCTCACTTGACCCCACCAATCTTAAAAACCTAAGACCCATCTCCTTACTCCCTTTTGCCTCCAAACTCCTTGAATGTCTAGTCTGCAACCGGCTGAGCTGCCACCTCATTGAGAATGACCTTCTTGATCCCCAGTCTGGATTAAACGCGCAACACTCCACAGAAACTGCTCTCCTAAAAGTTAAAAAAAAAAAAAATCTAGGCCAGTCCCTGATCAATCTACTGAGATTTGATTAAAATGTGGTCGATAGCTGGCTTAACAGATAAACGCCCAAGCTAATACTTTTAGGGCAGTTACAGAAACTGTTTTGGGATAAAGGTTTTAACAATATCCACAAGCTGACCATTGTAAGCACCCCTATCAGTGTTAAATTGTTTCTTTAAACCCTTTAACTGCCACATTTGCTCAGTTTGGTCTGTTAAAGGCAATTAAAAATAACTGCAAGATCACCAGGTAAAATATACAGGGGGGACTCAGAAAAACAAAGACTGCTTTGCTAATGTTACACAAGAAAAAAAGTAACAGGTCCAATTGAATGGTCCAGCTCCTCATCCCAAAAGCATATGAAGAATAAACCAAAAGAAAAGTAATCAGGATTTTAAACTGTGCTGAGAACCTCCCCTCAGAAAACACTCAAAACAACATTTTCATGAAACCAAGATTTGTATTGCAAAATATCATTAAAATATTTTGGGGTACACTCCCCTAAAAAGACCATTAATCATTATGGGAATATGTCATAAGCAGCTCAGCCACCCCAAGCATCACCCCCCAAACTAATTCATAATAAATATCAACAGTGCATATAATATTGTAATAAACAAATGCAATAGAAAAGAAAAGAGGAGGTTTTGATGATGTCCCAATGCATTTCGCAGATAGCTTCTTCAGGGGTTCAAGGGGCTTAACTGACTGTAGATGAAAAATAACCCATTAGGGGATTTGACCCGACCTTCAACTACAGTGAGTTACACTTCTTGAACCCATGACGAAGCTATCTGCGAAACGTGTAGAGAAAAATCATCAAACTCTCCCCTCCCTTTTCTTTCCATCGCATTTGTTTATTACAATACTTTCTACACTAAGCACGGTTGGCATTTATTATGAATTGTTTTTAGGAGGGGGAAAAAATAATGCTGGGGGTGGCTGAGCTGCTTATGATTTATTCCCATAATGACTCATGTTCTTTTTAGGGGAGTGTAACCTGAAATATTTTTATGATTTTTTTGTAAGTCTTGGTTTTATGAAAATGTTGCGAGTTGAGTGTTTTCTGAGGGGAAGTTTTCAGCACTGTTTAACATCCCAATGACTAATATTTTGGTTTATTTTTCATATGCTTTGCTAATGTTAGTGAAAGACTGCATTATATACAGCCTGTCATTTTTTTAAATTTTGCCTTTAGTACCATTTTCGGCTTACATGAGAAATCTAAAGGGATTTATTATGTAACAAGGAACAGTCATCCTGGAAATGTGCCCTTCTCAGGTCATTGTGAACTTAACATACAGGTGAAACTCAATAAATTAGAATAAAAAGTTCATTTATTTCAGTAATGCCACTAAAAAGGTGAAACGAATATATGAGATAGACTCAATACATGCAAAGCAAGATAGTTCAAGCCGTGATTTGTCATAATTGTGATGATTACGGCTTACAGCTCATGAAAACCCCAAATCCACAATCTCAGAAAATTAGAATATTGTGAAAAGGTGCAATATTCTAGGCTCAAAGTGTCCCACTCTAATCAGCTAATTAAGCCATAACACCTGCAAAGGGTTCCTGAGCCTTTAAATGGTCTCTCAGTCTGGTTCAGTAGGAATCACAATCATGGGAAAGACTGCTGACCTGACAGTTGTGCAGAAAACCATCATTGACACCCTCCATAAGGAGGGAAAGCCTCAAAAGAAGTTGGATGTTCCCAAAGTGCTGTATCAAAGCACATTAATAGAAAGTTATGTGGAAGGGAAAAGTGTGGAAGAAAAAGGTGCACAAGAAGCAGAGATGACCACAGCCTGGAGAGGATTGTCAGGAAAAGGCAATTCAAAAGTGTTGGGGACTTTCACAAGGAGTGGACTGAGGCTGGAGTCAGTGCATCAAGAGCCATCACACACAGACAGATCCTGGACATGGGCTTCAAATGTTGTATTCCTCTTGTCAAGCTGCTCCTGAACAAACAACATCAGAAGCGTCTTACCTGGGCTAAAGAAAAACAGACGTGGTCTGTTGCTCAGTGGTCCAAAGTCCTCTTTTCTGATGAGAGCAGAACTCGTCTGACCTGAACCCCATAGAGAATCTATGGGGCACTGCCAAGAGAAAGATGAGAGACATGAGACCGAACAATGCAGAAGAGCTGAAGGCCACTATTGAAGCATCCAGGTCTTCCATAACACCTCAGCAGTGCCACAGGCTGATAGCTTCCATGCCACGCCGCATTGAGGCAGTAATTGCTGCAAAAGGGGCCCAAACCAAGTACTGAGTACATATGCATGCTTATACTTTTCAGAGGTCTGATATTGTTCTCTGTACAATCCTTGTTTTATTGATTGCATGTAATATTCTAATTTTCAGAGATTGTGGATTTGGGGTTTTCATGAGCTGTAAGCCATAATCATCACAATTATGACAAATCACAGCTTGAACTATCTTGCTTTGCATGTAATGAGTCTATCTCCTAAATTAGTTTCACCTTTTAAGTTGCATTACTGAAATAAATGAACTTTTGCACGATATTCTAATTTTTCGAGTTTCACCTGTAAATCTAAGATGTCTAAATTATAAAAGATTGCTGGTATTATAACTTCTAAAAAGAGAAGTAATTTTAATAGACTGTGAAAAACTAGCTATGGGTGGTCTACAGTATCTGCAGGACGACACCCTGCATGACAGCAAAGGCTAACTATATATACGAGTGCTCAGTAACCCCAGAAACCCATCCTTAGCCTTACCTGATATTCTCAAGCACGGGAGTTTTCATGACACGAAACAGATGATGCTGTTGTGGCTCTTGTGGTACTCTCTTGCCTTCTACATGAGGAGATGGCGGTGGAGAGAAAGGAGGGAACAGATCGCCTGGTTCTAAAACTATGTGCTCATCATCCTGTTAATGAGAATATCAACAACTATATGAAGGAAACTTGTATTATCTAGGAGAGGAAATGGTGCAAAAGTTTTACTTTTTACCTTCAGGCACTATTGCTAGCAGAAGTCATTACAAGGACACGACATTAAAGCAGAACTACACTGAATCTGAGCACCACAAACCAAAAATGATAATTATTTTTTTAATATTCAAAGCAACTCCCCCCCACCTCCATACATCTATGCCTTCATGTTTTATTTTACTGAAAAAACACCCGCCTAACATTTCTGGCCGCAGCCATCTCAGGTAAGGATAGATTATTTATCGAGTATTTACTTCCTGGAGTCCATCTACTCTTAGCTCAGGTATGCAGGAGGGTGTACTTATCTAAGAAACCCCCCTTCCCTCCTGAAGATTCCTAGGATGTATGATTTAATTTGCCTAGGCTTGTGAATATGATTTGCTTTCCTATCTATTTACTAATGCTAGCAGCATAAGGATTACAAATAGTAAACGTTGATTGACAGCATGAAGTTCCACAAACTGAAAGATACTACATAAGCCTAAAGTAATTATTTTCAGTTTTTGGAGATATAAGACAATAAATCAGCTTTTAGTCTGGTGCTGTTATTTCTTGCACAGATGTTTGATGTCATAAACAAGTAAAAGAGAAAATTTCATAATTTTGAATTGAATTGCATATTTTTAATTTTTTCTGCATCGTTTACTTTAACATGCTTTTTAATACTAAATACTCTTCCCTAGTTTGTGTTACAGTATTAAATATAAAAATGTGTACATTGGCTAACAGAGGGGACTACTAAGCTGACTATACTCTGTTAGTTTTTTTTGTCCAGCCAGCAGACTAAATAAAAAAAAACAAAACAGATGCCTCCATTCACATAAATTAGGTGGATGGGGTAAACCTAATTTCCAGGGCTTTGTATCTTGACAGCGGCTCCCACTGCATCTACTATGATCAGCATCTGCAACAGCTGATCGGGAAAAATTTTCCAACTTGTCCATTTGACAGATGTCGACTTCGGTGGCAAGTGGACTGACACACACTGATCGAATTTCAGTGTTAGGCCAGCTTTAGTGGCTCAATGTACAGTGGGGATCGAAAGTTTGGGCACCCCAGCTAAAAATTTGTATTAATGTGCATAAAGAAGCCAAGGAAAGATGGAAAAATCTCCAAAAGGTATCAAATTACAGATTAGACATTCTTATAATATGTCAACAAAAGTTAGATTTTATTTCCATCATTTACACTTTCAAAATAACAGAAAACAAAAAAATGGCGTCTGCAAAAGTTTGGGCACCCTGCAAAATTTATAGCATGCACTGCCCCCTTTGCAAAGCTGAGACCTGCCAGTGTCAGGGATTGTTCTCAATCATCGTCTGGGAAGACCAGGTGATGTCAAGCTCAAAGGTTTTAAATGCCCAGACTCATCTGACCAACAATCAGCACCATGGGTTCTTCTAAGCAGTTGTCTAGAAAACTGAAACTGAAAATAGTTGACGCTTACAAAGCTGGAGAAGGCTATAAGAAGATAGCAAAGCGTTTTCAGATGTCAATATCCTCTGTTCGGAATGTAATTAAGAAATGGCAGTCATCAGGAACAGTGGAAGTTAAAGCAACATCTGGAAGACCAAGAAAAATATCAGACAGGACAGCTCGCAGGATTGTGAGAAAAACAATTCAAAACCCACGTTTGACTGCACGATCCCTCCAGAAAGATCTGGCAGACACTGGAGTTGTGGTACACTATTCCACTATAAAGAGATACTTGTACAAATATGGTCTTCATGGAAGAGTCATCAGAAGAAAACCTCTTCTATGTCCTCACCACACAAATCATCGTTTGAACTTTGTAAATGAACATATAGACAAGCCTGATGCATTTTGGAAACAAGTTCTGTGGACCGATGAGGTTAAAATTTAACTTTTTGGCCGGAATGAGCAAAGGTACGTTTGGAGAAGAAGGGGCACAGAATTTAATGAAAAGAACCTCTGTCCAACTGTTAAGCATGGGGTTGGATCAATCATGCTTTGGGGTTGTGTTGCAGCCAGTGGCACAGGGAACATCTCACGAGTAGAAGGAAAAATGGATTCAATAAAATTTCAGCAAATTTTGGATGGTAACTTGATGCCATCTGTGAAAAAGCTGAAGTTAAAGAGAGGATGGCTTCTACAAAAGGATAATGACCCTAAACACACCTCAAAATCCACGGGGGATTACATCAAGAGGCGTAAACTGAAGGTTTTGCCATGGCCTTCACAATCTCCTGACCTCAACATAATTGAAAATCTATGGATAGACCTTAAAAGAGCAGTGCGTGACAGACAGCCCAGAAATCTCAAAGAACTGGAAGACTTTTGTAAGGAAGAATGGGCAAAGATACCTCAAACAAGAATTGAAAGACTCTTGGCTGGCTACAAAAAGCGTTTACAAGCTGTGATACTTGCCAAAGGGGGCAGTACAAGATATTAACTCTGCAGGGTGCCCAAACCTTTGCAGACGCCATTTTTTTTTTTCTGTTATTTTGAAAGTGTAAATGATGGAAATAAAATCTAACTTTTGTTGACATATTATAAGAATGTCTAATCTGTAATTTGATGCCTTTTGGAGATTTTTCCATCTTTCCTTGGCTTCTTTATGCACATTAATACAAATTTTTAGCTGGGGTGCCCAAACTTTCGATCCCCACTGTATTTGCTCTCTCTGTAAACCGCTTTTGGAATAAGATATCCACCACACAGGGTGTGCATTGGTATTAATGTGTCAGCTAAACTGTAGGCTTTATATAAAAAGCAGCATAGCGCAACTATTGTGTGGCACTGCAAAGCAGAAAGCAGAATTTGCAGATATGTAATGAGCAAATATGGGTGCCCCTCTATACATATATTGTATTATCACAGATTAGACATAGGAACACGCTTGTATGTACACTAATACTTAATAGTTACTAGACAACACCTTTTTGAGTGGTTGCTTTTTGTCACATTTTTGTGTGTGTGTTTGAGAAACTGAAATTGTATTGCAGGAATGTCAGGAGAACAGAAGTTTTTTTTTTTTTTCATCGGTGGGAGGGCAGAAGAGTGCCACATGTACTGCAATATTCTGAAACATGTGTCTGGGAGACCGTGGAATAGGCTAGCTTGATGTTAAGATAAGAAAATGATCAGTGTTACAATTCATATTTTTATTAAACAAGCAGGCTTTTTTTTTAATGTATTAATGTGTCCACTTATTTACCTTCATTCCCCTGAGTGATGCAAATGACTCTTGTCCAGGTCTTAAAGCAATGACATCTCCATCCACCAGCAGGCTTACTGGGAGGTTAACAAGTCGCCCATCTCTATACACCCAGTGAAGGGACCAAGAGGGTGCTGATGGCATGTACATGTCAGGGTACATATTGTCTGCCCACACCAATTCATGCCCGCTATTCAGAGCATCTGGAAAGAAAAGTCAGTGTTAGTAGCCAATCATAAACATAATATAGTCAGTATGTGTAATTATCTGAGATTTGGTCACAGATTCAAGATTAATACCTTTTTTCATTTAAACTTAAAAGTGTATATACAGTCAACAATAAAATTTACTTATGAAATAGAGCTCACAAACATAATCAAAAGGGGTTTAGTTATTTGTGTGAGCTCAGTACATAAAAACATACTAGTTGATCCTGCCAGAAACCCTGTCCTGATGTCACTTCCTTAACCCCTTCGAGCTGACGTCACACAAATATGCGGACTCACAGAACTGGGCTTTTTTCCATGGGGCCGCAAATATTTGCGCGCTCTTAGCACAAAGACCAGGGTGTCACTGAGAGCCCCGGGTCCTGTTCTAACGATCAGGACCCGGGACTCCCGATTTCACATGATCGCTGTGATAGCCTCTGATTGGCTATCATAGGAATCAGTCACTGTATAGCCCGCCTCCTCGTTTTTGTTTTTTTTCTCTATGAATGGAGGAGAGAGATGCATTGTATTTCTCTAACTCCTGGCACAGAGAACAAAAATTGTTAAAAAAAATAAATATTAAAAAATAAAATAAAAAATAAAGAAAAAATACCTAGATTAAGGTTTCATCTAGTTCAGTGCCAGGGTGTTTGGGTCAAAGGTCAGGATTTATTTTTTTAAATTGGTGTCAGTGTGTTTTAGGTAAAACAAAAAACAAAATGTGCACTATTGTTTCTGGGCTGTACTGTGGGTACAAACAACAAATAACATACACATATATGGTATCGCTGCGATCGTCAAGGGCTGGAAAATTTATTTTGGGTTGTTCTTTGGTGGTAGGTTATGGTAGTAACAAGAAACACACAGCTAAATTAAAAAAAAAAGATTTTTGTTTACTATTTTGGGCCAGTTTTCCTTTGATAATAAAAAAAAAAAAATCAGGAGATATCCATTACCATTTACCACCAAATGAAATCCCAATTTGTCCTGAAAAAAACAAGGTATAATGCACCTGGATGTACAAAGTAGTTGTAATGATATGTACAGTTTTACTAACACATGTCAACGTTGCAAAATTGTGCTTAGGCATTAAGATTTGTTTTACCCTTAGGCGTGAAGGGGTTCAAGTGGTAATAAACTCTCTCCAACATAGTTACATAGTCTGGCTGAAAAAAAGACAAAAGTCCATCCAGTTCAACCATAGAAAAAAAAAAGTTATAATACTATACCCACAGTTGATCCAGAGGAAGGGAAAAAAACCCCAGCAAAGCATGATCCAATTTGCTCCTGCAGGGGAAAAAAATTCCTTCCTGATCCCCTGAGAGGCAATCGGATATTCCCTGGATCAACTTTACCTAGAAATGTTAGTATCCAGTTATATTCAGTGTATCCAAGAAAGAATCCAGGCCTTTTTTGAAGCAATCTACTGAGCTGGCCAGAACCAACTCTTGAGGAAGACTATTCCATATTTTCACAGTTCTCACTGTGAAGAAACCTTTCCGTATTTGGAGATTAAATTTCTTTTCCTCCAGACGTAAAGAGTGCCCCCTTGTCCTCTGTGATGACCTCAGGGTGAATAGCTCTACACCGAGTTCACTATATGAACCACTGATGTATTTATACATGTTGATCATATCCCCCCTTAATCTCCTCTTCTCAAGAGAGAATACATTCAGTTCCCCTAATCTTTCCTCATAGCTGAGCTCCTCCATGCATAATAAATAGTATTATAGATGGTTTTGAACAGAGAGCTTAGATATTAAAGTGGATCTACAGCCTAATATATCTAATAATTCCTGCTTGTAGATGTCTCCTTACGTGCTCTCTTTTGTTGTAATCTGTCCTGTTATGTCTAATGTCGTCACAGGCACATGCGCATTATCTCCCGATTCACGGCATACTCTGTGTGCCGTCTCTCCAGACAGGATGCCGTGTCTCTGATTTCTGCTCCCTGCCTGAGAGGGTTTTTCCAAAATGGAAAAAAAGTTTTGCCTATATAGTCCTACTTTAAATATGGTGATAAGGCTGACATGGAGCTATTAACTTCTTGCCAACCGCAGATAGCCGGATGACGGCTACACTGCGGCCGGCTAGTTCTGAGAGGGCAATCTCCGTGAGCACTGTGTCCTACGGTAAAAGGCCAATCAGTGCCCTGATGATCGGTGCCCAGCAGTGCCAGACACCAGGTCCGCCCACCTGTGCCCAGCAGTGCCGCCCACCTGTGCCCAGCAGTGCCACCCAGCAAAGTACCCACCTGTGCCCAGCAGTGCCACCTACCTGTGCCCAGAAGTGCCACCTACCTGTGCCCAGCATTGCCATCCACCTGTGCCCACCAGTGCCACCCACCAGTGCCCATCAATGCAGTGCCACCAGTCGATGCCAGCGGTTGTGCCAGTCAATGCCCATCAGTTGCGCCAGTCAATGCCTAGCAGTGCCGTCAGTCAGTTCCCAGCAGTGATGCCAGTCAGTGCCACCTATCAGTGCTGTCTATCAGTACCCATCATCAGTACCGCCTATTAGTGCCACCTATCCGTGACACCTCATTAGTGCTGCCTATCATTGCCGCCTATTCGTGCCACCTCATTAGTGCTGCCTATCAGTGCCCTTCAGTGTCGCCAATCAGTGCCCATCAGTGCAGCCTCATCAACGCACATCAGTGAAGGAGAAAAATTACTTGTTTGAAAAATTTTATAATAGAAACAAAGAAAAAAAATGTTTTTTTCACATTTTTTTTTGTTCATAGCGCAAAACGTAAAGTGCCCAGCAGTGATTAAAAGAAAGCTCTATTTGTGATAAAAAAAATGATAAAAATTTCATAAGGGTACAATCTTGTATGACCGCGCAATTGTCAATCAAAGTGCGACAGCACTGAAAGCTGAAAATTGGCTTGGTAAAGAAGGGGGTATAAGTGCCCGGTAGGCAAGTGGTTAAATTGGCAGTCAGCATTGTTACCCCAGTGTGCACCATTCAGTCCAAGACTACACTTGTAGGTGCAAATATAACTTATGTCTTGCATATCAGCAACTGGATATCATGGTACTAGAGGAGTAATCAGATTTGTCAGTTACTCCCTCTGTTTACACTTCCAGTGCTAGTATAACACTAAGAGCTCATGGAGGCTAAAGGCTAAGTTCACCTTTTTTTTTTTAAATTCTAGCTTCTCTATGTACCATTATACCACTAATATACCTCTGCTGCAGAAAGAAAAAGCTTTTTCTATGTTCAAGGACAGGCCTTACCTCAGCCTCCAGTTTGTTTTATAGAAAACTCCATTTGCTTCCTGCTACCTGTCTGTTAGGTTGGAAAAAATGTTAAGACTAAAGGTGGGAATACACGATTAGAAAATCAACCGATCGGTCATCCAACGACCAAGAGGCGTTTGTTCACTGGTCGAAATTGTGGTCCACATTAACTAATTTAAAAAAATAATTTGTCGGGCAATATGTAGTGTTGACGTCTTCCGTACAAGTGGAAGTGTTGCAGTGTGCCTGTGACCTTGTAGCCACGCCCTTCCGGCCAGAATGAGCGATATACACAACAATTAATAGCAATGAGTATAATGTAGTTTATTACATTATCTATATACATAAATAGTGATACATAAAATATAATTAATTCTGGTTTCATTATCTCATTAGGCCAATCTACTTTTAACATTTGGATTTTTCGTTCATGTTTACGAAGATTCCTTGGACATCAACATCTGGGTCTTCTGTTTCCGCTCATGCGTCATAGCACTTGATAGATTTTTTTTGTATGACTGTCATACCACTGCATAGAAAATCGGTCGTTCGTGTGCAAAATTACAACATTTTTCACTGTTCAACCAGAGTTAAAACATCCTGCTCATCAATGAATAGAAAATCATTCGATCAGTGCTTCTGCAAAATTTTGCATACAATTTTCTTATCGTGTGTACGGGATATTTGAAAGCAGTTCAGCAGCTAACCTCATTAACACACACCCTGACTCTCCTCTCCAGGAGATTGCTCCCACCCACCTCTGTAGTTTCATGCTTTTCCAATGCACGCATTAACAGTCAGCACTATTCTCACTAAATGCAGCCATCAATTGTTTTGTACTTTCTTCTTGCATTCAGTGTTCATTTGGGAGAGTGTGCAGGAGCTAAGTGATCACACAACAGCAGAGCAGAGCTTTAGTAATGAAAACTGGAGAAGTGTGTCCCTGGAAGTCTGTAAAGCTCATCATACACTATACAATCTGATTGTACAATCTTCTTTAGATATCACAAACTGTGTAGTGCAAGGGCCTGCCTAACTGGATACAAAGGTATTGGATAGATAAGTGTGTCCTTCTACTATATAGTTTTGGAAAATCTAATGGAGATTATACAGTGGAGAATATAATTATTTGATACCCTGTAGATTTTATAAATTTTAGAAATTAAGGGTCTATAAATTTTTATTATCGGTGTATTTTAAATGATAGAGATAGAGACAGAATATCAACCAATAATCCAAAAAAAACACATGATACAAATGTTATAAATTGAGTTGCAGTTCAGTGAGTATAATAAATATTTGATCCCTAAGCAAAACATGACTTAGTACTTGGTGGAGAAACCCTTGTTGGCAAGCACAGAAGTAAGACATTTCTTATAGTTGGTTACCAGGTTTGCACACATCTCAGGAGGGATTTCGGTCCACTCTTCTTTACAGATCTTCTCTAAATCCTTAAGGTTTCGTAGATGTCACTTGGCAACTCGACGTTTCAGCTCCCTCCATAAATTATCTATAGGATTAAGGTCTGGAGACTGACTAGGCCACTCCATGACCTTAACCAATTCCTGTCCGGCCCATGTATATAAACGGCCGGACGGTGGCAGTGCAGGAGCAGGTTGCCATTTATAAATGGTGCCCACCATTTTGGACTGTGCGCTCCCTGGGAGTGTGCGGCACAGCGATCCGGTGCCCGCGGTGTCCGGAGGAACACTGATCACTGTACGGGACCTCTGTGTGAGGACCTGATCATGTGATCACTGATTGGCCAATTAGTGATCACATGCAGAGTAGTAAGCAAAATGTCACTTCTGACATCATAGCTTACTACGTGTGAAATCTGTGAATGATCACAGAGGTCACATGGTACAGGGCTATTCACAACAGCCTTGTACCATGTGACAAGCTGTGACCAATCACAGCTCTCACAGTATTTCTCAATGGCTGCGAGAATGCAGCCAGAGAGAAGGAGAAATTATTGCTTTTACAGCCTTTATGGGTGTAAAAGCAATCAGTGTAAAAGAAAAAAAAAAAATCTTCATCACCCCCCACAAGTAGTACAGTGTCACTATGGTGACACTGTACTGCTAGGGTGACAGTATGTTAAAAAAATAATAATATAAAAAAATTAAATAAAAATGTAAAATAAAGTTTTAAAAATTATATTCTTTGGTTATAAACTAATTTGGGTTATTTTTTTTTTTTACTCAAAAGATAACTGAATACATTTTGGCCAAGATTTATGAAGAAAGATTATTTATTTGCAAAATTTTATAAGAAAAACACTTTTTCAAAATTTTTGGATTTTTCATTTATATAGCAAAAAAATTAAAATCCCAGCGGTGAATAAATACCACCAAAATAAAGTTTTATCTGTCTAAAAAAATGCTAAAAAATTTATATGGGTACAGTGTTGGTGAGGCATGACCGCACAATTGTCATTCAAAGTGTGACAGCGCTGAAAGCTGAAAATTGGCCTGGACAGGAAGGGGGTAAAAGTATCCAGACAAGTGGTTAATGTTTCTTCTTGAGCCACTCCTTTGTTGCCTTGGTGGTATGTTTTGGGTCATTGTCATGCTGGAAGACCCATCCACGATCCATCTTCAGAGTACTGGCTGAGGGAAGAAGGTTCTCATCCAAGACATGGCCTCGTCCATTGGCCACTCAATGCGCAAAGTCGAACTGTAACTTTAGCAGAGGAACAACCCCAAAGCAAAATGTTTCCATTTCCATGATAGACTGTAAGGATGGTGTTCCTATGGTCATAGTTAGCATTGTTCTTCCTCCAAACATGGCAAGTCGAGTTAATGCCATAGAGCTCAATTTTGGTCTCATCTGACCACAGCACTTTCTCCAAATCCTTCTCTGAATCATTTAGATGTACACTGGCAAACTTCAGACAGGCCTGTACATTTGTCTTCTTGAGAGGGACCTTGTGGGAGCTCCAGAATTTCAATCCATGGCAGCATATTGTGTTACCAATGGTTTGTTTGCCAACTGTGGTCCCAACTACCTTGACAGCATTCACAAGTTTCTCCTGTGTAGTTCTGGGCTGATCCCTCCCTTTTCTCATGATCATCCTTACTCCATGAGGCAAAATCTTGCATGGAGCTCTAGACCGAGTGCGTTTGATGGTTATTTTGTATTTCTTCCATTTCAGATAATTGCTCCAACAGTTGTCTCCTTTCCACCAAGCTTCTTGCTAATGGTCTTGTAGCCCATTCCAGCCTTGTGCAGGTCTACAATTTTGTCCCTGATGTCCTTTGACAGCTCTTTGGTCTTGCCTATTTTGGTGAGGTTTGAATGGAAGAAAAAGATTATGTGGACAGGTGTCTTTTATACACATAACAAGTTGTCTTTAGGAGCACCTTCTTAAATTGCCAGGTCTAATCTGTGTACAAGCAGAGCACAAAGTCAGTCTGCGGGAGTCAGAATTGTTGTTGGTTGGTAGGGGATCAAATTTTACTCACTGAACTGCAACTCAATTTATAACATTTGTATAATGTGTTTTTTCTGGATTTTTGGTTGATCTTCTGTGTCTATCACTTAAAATACACCTATGATAAAAATGATAGACCCTTAAGTGGGCAAACTTACAAAATCTGCAGGGGATCAAATAATTATTTTCCCCACTGTATAAAGTTTGTACAATCAGATTGTAAAATGAATGTCCACCTTTATACACCTAAAATGAACTTGCCAGTCTTTTGGTGCCATTAATTGTTAACACCACCCCAAACGCAGAAGCACACATTTTGATGCATGAAAAAAACCAAATGGACAAACACAGCAAAATGTGCAGTAAAAAATGTGCAAACCACAACTCCCCAGAATGTCCCATGAGCTACCATGCCACATGTAGGGCAGCCCAGTGAAATCAATAGACTGCCCTAAGCGTATTGTGCAGTAAACGAGCGCTCCCACAACACTAAGTATGAATGTGGCCTGAAAGTGAAATTGGTGTGTTTACACAAGAACAATGAGGCTCCATTCATATCTGCCCAATTCCAAACAAACGGCAAATCGCACAAAAAGCATACTGCATACATGCCTCACACTTGCACAGACATTAAATTTTAATAGCACCACAAACAAGAGAAGCTAGTGTGCTTTAACCATGAAACAAGGACGCTGAAAATGCATAAAAAAGCATGGTAAAAAACACACCACACTGCACTAAAAAAGTTGTGGAGCTTCTTTGGGGAATTTGTTGTGCCACAAAAAAAACATGCAGAAACGTGAGTTCCCAGTACGTGGAGATTCCTGACAGCTGAGTGTCTTTGTCCACTCCCATCCTATGTACTTGTATAAAGATGGTCATACACTATGCAATCTGATTGCATAATCTCTGTACAATTTCCTTCACATTAAAAAAAACTATGGAATAGGTGGGCCCACCTGAACAATCCATTCAATTTTTTCAAATCAAACGTGCCCTTGCACTATATTGCTGATGGCACATCTAAGGGACATTGTACAATCAGATTGTACAGTGTATGGGCACCTTAAAGGAAGAAGTAAAAGTGGCTGGAAATAAAACAAGCGGTGGCATAGTAATGAGGCATGGTTCATAGTCGTACAACATACCCTATAAAGTGATACAGTAAAACAGTGCATGATGGGATATGAAGATTCCTGGAATGCCACATGATCTACAAGAAGTAATGGAAGCAGAATTTTTTTTTTCTTTAATTTGAAACAGTGGTAAAATTTGAAAGCTGCCATGGACGAGGTAAGTGAGTGACAACCATAATTGGATGGCTTGGTCACAAAAGACATTATAGTAGGCTTCTATTTATTATGAAAAGTAAAACTCTGCCTGAAAAGGTGAACTTAGCCTTAAAGTATTTATTGGAATTTGCATATCACAGCCGGATGACATGCAGCCACCACAAATAAATATGCACTGCCACAGAACGTGCCTATAAATGTCTGTACAGTTTTTTTTCAGCCTGGAGAGCTTGGTGAAGCTACTTTTGATGTAAGAGATAAAATCTGGGGAAGGGAAATATGAGACTAAAGAAAAGGACCCTAACAACAAACACAGCAGGTATACAAGGTTAGTCGGAGGTTAAGCGCCGTAAGCCAACCAGCTTCTACTACACTGAAAAATGCTGCGCAACACATTTTTAGGCTCTGACAGTTGGATTGGAGGTGTTTAGGCAGCATATGGGTGGAACCGAGCACAGAGAGGACCTCTATAATGCAATGATGCTCAATATGGGTGCAGGTGACACAGAGAGATGCAAAGTAACCATAAGGAATAATGTAAATTACAAGGGTTCACTGGACAGCAGTACAAATATTTTGGTAGGTAAAACAGTTCACAAACTGTATTTATATTTTTAGGGTATATTAGGCTGGAGATCCACTTTAATATCTAGTCTCTGTATTCAAAACCATCTATAATACTATCTATTATGCATGGAGGAGCTCAGCTCTGAGGAAAGATTAGAGGAACTGAATGTATTCTCTTGAGAAGAGGAGATTACGGGGGATATGATCAACATGTATAAATACATCAGTGGTTCATATAGTGAACTCGGTGTAGAGCTATTCACCCTGAGGTCATTACAGAGGACAATAGGGGCACTCTTTACGTCTGGAGGAAAAGAAATTTAATCTCCAAACATGGAAAGGTTTCTTCACAGTAAGAGCTGTGAAAATGTTGAATAGACTCCTTCAAGAGTTGGTTCTGGCCAGCTTAGTGGATTGCTTTAAAAAAGGCCTGGATTCTTTCTTGGATACACAGAATATAACTGGATACTAACATTTATAGGTAAAGCTGATCCAGGGAATATCCGGTTGCCTCTCGGGGGATCAGGAAGGAATTTTTTTCCCCTGCAGGAGCGAATTGGATCATGCTTTGCTGGGAGTTTTTTTTTCCTTCCTCTGGATCAACTGTGGGTATAAGATTATAACTTTTTTTTTTTTTAATGGTTGAACTGGATGGACTTTTGTCTTTTTTTTTCAGCCAGACTAACTATGTAACTTTTACTGTCATACAAAGAATAAAAGAAAACACCATTGCTGCATCTAAGTTCCTGTTTTGTACACATTTCTCTCATGGATGAGGAACAATATAGATGGATAAGGTGAAGGACAAACAGTCAAACATACAGCTTGTTATCATTAGGTCTGGCTGAATGGTAAATTATCTGCAAAATATTACTGTATTGGAAACCTTACTGAAATATTACAAAAAGCTAGCCTAAAACACATTATAAAGCAGACACATGTCCCCTAGACTATTGTTTTGCAAACCTGTCCCCAAATCTCACCCATAGTTTATGTTTTGCAGGACACCTCACATTTAAGTGTAATTTAGATATGTGTGCAAGTATAGCAGGCAATCACAATTGGTGTAGATGGCAGATAATAACAGAAATATTATTTGCCTGCCCTAGTATATGTACTTCTGTCAATTTAGTCCTTGAATCTATTCACACATCTCCATCACATTCCCTGCTACAGTGAAGTAAAGTGATGATACCTCTCTCCCACCAGCCTGTGATTAGTCTTCTGTTGATCCTTTACTATCCAGTGAGATCTCTCTTTTGCTCTCTCCCCGTCAGTATGTTTAAAGGAAATGTATAGTGGTTTATAGATTTTTTTTTATATATATAAATATATTATAGCCAGGGCTAAAACATAAAAGGTTTATGTATTCTGGACAGGTAAATATAATATAAAGCATGTGAATACTGTACAAAAGACAAAGGATACACACCAATGATGTCATTTGCTTCAAAAATGTTTAGTGCGTATCAGAACAACTGCCTGGCTTTGATGCCCCAAATGCTGAAGCTGAAGGATTAGAGCCACACTGGGTACCCTCCATATCTCACATATTTTCTCATTTTTATATGACTACACTACCCAGGTAACTGCAACACATCATTATATAAAAAGTAATATCACTTGTGCAGAGAAACAATAATGTGCCAAAAAAATCAAAACATAAATCCTGGCAAGAGAGCATAAAACCACATGCTGCTACCAAATACACCAGAATTAATATACTGTGAAGTCCCTCCTCCTTGTCATTAAAGATAGATGACCTTTCTGTATATTTCTCTATTCATACAAACTAAATAGGCAATATACCGTCAATCTGTTCGATGATCCTCTGTACTCTGCCTTCCACCTCTCTCTGTCTGAATAGTTCCTGTCGCCTCATCAAGAAGAGATCTAGCACAAGTAACAGCAATAGGGCGCAGGAATTTCCCACTTCCGATCCCTGGCTGTGGAAAGAAGTCAGACATAAAAGCCTAATTATAATTTCAAAGTGTAAATGTTTTTACAGATGAAGAATGGTTTACAAAACTTTAGCTTATTTTACAAGCGCTTGGGAATATTTCTACCCATTCACACCATTGCTCAAAGTTGAATTTCTTTGGCTTTTTTGTCATCCGATCACACCACTCAATGGAAGAAGCTAGAGCAGGTTTCCTCAAGGTGACCCAGTTGTTTGTTTCTTATATTTCTACTGTTCACTATTTTTTAACCTCAAACATATCTAATTGGATCCTTGGTGGGTTGGAGTGAAACTTGGTACTGGCTTAACAAACAGCAGTCCTTGCGCAGATCTTTATAAATAGACCACTAAGCATAAATCAGAAACCACATACAGTACACACACAACATATGAAAGAATGTTGATCCAAGATGCCTTGTGTTAAGGGTCAACCAAAAGTTCAAAAAGAACTAAAGTATCTTTTTTGCTGCAAACTCTGCAAAGAAAAATTGTGTATGCATACATGTAAACCTGTGTCAACCTTTACATTGTCCATACAGAGTCTCTTCAACTATATTAGCATTAAATGGAGGTAATGAATGGGAATTACCATCTGAGGGAAGCGATTTAACCATTCAGGAAGCTTGTGCACACCTGCCATAAGTCTCGGTTCACACTTCTGCTACCTGAAAGTCACGCGACTTACAGTGTGACTTTGCCAGACAACTTGAGTACTACTTTAAAGCAATTTGAAGCAACTTTCAGGGAATGCCTGGGTAATCTTCCTGTATGTTGGAATTCAAATCACATCAATATAGATGAGGATCTGACTTGGAGGTGACTTCTATTAAAGTATATGGGCACAGTCGAATAGAAGTCGCCTTGAAGTAGTACAGGAACCTTTTCTAAAGTCAGAGTGACTTTAGTAGTGCTAATGAAGATGGCTCTCATTGACTAACATGGGATTTCACATGTCATGCGACTTGGGTTCTCACAAGTCAGATCCCAAGTCATGGCAGTGTGCACTGAGAGATCAGGCATGGTCTATTACACTATTACAAATCATCTGATGCAGCCCATTATACTTCTATAACAGCTCACCCTGGATCTCACACGGTACATGCGCAAGACAAAGTGAGAGTTCCCTGAGACACTGTGGATGTGGCCTTCCCAGAGCGCACCTGTGAGCCCCTGGCTATGTCACCAGTGCCTCAAGGAACCCAAGAGGAAAATAATAAACATGTAAGTTTAAAAACAAAAAATTGATTTTCACAATGACTTGTATGATGTTTTTGAATGGGCATTTACTGCTGCATGCACCATTCACTTTTGTGCTTGGGAGTAAAAATTGGCTTTATTGCCAATATCCTTGCTTACGATCTGGATGTAAGGCCAACATCCATTTCAATATGTTCTAAAAGTATACCATGTTATCTATCTTCACATGGTATGTTTCCAATCTGTGCTTGTACTCGCAAAAATCTACTTCTCTTAATTTAGAAAATGTTCAACCAATAGAAAAAAAAGAAAACATATCCCAGATTCTGCATTGTGCCTTTACAGAAGCCTGCATAATTTCATACATCTACTGTGTAGTTCATATGGAAAACACAGTAAATATGTAAACCCAATCACTAAATCTCATATAAGCTATAAATTAAAGCCAAAATCTTTAATTTTGGAAAGCTTATGTAAGAAATAAAAAAAAAAAATCACTTAATGTTTAGCCTTCTATGTCACATAGACTTAAAACTAATAGATTTTCCTTCATTTTTTGTCCCAATGAGGAAGTGAGAGGAAATCTCCCCAACATTAGAGCAACCCCCCTCTTATACAGTTGCACTCAGTGAAATATTTACCTTTACTTTTTATAACAGCTCTAAAATTTTGAATTTCTCCTCATGGAGTTTAAATTTGTGTTGGGTAGAGTTGTTAAAGGCAAATCTTTTTTCCATTTCACATTGGAAATTAAGGTCTGTGATTAGTGACTTGAGAGAGGGAGCATTGGTAGTGTTCCATAATCTAGTTATATTGATTTTGGCTGCGAAGAGTGTGTGGACAGTGATAGTACGGGAATTGTAGGGAAATTTTTCAATTCCAATGTGTAGAAGTGCAAGTGAGGGGTTTGGTGTTATCTGATTGATTTACAGGACCATAGTATATGTAATATTGATCCTACGTCTCCACATTGTCACCAACAAGAGGAGGAGTGTTTTGGGTAGTATATGGCTAGTTTGACAGGGGTTAGGTACCACTGGTGTAGAATTTTTAGGTATGATTCCCAGTGCGAACTACATTGGGAGGATTTGTAAGTGGTGTTAAATGTTTTTTCCCATGCTTGTGTCGTAATTGGTTCTGAAAGAGTTTTTTTCCAGTTGGTTAAGGATGTAGATTTTATAGTGAATTTTAGGTTTGTCACATACGTGTAGAAAGTGGAAATGCCTTTACCTGAGTATTGTGGTTTGGTAAAGAAGTGATATGCGGTGTATGGAATTTTTGAGGTGTGAGGTATATTTTTTGTTTGTATACAGTGAGTGATTCTTAGGTAAGTGAAGTATTCAGTGGTAGGGAGATTGAATTTGGTTTGGATATTTTGAAATGAGAGCAGGGTGTGGTTTATATAAAGGTCTGCTATATTATGTATACTCCCCTTTTCCCATTGGGAGAGATCTAAAGAGGGTGCAATGGAATGGAGTATGTTAATTGGGGTATTTGTTTGGCGTATTTGTATTCGGTAGTCTGAAGATCGTACCAGGCTTGTAAAGCGGCTTGGATACATGGGTGTTTCAGATGGTAGTTTGTTCGTGGTGTTGATGTAATTAGGAGTACGTTTTGGGGTTTAAGTGGAAGAAAGGGCAGGGTTTCCATTGTAGACCAGAATTTTTTCTTGTTGGATTCCACCAAAAATATATTTGGTCAAGAAGAGTAGCATTATAGTAGGATTTTAGATGTGGGAGGCCTGCGCCTCCTTTGGATGTTGGGCGTATTAGGAGATTGGTGGCACATCTAGGTTTTTTAGAGTTGCATAAGAATTTGGTGAGGATTAAATGTAATTTGGAGAAAAAGTACTTTGGGTAGGATGTATATTTTCAGTGTCGCTAATCGACCTAATTTGGAGAGTTCTGAGGTGCGAAAAGTAGCAATCTCCCGGGGGATAGTTTTGAGTAGAATTTTGTGGCTAGAGGTGTATAATTGGTCTATTGTTGCAGTGAGTCTGATTCCTACATAGGGGATATTATTTTTTTTTCCCAGGAAAAGGGAAATTGTTTGGCAAGTAGTACTTGGGTTTGGTGCGGCATTTGGAGATTTAGGATTGAGGATTTGGGTTCGTTAAGTTTGTAATATGAGACCGTCGAGTAATTTTGGAGGTGGGTACGTATTGTTTGGAGGTGTCTGTTTGAGTTGGTTATCATTAATATGATGTCATCTGCAAATCGACTAATTTTATGTTATGTGTTAAGATGTTTGATGCCAGTAAATGTTGGGTCGTCTCTAAGTTTAGAAGCTAAGGGTTCAAAGAGCAATGCGAATATTATGGGAGACAGTGGGCAGCCTTGTCTGGTACCACTGGTGATATTGAAAGGGTCTGATAGTGTTCCATCTGTTAGTGCTCTGGCTGATGGGTGGGAGTATAGTGAGAGAATGGCTGTTAACATCCATCCTGTGATACAAAATTTCTGTAGGGTCAGTTGCATGAATAGCCAATGTATTCGGTCGAATGCTTTTTCTGTGTGTAAGGATAAGAGTAATGATGGTTGTTTGGTATGTTCTAAGTTGTGAAGAAGAGATATAAGTCTTCTAGTGGAGTCGAGTGCTTGGCGGCCTGGTATGAATCCTACTTGGTCTTGATGTATTAAGGTAGGCAGATAAGAGAGAATTCTGCAAGCTATAATGTTTGCATAGAGTTTTATGTCTGTATTGAGTAAGGAAATTGGTCTGTAGTTGTGGACAAGTTGTGAATCTTTGCCAGGTTTTGGTATTGTTGTTATTATGGACTGTAGCATGTCTTTAGGGAATGTGCCGGTGATGGCGGCATGGTTAAAAAGTTTGGTCAGATAGGGTGATAAGTCAGGGGCAAATTGTTTGTAAAATTCGTTTGTGTATCCGTCGTTTCCTGGAGATTTGTTTAGAGGGAGTGTTTTGATAGCCATTTCTATTTCTTCAGGAGAGATCGGAATAGACATGGCGTCAAGTTGAGATGGGAGAGTTGGGGAAGTTTGGTTGTGTGTTGGAATTGTTGTATGGATGCAAGTGTTGGTTGTATAGTGTCAGAATCGTTTTTAAGATTGTATAAATGTTGATAATTCGTGAAGGCATTAGCTATTTCTTGTGGATTTGTGGTTTGTGCATGTGTGGTTGGGTGTTGAAATGAGGATATTTTGGATTTTAGGCGTCGTTGTTTGATCGTTTTGGTTAGTAGGGAATTGGCCTTGTTACTCAGGGAATAGAATTTGACTTTCATTTTTTGAAGATTAAGGCTGTATTTATAAAGCAAAAGGGTTCTGAGTTTGTTTCTGTCTGTGTTGAGGGAAGAAGAGATTGAGGGGTTTGGGGATTTTTTGTGTTGTTCTTTTGTTTTAAATGGAAATGAGGAGTTTGTCAATTTGTTTGTTTCTTTGTTTGATAGTGGGAGAGTTCAGTTGTACAAGAATACCTCTCATGTATGCCTTGTAGGTAGACCATAATGTGGGTATAGAGATGTCAGGTTTATTGTTTAATTCAAAGAACATATTGTGTGCGTCCAATATATGTTTCTTTTGGTCTGGATTCTTCAGTAGAGTCAAATTTAATCTCCATATTCGAGGGATCGAAGAATGTTGATTGCAGTCGAGACTGATGGTAATTGGACTGACCATGTGGTCCATGGTCTGACCATGTGGTCCATGGTCTGACCATGTTATGGTGCCGATCTTGGAGGAGGTGACATGCTGTAACGTCCACTTATCTGTGATGAAAAAGTCAATTCTGGAGTAGGATAAGTGTGATGGGGAATAATGAGTGCAATCCTTTTCTGTACGGTGTTGGCATTGCCTGATATCGTAGAGATCGTTGGTGTGTAGAAAGTAGTTAAAGGTATGTCTGGAGGAGCGTTTGCTAGAAGAGGAGTCCAGGAGTGGATTTCCTATGATGTTGAAGTCTCCGCCACTGCGTAGTCTGCGTTGTCTTTGGGAAGAGATGGTTGAGTTGATTTTGTTGAAAAATTGGAGTTGGTTGGTATCTGGACCGTAGACATTGACTAGGGTGTATAGGATTCCGTTGAGTTTGCATATTAGGATATGGTAACGGCCTTGGGGGTTTGCTACTTCTGAGACGTATTGGAATTGAAGGGAGTCTTTTATGACTGTAATGACACCATTTTTTTTACTTGGGGTTGGTCGCCATATATATCGAAGAGAAGTCATGTATATTGAGTTTAGGGACTTTGGTGGAGGAAAAATGGGTTTCTTGTATGAATAAGACTTCAGCTTGTAAGGATCAAGCTTCTTTTAGTAGTATGGATCTTTTGTAAGGAGAGTTAAGACCCCGGATGTTCAGGGATGATATGTAATCATTGTGTTGGATGTGGACGGGTTGCATGAAGTAGTAGAGATGGTTTTTCTGTTGTGGAGAGAAGTAGGTTTCTTTTTGTCGCAGGTGGAGAGCTTCCAGAGGGAAGGAGTAGTGAGCTTGGTTTGGTCGCTGGTTTGAGGAGGGTATTTCCTCTTGTGGTGTAGATGTTTGAGGGGAGAGAAGTTGATTGGATCGACTGGTGGTATGAGGAGGGAAAAGGGATAAAAAAAACTTGTAGAAAACACAAGTAACATGTGTAGCACGTTTTGCTACTGTATAACAAGGAGATTTAAACACGCATGACTTATGAACGAAGTCATGCTGAAAAAAACTTAAGGTCTGGAAATGTTCGGATTGGGGCCGTATGCCAGCCTTTAGTGGTTTGTGAAGTGGCACCCAGCTTGTTGGGTGTTGAGCGGTGTAAGGGATTGTTTGTTTATGACCATTCTGCGTCCATTCGTTGTGGACGAGTAGGGGTGGATTGGTGAGAGTCTACTGGCATGATGTTCCATTTTTCAGGCGTTCGATGCCTGCTTCTAGTGTTTTGATCATATAGGGCCTTCCTTGGTGTTTGACAGTGAGCTTCGTGGGAAAACCCCATTGGTAGCCAATTCCATGATTCTGCATCGCTTTTGTTATGGTGACAAGCTTCTTGCGGTTGAGGAGTGTGGCTTTGGATAAGTCAGCGAATAATTTAATATTCGCTTGGGATGCTGGAATTGAGGTAGGGTTTCTAGCAGCTATCATTATTTTCTCTTTCACGTGGTAGAAGTGTATACGCGCTAGGATGTCTCTGGGTATTGTTGACGAATGACGGTTTTGGTATTCTGTGTGCACGGTCTATGGCGATCTGTGAGAAAAGGGATGAGGTGCTTCATGTATTGTTGGATGTAGGGAACTATGGCATCCATAGTGATAGATTCCGGTATACCGCGGAATTTAATACTATTCCGCCTGGAGCAGTCTTCTAGGTCTGCCAGTTTAAGGTTAATTTGTTCTATGTCGGCTTCATGATCTGCGTGTGCGTCTATTAGGTCATTGTGTGCTGTGAACATTTCTCCTATTTTATTCTAAATGTGGCGAATACGGTGATCTTGTTTTTCTACTGCGGTTGAGATTTGAGATAAAGTTGTTGTCAGATCGTCATGTAGTGTTTGTTGCAGAGAACGAAGCATACTTTTCATTGAGATTTCAGTAATAGGTTGATCAGAGGCAGGAAAGTTTTCAATCAGAGCTGGAGTAGGGGTAGTAGTACATGTAGGTGGATAGGAAGGCTGTAGATCAGGTATAGGTTCTATGTCCAGTCTGGGCCTGGACTTAGCAGGACTGCTAGTGGAGGGAGAAAGGGGCAGAGAGGACTCACCCGGGTCTCCTGGGTACAGTGGTACCTTGAGCCTCGGGTCCGTGGCCTGTGCTGTATTTTCCTCTGCCTGTGTGAGGAGATCTTCCTGTATGCAGCCGGAGCCATCTTGGCTGTAGGGGCTGAGGGCTGGGAAGAAGCTTGTCAGCTTCCCTGGCTGTTCGGGTGATCTGCGGCGGCGAGGCATGGTCCGGAGGGTATCCCTCTGTTTCCCCTTATCTGACCAGGAGATGTTTTTATATATGCTGGGTCCGGTGTGTGCCGGGCTTTGTCTGGCAGCGGGACGGAGCTCTTCTCACTGAGCTGTCATTCCGGAGCCAGCAGCGCATGCGCCCGTTTGTTTATTTTTAAGTAGTATCAGTTAGTGTCAGTGTGTTTTAGGTAGGTAAAAAAAAAGCAAAATGCGCACTATTGTTTCTGGGCTGTACTACGGGTAAATACAACAACTAAGATACACAAATGTGGTATCTCTGTGATCATAGTGGTATTTTGGGTTGTTATTTGGTGGTAGGTTAAGGTAGTACCAAGAAATAAATATATAGCTTAATTTTGTAAATATTATTTTATTTATTTTATACTATTTTGGGCCTGATAAAAAAAAAAAAAAAAAATCAGGAGTTATCCATTACCATATACAACCAAAAGAAAGCCCAATTTGTCCTAAAAAAAAACAAGGTTTATTCCAACTGGATAAACAAAGTAACAGTACTAAGCGAACTGCTGCCACTTCAGGAGATGACTCTACTACCTCCGCTATCCTGGCTGCCATAAAGGCAAGAAGAACCTCCCTCAAATCCAAAATAGACTCCCTGGCTCTGGAATGCGGGCTCGTTACACAAGATCTTGATAAAATCAATGGCCATCTACACACAGCTGAAGCCCGCATATCTGAGGTAGAGGATAGTTACCTCTCATATGCATTCTCCCACTACTGCAGGCATGGGCTGTGGATGCTGAAACCCAACTCCATTGGAATAATGTGCGGTTTTTCAGGCTTCCAGAAGGGGAAGATGGTGTGCAACCTACCATCTTTGCTATGACCCTATTCAAGCAAGTGTTGAATTTGCAACAAAAGTCCCCTACGTGGTGAAAAGGGCCCATGCAGATTTTTTAAATTTGCCCACTTAAAAAGAAAAGAAGGGTCTATAAATTTTATCATGGCGTATTTTAAACGATAGACACAGAATATCAACCAAAAGTAACAAAAAAAAAAAAAACCCACAATAAAAATGTTATAAATGGAGTTGCAGTTCAGTGAGCAAAATAAGTATTTGATCCCCTACCAACCAACAATAATTCTGTCACCCACAGACTGGCTATGTGCTCATATGATACACAGATTAGTCCTGTCAATTTAAGAAGCTGCTGCTAACAACCACTCGTTATGTGTGTAAAAGACACCTGTCCACAGAATTTCTTTCTTTCATTCAAATCTCACCACCATAAGCAAGACCAAGGATGTCAGGGACAAGACTGTAGATCTGCACAAGGCTGGAATGGGTTACAAGTCCATCAGCAAGAAACTTGGTGAGAAGGAGACAACTGCTGACCCTGAGAACCGCACCTCTACCGTCAAGCAGAGGTGGAAACGTTATGCTTTGGGGCCGTTTCTCTGCTAAAGGTACAGGCCAACTTTGTCATATTGAGGGGCCAATGGACGGGGCCATACACGTATATTGTAAAATCTTGGATGAGAACCTTCTGCCCTCAGCCAGAACATTGAAGATGGATCGTAGATGGGTCTTCCAGCACAACAATGACCCAAAACATATCGCCAAGGCAACAAAGGAGTGGCTCAAGAATAAGCACATTAAAGGTCATGGAGTAGCCTAGCCAGTCTCCAGACCTTAATCCTATAGAAAATAGGGAGCTGAAACTTCGAGTTGTCAAGTGACAGCCAAGAAACCTTAAGGATTTAGAGAAGATCTGTAAAGAAGAGTGGACCAAATTCTCTCTTGAGATGTGTGCAGGCCTGGTAACATTTGTATCATGCTTTTTCTGGATTTTTGGTTGATATTCTTTCTTTATCATTTAAAATACACCTATGATAAAAATTATAGACCCTTCATTTCTTTGTAACTGGGCCAACTTGCAAAATCTGCAGGGGATCAAATAATTGTATTCCTCCATTGGAGAATTTGGTTCTACGTGGAGCTACCTAAGTTATCCGCATGCCCACTGATCACTTTTCTGATGAAGAAGACTACTGCTGCTGGACTTACAGTTTGTTTTTGTTTTCATGCTCTCCTGTGCTTATTTTGAGTGTGTATTACACTCTATGTTCAGTTTCCGGTTTGGACTATAGTTTCTCTGCTAGTTTGGATTAGTGAAGGCAGTGGAACAGGGATGGTTTTTTTGGGGGATTTCTTTCTCTTCAGACTTTTCCCCCTTTTTTCAGTTTTTCAATGGCTATTACACCTGCTGTATGGCTCCATGCCCTGCTTATTTTCCTGAGTGCCACCCTCCTACTAGCGGTGTTTCTGTGGTTCAATGGCTAATGCTATATGTGTCATCTCCAGGGACTGAACTCTAAGTTTAAAAGATCCTTGGTGTTGAAGTATCTGAGCTCCCAGCATTGTTTTCCTGCAAGAGACTCATCTACTCGGTAACCAAATTTGTCCCTGGAGAGACACTAGATACAAAGAGCATTTCATGCTACTTATTCTGCTTATGCCTGGAGGGTTTCAATTTTATTGCATAAAAGTTTGATGTGTTCTATTAATCAGGTGTTCTTTGACCCTGACGGGAGATACGTGGCTGTTATCTTAAAAATTGAGTCTCATATGCTGGCGTTGGTTAATGTATATGCTCCACCTCCCTTTCAGAGTGCGTTTTAGCATACTATTTTAACCAAGCTAGCTACTCTTATGCCTCTGAAAATTCTTATAGCAGGAGACTGGACTACTCATTAGATACATCCAATCCCTCCAGGACTCTTAACTTAGGTGTGGTGTCCTGGGCTGATTCTGCCATACTCACTGAGCTCTGGATGTGGAAACACCCTGATGTCAGGAGGTACTCCTATTTATCCTTGGTTTTCCTCTCCTCCATTCATTTTAGGTGGTTACACGGATGCGTACATTTCAGCCATTAAGACTGCCAGAGTAAAATAAAACAATGCCATCCAGACTCTACAGAATAGGGAAACTAGTTGTGCACAGAAGCATTCTGACCATCCCTCCCCTGCATCCTTGTCGGACCTGCAACAGGGGCTCCAATACCAAAACCTAGCCCAGTATTGCAATCAAAGGTGTGCTGAACAGTTATTTGAACAAGGCAAAAAAATGGCAAGTTAACTGCTGACTCCTTTATGCCTACTGGTATACCTTGTGTATACTCAGCAGATGGCACCCTCCAGGATATGGGAGAGGGAGTCTTCCAGGCATTTGTAGAATTCTATCAAGATCTTTACTCTCCACTCCCGGCCTTTGATGTTAACATCCTCCATACTTTCCTAAACAATGTTCAATTGTCCTTTCTCAGTGGCTTCCAGGACTATGTTAGATGCCTCACTTACAGTGGAGGAAGTACAGGCAACCATTGGCTCCTTTCCTAACTATAAATCACCAGGCCCCAATGGGCTCCTGGTGGAGTGGTATAAACATTACACTAAGAAACTAGCTCTATATCTATTGCACTTGTACAACAAATACCTAGTTACAAAATCTCTTCCTTCATTGTTCTATGAAGCCCATGTAGTGTTCCTGGCCAAACCTGACAAAGACCCACTACAATGCTCATCCTACAGGTCTATCTCCCTACTTAATATGGATTGTAAGATCCTTACCAAAATTTTGGCTACTAGACATTCTAAGGTGCTTCCTTTATTGGTCTGCAGACCAGACTGGATTCATGTCAATCATGGGCACAGACATTAATTGGAGAAGGGTATTCACTAAACTGAATTGAGCTCTGACCACCCTAACAAACGTGTCCTGGTCTTTCTGGACCTGGAAAAAGCATGATTCTGTGGGAAGGGTGTATATGAAGGAAGTCCTGGCCCGTATGGCATCTGGGGAGGAATTCCTCTCCTGGATTAATTCACTGTATGAGCGCCCAGTAGTAGCTATAAAAACTGGGGGTAGACTGTCAGAGTTTTTTCTCCGGTGAGTCGATGCACTAGACAGGGGTGTCCATTGTCCCCTGGGCTATTTGCCCTCATATGGAACCCATTGCTCTTGCAATCCACACCTCGGACCTGATCCATGCTATTCGGGTGGGTAGTCTTGAAGACAAAAGGGCTTTGCATGCGGATGATGTGCTGCTGATCTTAGAACACCCTGATGTTTCCTTACCACCTGCTTTAGCCATCCTTAACCATATGGGTTTAAGAGTAAACTGGCACAAGTCCACAATCCTCCTGATGGGTAAAACCTATTCACCTAGCTCCACTGTCATTCCACCCCTAAAATGGGTCTTGCAAGTTACATATTTGGACCTTAAAAGAAATAACTAAAATGTTGGATTTTGTCCGCCTAAAATTTGTCCCCCTTCGTTGCTCATCTTAAATATAAAACAAATGCCTTTAAGAACCTCCCTCTCTCATTGATTGGTAAAATACATTTTATCAAAATTAAATTCTTTCCTTTATTCTTATATATTACCCATGTGTGTGGATTCCCAAATCTATTTTCAAGTCATTACATATCTTACTGTTTGATTTCCTTTGGCAGGGCTCGAATCCTGGGATACGCCTTAATGTCCTACAATAACCCTGGAAGGAGGGGGGCATGGCAGTCCCAAATTTTTAGAAGTACTTTTTGGCTGGGCAACTGGTTTTTGCTCACAGGTGGATAACGGGCCCTCTAGACGATGCTGCTGTAGCCCTAAAAGCAGCTATAGTAGGCTCATACATAGCCTTGACCCACTTAGTTCATAGGGGCCCCCATTCCCCTCATCATCTAACTCATTCCATTAGATCGGTCAGAGGCCTGCAGAGTAACTCAAGCAAAAGAGTTTGAAGGACCATCTCCTACCGCCACACATGTCCTCTTATGGAAGAACCCTAATTTGATCCATTTTTATGGTTATGAAGATCTGATTGTGTGGACTAGATATGGAATAAAGAAATCAGGTGCTTTTGTTTCAAATGGCATGCTACGGTCCTTTGATGATCTCAAATCCCTATACCAGCTACCAAACTTCCAGTTCTTCCGGTATCTTCAATTGAGATATGCCTACTAGTCCCAATTTGGATCTTTCCAGGTCTCGTTCCACCCCTCTGAATTGGAACTTTTGTTGAGAGATGATGATCTCTCAAAACCACTGTCCAATATCTATAAATATCTATATCTATAATGATTTGGATGAGGATTGGGAGGACACGTGGAAAGCCCCTTTCATTACGTTGGTCTCTGCGAGAAACCGCTTGATCTATTATAAATTTCTACATAAAATATATCTTTCTCCAGCTAAATTGGCCAAAATATTTGGAGATGATTCCTCCCCATGCTGGCATTGTTCCTCTACTGGAGCAGACTTTATGTACAGTTGTGTTCAAAATAATAGCAGTGTGTTGAAAAAAGTGAATAAAGCTCAAAATCCTTCTAATAGCTTTTATTTCCATACACACAAATGCATTGGGAACACTACACATTCTATTCCAAATCAAAACATGAAGAAAAATATATCAAATTTGTGTTGTTCCTCTAAAAAAATTGAAGAAAAGTGAATATTAGACTGTTCAAAAAAATAGCAATGTTTCTATTCTTCTTTACAAACTCAAACATTCACTATATAAACTGAAAAATGTTTGAAGATTTTGCTTTCCTTTGAATCACTTACTTAATATTTAGTTGTATAAGCACTGTTTCTGAAAACTGCTGTACATCTGTGTTGCATGGAGTCAACCAACTTCTGGCACCTGTGAACAGGTATTCCAGCCCAGGATGATTGGACTACATTCCAAAGTTCTTCTCTATTTCTTGGTTTTGCCTCAGAAACTGCATTTTAAATGTCACCCCACAAATTTTCTATTGGATTAAGATCCGGGGATTGGGCTGGCCACTCCATAACGTCAATCTTGTTGGTCTGGAACCAAGATGTTGCACATTTACTGGTGTGTTTGGGGTCGTTGTCTTGTTGGAACACCCATTTCAAGAGCATTTCCTCTTCAGCATAAGGCAGCATGACCTCTTCAAGTATTCTGATGTATTCAAACTGATCCGTGATTCCTGGTATGCGATAAATAGGCCCAACACCGTAGTATGAGAAACATCCCCATATTATGATGCTTGCGCAACCATGCTTCACTGTCTTCACAGTGTACTGTGGCTTGAATTCAGTGTTTGGGGGTCGTCTGACAAACTGTCTCCGGCCACTAGACCCAAAAATAACAATCTTACTTTCATCAGTCCACAAAATGTTGCGCCATTTCTGTTGCGCCAGTCAATGTGCTCTTTGGCAAATTCTAACCTCTTCAGCACGTCTTTTTTTCAACAGTGGGACTTTGCGGGGGCTTCTTGCAGATAGCTTGGCTTCACATAGGCGTCTTCTAATTGTAACAGTACTCACAGGTAACTTTAGACCTTCTTTGATCTTCCTGGAGCTGATTGTTGGCTGAGTCCTTGCCATTTTGGTTATTCTTCTATCCGTTCGATTGGTATTTTTTTGCTTTCTTGCATGTCTTTCAGGTTTTGGTTGCCATTTTAAAGCATTTGCGATCATTTTAGCTGAGCAGCCTATCATTTTCTGCATTTCTTTATATGTTTTCCCCTCTCCAATCAACTTTTTAATCAAGGTACGCTGTTCTTCTGAACAATGTCTGGAACGACCCGTTTTCCTCAGAATTTCAGAGAGAAATGCACTGTAACTAGCATGTACAACATTTGCTGCCTTCCTTCCTTAAATAAGGGCAATCATTGCCACCTGTTTTTCAAAGAATTAATGACCTTGCTAATAGAACTCCACACTGCTATTATTTTGAACATGCCCCTTTCAATTAGTGATTCAATTACACAGAATCAGCAGCATGCATGTCATGACTGTTGGGTCTGTTGGATTTCTATTACTCTACTACACCTGCTAGTAAATTGCCATGTAGAAATATAATTTCTACCAAAAACAGTGATTGATCAGGTTAGTGACGTCTGACTGCTATTATTTTGAACACAACTGTACATCATTTGGGAGCGTCGACACATAAAGACATATTGGCAGAACGTCCTTCAATGTATGAAATCTGGCAGCACTATACACATTAGTCCTTCTGTCAGAACTTGTCTGTTAAGCTTAGTGGATGGCCTGGCTCATATGTACACTTACGATGTTGCATTTTTATTATGCCAGGAAACTTATTATACTTTCTTGGAAAAAGCCACCTGTATTATATTTGAGAAGATAATTTGGGTTTGTTGCTTTATTACGGGTGGGGAGGGCACACATCCTTTCTTTCTCCTGAGATGTGAGGTATACTATGCAGGTTACAGGTGTAATTATTTAGCATGCTTCCCTTTTTTTTTTCTTTGTTGTACCTTAATTGTGGGTTCACGTAGGACCACCCTCAGTTATGCATTGTACTGCCCAATGTAAAAGCAGTAAAAAATCATTTTAATTTAAAAAAAAAGTAGCAAAATTGTGCTTTGGCATTAACATTTGTTTTACCATTAGGCAAGAAGGGGTTAAAGGAGAAGTATAACCAAAGCTTGTAGATCAGTGCAGTTTGTTCTTTACTCCTGTGACCCGTTTTCAGCCATTGTTGGCTGACATCACAGAGCTGGTCAAGGCAGGGGAAAGAGCAGATAGTGGTGACTGACAGTCACCAACCTCTTCTTAGGTAGTACTGAGAACTGAGTGATCAGCAGTCTTTTGATTTCAGTTCTCAGTCTTGGAGCCGGCGGGGGACCGATGGTGCATCCACCTAGGTAAGTATGATTCTAAAACCCCCATACTTCTCTTTTAAAGCAGTATTAAATCCAAAAGCAAACATTTTTTATATTGCAGTTTATCAATTCTTAGATGTGATGGCTGCATCTGTTGTTTTCTTTTTTATATACTTTCATCTGGTGATCTGGCCAGCAAGTCTTTTGTTTTATAAAAGCTCACACTCTAGCAAAATGCATCAGTTACAAGGACGAGATAAACCATTTACCATTGGCAGGGGTGATTAAAATGACCAGCTTTTATTTATCCATATAAAGTAAAAATTGTTTGCTGTAACTGATTATAAAGTGTGAGCTGGAGTTTGGTTTCAATTAGTTACTGTCCTAAATCTACTAATACATTTAACACAAACCTCCCCCCAACACAGACAATACTATGATCTGCTGTGCCTCCTGTGCTCATTCATCCAGAGTTGTTTCTCACTAATACAGGTGTATTACTGTTCAGATCACCAGGTAAAAAAATGGGATAAAAGCCAATGAAAAGAAAACTGGTACAGCCACAACATCTAATGATTGGTAAGCTGCAATAAATGACATGCTTGGTTCTGGGTCTGATACTGCTTTAAATCATTATAACTGGGGAATCCGAAGTGGTTCAACTGAGGAATTAAGTCGTGTGACCTGTGATGTAATGTGTAGGGAGGAGCTGATGACGTCATGCTGCATAACTGGAAGTGAGCAAGCAGCAGTCTTGTGAATTACCTGAGACACTGGATCTTCAACTTTTTATCCTAAGTGCACCAGAACAGTGCACAGTTTAATGTGATTGAGATTTTATTTAAATTTTAACAAAATATTGGTGGGAAAGCAGAGAGCAATATGATTGTCTACTCTTTTTGAGCTTTGGATTGAGATTCCTGGAGGGTGCACAGAGGGAGACCATTCATGGCTATACTGACCCTGGTTTAAAGGAGAAAGTGTATTGAACCTAAAATTAATTTAAGTCATATACAAAAGATAAGGATATTTTAATGTTGGTGACTGGAATTGTACGGTACATGGTGTATTTTGGAGCAAAATTGTACTGGAAGAAACTGCAACAATTACTAAATGGAATATTGTGGACATAAAGGAAATAAGGACAATGACACAAGTATATGGCGGACTGATTACATTTATTTAAGAACCTACGTTATACACTGCTTACTTTGTTTTCACGGTCAGGATTATTTGATGTATAGCACAACACATTTGATAATTTTCAAAGTGTATATTGCGGCACTAGTTACTTACTGAAACAAATGCCGATGACCCACAGCAAATTTCAGATTGCATTAATGAGGTAGAAAAATGGGAATGTGCAGATAGGCATCCCAGATGTCTATCAAAACAAGAAAATCCCCTGGAAGGAGGGAGGCAGTGACTGACCTGGCATTTTCCATTCTTAACTTCAGAACCTTTAAGAACAAGCTGAGAGTTTTCAGATCCTGAATGAACCAAATTCCTCCATTACATTTGTAAAGAGGTTCCAGTAGAAAACGTTCTCTTGTTGGTACATGGATAACGACTCCTTGATTTAAAAGCTTTTGAATAGCAGACAGGAGGAGTGGAGTTGGAGAGCATGAAGCAAGATTGAGGTAGAGCGCAAAACCCCTGTTTGAACCCCCTGGAAAAACACTGTGGACCCAACCGACTAAGATATTCTGGAACCAGGAGGTTAAGTAGGCCAACAAAAGTCTCCTCCAAACTTTTATCCACAATAAGAACCGATTATCCTCCACGTGGACAAAAAGGGTCTTGAGAAGATAATAAACGGTTGGATCCAGCACAGGAAAAACCTATTCCCCAAAGAAAATTTTCCCAAAAGGATATTGATGGGCAATACATTTAGAAAGAGAAAAAATAAATCTTCAACAGATGAAGCCAGTATTCATGCAGGACAGGCTCAACCAGTGCATGAAAGGGGAAGGTCTTAAGTGGTATAAGGGACTTTAAAGATCCCATGCTTGTAACTATTAGGTGACAAACTCAGTCTGCAAAAAGTGAGGAGTCTTCCTTAGCAGACGCCTCCTCCTCTTACACTGTGTCTGGTTCATGGGCAAAGTGAAAGGCCAATTCTGGAAGGGAGGTTGAAAAGGAAAGGCTGTGATCCCTGTTTTCTAAAGTCTCAACAAGGCCAGAAATTCAGCCCATGAACCCTAAAATTGCAGCAGAAAATCTCTCTCTTGAAAGGATGAGGCAGGCCCAGAACTGAGGTACTACAACTACTAGGGGAGCTTAAGGCTGAGCCTGAATCCTGCTGTTGAGCCTGTCTGGTGCTTTATTTTTGTGCTGATGGCCTGCAAGTAGAATGACACAAAAGGGGTATTCACAATCTCTGCAGCTGTGGAGCAGGAGACAAGAAAACACCTCAGTTCAAATACCTGTAGGTCACTGTAACCCAGGATCAGCGAGTATAAACTACAATGAAAGTGCACTCAGAAAGGAGAACCAGGAGAGGTTGTTTGGTTTGCGTCCTAAGTTCCAAAGATGAAAAGACAAGGCAGTGTAGTAACCTCTCCTGGAATGAGATGGTCCACATGCAGAGCACACTTCAGGCCACACAGGTGCAGTGGAACTCAATCAGGCAGGTGCAGAGCAAGAACACCACCCAAGGCTTCCTCTGACAGGACAACTGACAGGACAACTAAATGTCACTAAAAGAGCATTAACCCCAGCCATCCTAGAATTCTACAGCCCACTGGAAAGGTAAAAAACAGTTTTACCAAACCCCAAATGAGAAAATATCAGGGCACCCTGAGATGAATGTTTAAAGGGTTTCTGCCCTGTATGTACCACATCAGTAGCAGGAACAAGAGGGATTTACTACTTCCTAGCTTCACCCTTCACAACAGGGAATATCTCTGCAAGGGTCTAAATAAACTGGATCTGCACCAGGCAGACCACCATGACTGTAGACCTGTAAAGCACTCTGTGTCCAAACTCATACACACTACTTGCCAAGGGTAGCGTCACCAAAAGGATAACGTCCAGAGCAACTTTAAATGCAAGCCCCAACATCTTCCACCAGGTGAAGTCTGGGGTATGGTCTCCCAAGGCTCAGCTGAGCAATCCACTGATCTGGAACATGATTTGACAAAGGGCAACACCCGAAATGCGTAATCATGACAACAGCCCAAGCCTCAGTTCCAGCCTCTGCTTAGTTTGTGGTCCATCACATCCACATTCGGTCAGCGGCATCCACTTGGGTTGCTGACGTCGCTTCCAGTGCAATGGCATTGAGGATCGGCCATACACCAGCCGTCTGTATGCACTAGTATCCATATTTACATTCACTTATGTAGCTGGCCATCTGGCCATTCATCCACACGATTCTGCATCTTATACTAGTCCAGCATCCAGTTTCTGCCATCCTCATCTGACAGGGTTAATCTATTTCTGAGACCCACAACCACGTCATCGTGACCTGTCCCTATTTACTATTAGAGGCATCTTGCGTTTTTATGTGCATGGAATAACAGCTTGCAGCAGAGACCTCATGGCTTTTTATGCTCAGGTACGGGCTTTCTAAACATTTTTTTTAATAAGAGGATTGTTATTTTACATGATTTATATAGCGCCAACAGTTTGTTCAGCGGTTTACAATACTACAATATTATAAATTACTGCGGAAAGACTGAATTTACAGTGTGTCAATAAATGTTTTTTTTATAATTTGTATTTAGTGTGCTGTGGTTCTACATGGTCATCAGCTTTCCTAAGCACTTACTGTGGACTACTGGATCGCAAGATGCATGAAGAACTGCAGTGGCTATGGTGTAGCCAAGTGATGAAGAATTATCTTGGAAATAAATAATCCTGACAGTAGAGGGAAAAACCTCCACAGAATAAGCTAGGCCTCGCTCAGTATACAAAACAGTTTGATAACTTAAGGACACTAGTATTAAACTGATGTTAGCTGGGAGTGCTTGGGGTTATATACAAGGATGTAGCCTTTTTGCCAGCATTCAATCGCCGGAAGGTGGCAGAATATAGCAGACAATAATTTAACAAAGTCTGTGTCCTGTAATGTATAATCAGGAAACACAATAAACAATCTTTCCTTTACAAGTCTAATATTGATATAATTTCACAAAAATATTTTCAGTATCTTAAAAGTAGTTGTAAACTCAATCCAAAGCACTTAGTGTGATTTCTGTCTGCAGTCTTGTTCCTCTGCTATCTGCATTCATTTCTGACAGGTTGTGCCAACTCCAAAGGCTCAAAATGGATGGGGCCTCCAACACACAGTCTTTGGTTGACAGCCTCAGTTTGCAAGTTTCCCTAGAGATTGTGTAGAGAGGGGTGTCCTTTTCCTCCACTCAGGTCTCAGATTACATTTAGCACTCCTCTCTGAGCTGTGCAGTATGTGACATCACATCCCCACTCCCTTCCCCTGGAAGCGCAGAAAAGCTGTGTAAATTCTGGACTTTAAACAGATGTAGAAGAATCGCTGCAGATAAACAGATACAACGTATGTAGGAAGATTTGTTTAATTTTTGTGTATTACCTGAGACTAATCACCGTACTGGATAAATGTAAGGTCCCATTCACATGGGGTGGACTGCGTTAAGATCAGCAATAGATCTGTCCACTGATCCTCTGCTGATCAGAGCAGAGCAGGCGGATGAGCCAATCATGTCTGCTCATTTGCTGCAGCGCCAGGAGTAAACAGACTTCCCCTAGACAGAAGGGGGTGGATACCCTTCCATTTTTTTTTTTAACGGACCAGATCAGACAGGAAGTGGGTGGGTGAATGGACTGTCTGATCAGGAATGCTTGAAAAAAGAAAAAAAAAAAAAAAAAGATAGGCGGAAACATTTGGTTTGCAACCACTTTAATTTTGCATCTTTCATTAAAAATATCTTTGGATCCTGCCATTAAAGTGGTTAAAGTAGCATTTTTTACTCTAATGTATTCTCTGCATTAAAGCGCTATTAAACCCAAAACCAAAAATGTAATATATTGCAGCTTAGGCTTCTGACCCCCTGAAGACACTTGTAGTGAAGAAATGTGTTGGGAGCGGCTACACATGTGACGTCATTCTACACACCATGAGGAAACTCTAGCTGTGTTCTTTGAACATTCTTTGATTGCAATGGAGAGCTGCGATTTGTGTGATTTGGATTTGAGAGTGCAACTTACTTCCAATAAAGAGCCTGATTGTACGGTATTACGCTATGGATGTTCCCTTTATGTTCTAATTCTTGTATGGAGTATCAGCATCTGAGAAGGAGGAAGTGACTTCTGACTGGTAGGATTGGCGCTGTTTGTGGCTGTTTGTGGCAGAGTCCTCACAGAACCCTCTGCACCATCCATCTGTGTAAAAAAGGAGGAAGAATCCTTTGCCAAGTGGACCGATGTGTCATGTGGCTGCTGAGCAGCAAGGTGGTTTGTGATCTCTTTGTGGGATCCATCTATCCAGTAAAGAGCTTCATGACCCTTTATGGTAGTGTGGTCCTGGAACACAGCTTCTTTCCTTGGAAGACCTCTTATCTTTCCCCCACTCACATAGAATTTATGGATTTGGGACTTTCAATGAACCTTTGGTTTTTGATTTTATCAACACTATTTCTTGCACATTTATTGTTGCATTTATTTATATACAGTGCTCAAAAATATTAAAGGAACATTTTTTAATCAGAGAATAGCATCAAGTCAACTAATCTCCTGGGATATTGATGTGGTCAGTTAAGTAGCAGAGGGGGTTGTTAATCAGTTTCAGGTGCTTTAGTGTTAATGAAATTAACAACAGGTGCACTAGATGGGCAACAATGAGACAACCCCTAAAACAGGAATGGTTTTACATATGGAGACCACTGACATTTGTTTCCCTACTCATCTTTTCTGGCTGTTTTTCACTAGTTTTGCAGTTGGCTAGGGTCAGTGTTACTAGTGGAGGAGATACCAGGACCCTACAAAGATTGCACAAGCAGACCAACTCCTCCAGGATGGCACATCAATACGTGCCATTGCCAGAAGGTTTGCAGTTAATCCCAGCAGTCTCAAGAGCATGGAGGAGATTACAGGAGACAGGCAGTTACTCTAAGAGAGTTGGATAGGGCAGTAGGTGGTCGTTAACGCATCAGCAGGACTAGTATTTGCTCCTTTGTGCACGGAGGAACATGATGAGCACTGCCAGAGCCCTACAAAAAGAATCCAGCAGGTCACTTCTGTGAATGTCTCTGACCAAATAATCAGAAACAGACTTCATGTGGGTGGCCTGAGGGCTCAACGTCCTCTAGTGAGCCGTGTGCTCACTGCCAATACCATAGAGCTCGATTGGCATAAAGCAAAGTTCATAAAGACATGGATGAGCGAGTTTGGGGTGGAGGAACTTGACTGGCCTGCACCTCAACCAGGTAGAACACCTTTGGGATGAATTAGAGTGGAGATACGAGCCAGGCCTTCTCGTCTGACATCAGTCAAACATTCGCATAGACACACTCCTAAACCTTGTGGACAGGACAGCTTTCCCAGAAGAGTTGAAGCTGTTATAGCTGCAAATGGTGGGCCACCTCAAAATTGAACCCTACAGACTGAGACTGGGATGCCATTAAAGTTCTTGTGCGTGTAAAGGCAGGCGACCCAATACTTTTGGCAATATAGTCAAGTTCCTTCACCCCAAACTCACTCATCCATGTGTTTATGGACCTTGCTTTGTGCACTAGTGTGCAGTCATGTTGGAACAGGAAGGGGCCATCCCCAAACTGTTCCCACAAAAGATGGGAGCGTGAAATTGTCCAAAATATCTTGGTATGCTGACGCCTTGAGAGTTCCCTTCACTGGAACTAAGCGGCCAAGCCCAACCCCTGAAAAAAAAACCCACACTATAATCCCACCTTCACCAAACTTTGCACAATGCAGTCAGGCAAGTACCGTTCTCCTGGCAACCGCCAAACAAAGACACATCCGTCAGATTGCCAGACAGAGAAGTGTGATTCATCACTCCAGAGAACACGTCTCCACTGCTCTAGAGTCCAGTGGCGGGGTGCTTTACACTTACACCTCCTACACTTTGCATTGCACTTGGTGATGTAAGGCTTGGATGCAGCTGCTCGGCCATGGAAACCCATTCTATGAAGCTCTCTACACACTGTTGTTGTGCTAATCTGAAAAGCAGATGAAGTTTGGAGGTCTATATCTATTGACTCTGCAGACAGTTAGCGACTTCTGCGCACTGTGCGCTTCAGCATGCGCTGACTCTGCAGTCATTTTACGTAGCCTACCACTTTGTGGCTGAGTTGCTGTAGTTCCCAGTTGCTTCCACTTTGTTATACCACTAACAGTTGACTGTGGAATATTTAGTAACAAGGAAATTTCACGGATGGACTTATTGCACAGGTGGCAACCTATCACGGTACCACACTTGAATTCACTGAGCTGAGAGCGACCCATTCTTTCACAAATGTTTGTAGAAGCAGTGTGGATGCCTAGTTGCTTGATTTTAAACATCTGTGGCCATGGAGGTGATTGGAACAACTGAATCCAATGATTCGGAGGGGTGTCCCAATACTGGCAATATAGTGTATGTCTGGCTATGTACACTGGTTTGTGTGCTTTTTATGCCCATGTCTATTTCACATTGAATGTAATTGTCCTATTGATGGCTCTGTCTGTTTGACTGAACATTAATAAAACCTTTGTAAAAGAAAAAACAGCAGACTTATTGACCAAATCACCAAGTGAAAAAAAAAGGATAAGGAAAAAAAACCTATAAAAGAAAACTAATGCAGTCATTATATCTTAAGAATTGGTAAGCTGCAATATAACAAATGTTTGCTCTTGGGTTAATTACCAATCTAAGGTAAAACATATCCCAATACCTGTAACTATAACCCACCTACCCTAAATATTTATCTGAGACATCTCTTGATCCAGCAATTGGCTTGTCTGCAACAGTAGTGGTCTGTGTTCCTCTTCTCACAGGAGAAATACAGAGCTCCTGCTGATGTCAATCAAATCCTTTGAGGAGGAAGCAGGGGGTGGGGCCAACCTGTTCTATGTGTGTCTATGAATGCACACAGCCCGACTCAGGAGCGAGCTTGCACGTGTGTCCCCATAGCAAGCAGCTTGCTATGGGGGCACACAGGAGAGGCAGAGCACGCCAGCAGGGGAGCCTAGAACAGGCAGTTTGGGGACACTCTGCAAAATACTAAATATAGACCTCTTTTTTATTTCAGGAAAAAAATGATATCCTTTACAAACACTATAAGGTTCTTGTTCAGACACCCGTTATAGGGTTACAATGCCCACCTATTAAACATCCTGGCAGTGGAGACTAAAAGCACCCATACCTATGTGTATTGCACAGGCATGGTTCACTGCTGTCACCATGAGGAAATCTGCCCTGGGAAATGCCATGCAGCCACTCCTGGATATAAGGAATGTAGAAAGGAACTGGCTTCAAAAAGGCTGCAGAAGATCAGTAGTGCTGGTGTGAAACAAACGTTAAGAAAAAAAACTGTATTTTATATAAATCTCCAAAGTACAGTGCAACATGTAAATACTAATAATTCAGTCTCACTGTGTCAAATCACCAACATACAATATTCCTCAAAATCTCTTGTTTCTGGGTCACTATCCTCAAATGCATCCAGAAATCTGCCTGCATACCACACTGTCATTCCATCCAGACTCCAGCTCATTCCCAAAAAAAGAAAAAAAATACCTCTCATGGTGTAGTAATAAAACAAGCTTAGCTTTTATTAGAAAAGGAAGAAAAAACTACTCACAAATAAAGTGTACTTTCCAATCCAGTGCACAAGATAGTATTGCATTATTTAAGATATAAAACACAATGTCCCCTTCAGAAAAGACATGAGTATAAACATATTCAAAAATAGACTACTTCCAGCTTCCTCACGTTTTGTCATGTGATAAGTGACTTCCTCATAGGATAAAATGGTCATGATGTTTCTGCATGCTTATATACCCGCCCACTGTTTATGTTCTGTATATCCTAGTACATGTCATTTTGTTATTGACAAACACTAGAGGCCAAACAAAGGCAAAAAAGTCAGCCATATGGAAGTAAACTCCCACATATAAAACACGCACTTACTGTATCCCGGCACCAGTGGCCATTAAATAGTGGACCAATACTGAACACTAGAGGCCAAACAATGACTAATTGTCAGCCACATAACGATGGATTCATGCTGATGTAAAACCGAAAAGCCACCCACTAAGCCCCCTTTATCTCTACGAAAACGTGAATATAAAATATCATATGTCATAGACAGGAGCGGACTGACAACTCATGGGGCCCCGGGCAATAGGGGATCATGGGGCCTCCATGTCCTCACCCATACCCAAAAAAGCCTATGAAAAAGCCAATGAAAGGTACCAGGGGCATCTCATGGGGCCCCCTACTGACCCCGGGCCCTCGGGCAGTGCCCAAATGCTCAGTCTGCCCCTAGTCATAGATATATAACATAAAGAGAGCACGCTAGCTCTGGTGCCCTTTAACACAATGTTAAAAGCAAACAGATACAATGCTGCTCTCACATAGTAAGGATTTGTGACAGGCACGTGAAATGAAACACTGCAACTTCAGACCTCTGTGTTAGCTCTGAGCTGCTAGATGATTGAGCCGTCTTCCCAAGTGATCAAAGAACCACTCCCAGGATGATGATTCACCTGGACTAGCCCTGCTCATATGTTAGCACACTGCTGGCTATAGTGGAAAGGCAGAGTGCTTGTGATTGCCAAACAAACGGCGCTGTGCTCTGCACTTTGGCTAATTGACAGCAGACAGGGGGTGGAGTGGATCGGTGGTTGCCAGGCAATGAGTTTTGGGAGGTGTGGCTTCCTTTGTCAGGGAATATAAATAATGCTACTAATTTCTCTGTGTTTAACCACTGATCCACTGGCCTCTCAGATGCCTGTTATGAACCAATCGGAAAAGTTTGGACTGGAAGCATTTTTTATGTCTGATGGTGAATTGTATATATGTTTCTGTATCCTCATTGCTAATTTGGGTTATTTATGCACAAAAAAAGATCAGGGATCCAAAACGATTTAACTACTTTATCCCTTACTGTGGGGGGCACGCTTATAAACAAATTTAGGTACATTCGCCAACTGCTTATCAGCTTTGAGGACAGCCTAATGTTTCTTGATTATCCCTTCAACAGCTGTTGAAAAATCTGTTTCCTGTACCCCTCTCTCCTTCTCTCTAAGCAATTCCTTCCTATCCATTTGTTCTTCATATTTTCAGAAATAACACTCTCGTCATATCCTTTATTTACAAATCTCTTATTAGTTGGGCTTTTTCCATATAATCAGTCAAATTTGAACAGTTTCTTCTCAGATTCTCAGAAACTGCCCTTTCAGAATGTTATGCAACCAGGCACTATGATGACAGCTAGTGTGAGGTATATATGCATTCTTTTCAGTGAAAAAGGTCCTTGCAGATGATATACCAGAATCCCTCATAATCCGAAGATCAAGAAATGTAATCATCTGTGTATTCACTTCCCATGATAATATTGCTATTATTCCTGTTGAAGTTATCAATAAACATATCTAGGCTTCTACGGTAACCCTTCCAAATCAGCACTATATTGTCTATGAATCGCCGGTATATTAAAAGCTGTTCAGGTTTACTGTTAAAAATAGTTTCTTCTTCCCCCCCGTCATAAATAAACTAGCCACCGAGGGAGCAAAGCGTGCTCCCATCGCAATCCCTAGGGTTTGTTGGCAGTAATTACCACCATACCAAAAATAATTATGGGTAGGGCAAAAATCAAGACATTTCCTCAAGTATATTTTCTGTCTGTTACATAACTCACCCTCTTTACACACTACCCGTTTCATTGCTTCTAGGGTATCGGCATGGTTGATGATAGTATAAAGGGAGCCCACATCGGCAGTAGCGAATAACAGATCCTTGCTCACCAACAGATGTTTAGTATCTCTTACATATGCAGTGGTTTTGAATACAAGTGGCTATAAAAATTCATCTATATATTCACTCATCTTTTAACATATGGAGTCAATCCAATTTAGAAGGGGATGCCCAAGTGGATGCTCCTTATTCTTGTGGATTTTGGGTAATATATATAGTATGGGTACTTAACATGTAGTGGGTAAGAGATATTTTTCCTCTTTTTAGTCCAGTATTTTCTATTTCTCATTCCTTTTTTCACAAGAGTAACCAACTCTTCATATCTATTCGTGGGGTTATGGCTCAAAACTGCCTTAAAACCTAATTATTGTAGTCCTCGTTAGACATGACTACAATGTCTCATCCTTATCAGCAGGCCTAATATAAATAAAAATTCTTCTCTTCTATAGACTTAAGGCAGCCATAGATGGTTCATATGGTTCAACAGGAACCATGAGATTTGAACCATGTATGGGCAGGCTGAATGTATCCAAGTTGACTGATCGATCAACTTGAGTACGACCAGCTTGCCAGTTATTGCATGCTATTAATGCTAGCGACTGTATAACCTCTAGCAATAATCACTCTGTTCTTCAGGCAGGGACAGCTCCCCCTGCCCCCCGCCGAGAAAACAAAATGGGGTCACCCAGTCGGTGCTCATTACACTGCAAGGTCTCTCCCCTCTCTGCTAGCTCCCAGGTGTGCTGCTGGAGACAGGCAGAAAAACCAGAGGAATGTTAAAAATATTAAAAGTTGAAGTCGCCATAAAGCCCCTTTTGTTTTTAAAAGCCTCTGACATTCCTAAAAAGCACCTCAGATTTTAATACGGTTTTGGTTAAAATTATTGTTTTGAGTTTCTTAGCAGAACAAGTAGATTGCCAAGAGGGACAAGTAAATTGGCATCCCAATTTAGTCCTTGGACATGTAATTTTTAAAAATGTCCACACCCCTGTAGATCCATCTTATCCAGATTCTTAATATCCATAGTCAGCCTATGATATTCTGATATTAAGGTTCAAGCTATTCTTTATACTCTTTAATTTGATTTTCCAACATTTTCATTTTTCTCTGTTTCCTCTTACGCAGGAATTAAATAATTATTAAACTTTTTTTATTGAAAAAAATCGAACCATTTTTTAACAGACTGGAGGAGACAATCATTGATCGGTAGATCACAAATCATGTTTTATATGTGGGAGTCTACCTGCATACGGCTGACTTTTTTGTCTTTGTTTGGACCACTTTTACTAGGATATAGATAAACAGTGGGCGGATATATAAGCATGTAGGAACATCATGGCCACGTTATCCTATGAGGAAGTCATCAATCATGTGACGAAACATGTGAGGAAGCAGGAAGTTAGCCATCTTTGCATATGTTTATACTGAATTCTTTTCTAAAGGGGACAATGTGTTTTATATCCTAAATAAGGCAATACTATCTTGTGCACAGAATTGGAAAGTGCAGTTTATTTGTGAGTAGTTTTTCTTCCTTTTTAATAAAAGCAAAGTTTGTATTTAAATAAAAAAGTGTTGCGTTGTAAAAAAAAAAAAAAAAAAAAAAAATCACACACACACTAATTTGTGACGTTAAGAAATATTATGTGGATATAAATCTACAGTGATATATAACATAGAATAAACATGTAACACGTAAAGTGACTGGAAATTGTGAAAAACATTATTATATAAAGGTAAGTCCCCATTAGATAAATATATAGTGACAGCAAAGAAAAAAGTGCCCTTAAGATTCAGTATGGACTCTTGAAGTAATCACCAAATCGTCACGCACACAGAGTATACCAAAAGTGTTGACCTATTGCCGGCTTCAGTGAATTTTGAAATATAAGCATTAGATTTTATGTTTATAATTGTGGCTCTATATTTAATAAATTGTGTTTTTACGATATTTACACTATGTGGAACGTACGTGTGCTCTCTTTACATGATATGGATTGCTTGAAATTTTAAATTGCATATTGGTGGAGAGGCATCCCAGGGAACAGTACAGAGAGACGTGACTGAGGCTGTACTGATCTGAGCAAAAGCTGACTTCTCTGAATAAGGCAGCGGTTCTCAACCCGTTGGTCGCGACCCCTTTGGGGGTCGAACGACCATTTCCCAGGGGTCGCCTAAGACCATTGGAAAACACATATTTCTGATGGTCTTAGGAACCGAGACACCGCTCCTCTATCTGTCTCAGGCGATGTGTGGGCGGGATGACATGCTGCCCCTGTCACCTGGCCACACCTCCGGGATCTCTCAACAGCTCTGCCTCCTCGCCGCTGATTGGCCACCGGAACTGTAGCTCAGGAGAGGCACACAGGCGGCCAATCACCGGCGAGGAGGTGGAGCTTGGAGAGGAGGAGCCGAGCGGCAGCGCGCGTAGATCAAAGAAGATCAAGCAAGGGAGCTGCCGGAGTGAGTGAAGAGGAGAGCGGCCAGAGAAGGAAGACAGCTGACAGGTAAGTGCAAATTTTGCTGCTGCAGCCAGGTATGCTGGCTGTAGATGGGAGAGGGAGAGAGCAAGCCCAGGCTGGAGCAGGGGTCAGCAAGGTAAGTATCATTGGTGTCAGTGGGAGGAATAGTGCCCCATCATTTGTGTCACTAATACCAACGATGAGGCACTATTCCTCCCCCCACTGACACCAACGATGAGGCACTATTCCTCCCCCCACTGACACCAACGATGAGGCACTATTCCTCCCCCAACTGACACCGACGATGGGGCACTATTCCTCCCCCCACTGACACCAACAATGGGGCACTATTCCTCCCCCCACTGACACCAACAATGGGGCACTATCCCTCCCCCCACTGACACCAACGATGGGGCACTATTCCTCCCCCCACTGACACCAACAATGGGGCACTACTCCTCCCCCCACCGACACCAACGATGGGACACTATTTCCCCCCCCCCACTGACACCAATGATGGGGCACTATTCCCCCCCCTGACCCCAATGATGGGGCACTATTCCCCCCTCCACCACACTGACATCAATGATGGGGCACTATTCCTCCCACACTGACACCAATGATGGGGCACTATTCCTCCCACTGATACCAATGAAGGGGCACTATTCCTCCCACTGACAACAATGATGTGGCACTATTCCTCCCACTGACACCAAAGATGGGACACTATTCTTCCCACAGACACCAATGATGGGACACTATTCCTCCCACAGACACCAATGATGGGGCACTATTCCTCCCACTGACACCAATGCTGGGACACTATTCCTCCTCAATGATATCAATGATGTGGCACTACTCCTCCCACTGACACCAATGGTGGGGCACTATTCCTCCCACTGACACCAATGGTGGGGCACTATTCCTCCCACTGACATCAGTGATGTGGCACTACTCCTCCCACTGACACCAATGATGGGGCACTATTCCCCCCCCCCCACACACACACACACACTGACATCAATGATGGGGCACTATTCCTCCCACTGAAACCAACGATGGCACACGATTCCTCCCACTGACATCAATGATGGGGCACTATTCTTCCCACTGAAACCAACGATGGGGCACTATTCCTCCCACTGAAACCAACGATGGGGCACTATTCCTCCCACTGAAACCAATGTTGGGGCACTATTCCTCCCACACTGACACCAATGATGGGGCACTATTCCTCCCACTGAAACCAACGATGGGACACTATTCCTCCCACTGACATCAGTGATGTGGCACTATTCCTCCCACTGACACCAACGATGTGGCACTATTCCTCCCACTGATACCAAAGATGGGGCACTATTCCTCCTACTGACACCAATGATGGGGCACTATTCCTCCCACCACAGACACCAATGATGGGGCACTATTCCTCCCACTGATACCAATGATGGGGCACTATTCCTGCCACTGACACCAATGATGGGGCACTATTCCTCCCACTGATACCAATGATGGGGCACTATTCCTCCCACAGACACCAATGCTGGGACACTATTCCTCCCACTGATACCAATGATGGGGCACTATTCCTCCCACAGACACCAATGCTGGGACACTATTCCTCCCACTGATACCAATGATGGGGCACTATTCGTCCCACTGATACCAACGATGGGACACTATTCATCCCACTGACATCAGTGATGTGGCACTACTCCTTCCACTGACACCAATGATGGGGCACTATTCCTCCCACTGATACCAACGATGGGACACTATTTATCCCACTGACATCAGTGATGTGGCACTACTCCTTCCACTGACACCAATGATGTGGCACTAGTCCTCCCACTGCAAAATTACAGTTATGAAGTAGCAACGAAAACAATTTTATGTTTGGGGGTCACCACAACATGAGGAACTGTATTAAAGGGTCGCGGCATTAGGAAGGTTGAGAACCACTGGAATAAGGGAATCAAACGCATTTGCACATCTTGTTAACTATTCTGGTGCCAGGTGGCACTGGTGATATTGCACCATTTGGAGATTACTTCAAGAGTCCATATTTAAAGTGATACTAAAGTCTTGTTTTGTTTAAAAAAAAAAAAAAAAACATGCCATACTTACCTGCTCAGTGCAGTGGTTTTGCACAGAGCAGCCCCGATCCTTCTCTTCTCATATCCCCCGCAGGCACTCCTGGTCCCTCCCTACTGTCAGGTGCTCCCATAGCAAGCAGCTTGCTATTGGGGCACCCGGGCAGGTGCCCTCCTGAGCCTCAGCTGTGCATGTCCATTCACACACAGAGCAGAGGCTCAGCCCCGCCCACTCCCTCTCCTGATTGGCTCACTGGCTGTGAATAACAGCAGTGGGAGCCATTGGCTCCCGCTGCTACCACAGCCAATCAGGTGTAAGAGTCCCGTGAGATTCCAGGCTCTCGTGCACAGCACTGGTTCAGGATCGGGCTCAGGCAAAGTGCTGAGGGGGCTGCTAGGTTTTTTTACCTTCATGCATTCTACAGAAAAACCTAGAGCCTTTAGAACCACTTTAATCTTAACAGGACTTTTTTCTTTGTTATTAATATATATTTATCTAAAGGGGACTTACCTTAAAACTACCTAAAAATGTTTTCCCCATTTTCCAGTCACTTTATGTGTTATTATATTTATGTTTATTGTTATATATCACTCTGGATTTATATATATTTAAGGTGGGGCTCCAGTCAAACCAAAAAAATAATAAAAGTCAGCAGGTACAAAAACTGTAACTGCTGACTTTTAAAAAAACAGCCACTAATCTGTCCCGAGATGCAGCAGTGTACTCACCGCAGCCAGTTTCACCAGCTGTTCTTGCTACCCGACATCTTAAGTTTGTGCACTTGGCTGTGACAGCTTGTGGCTGCACAGCCCGGGTGCACACTGCGCATGCACGAGTAACGCTACGCCTTGTGAATGTTACCGTAGTCTTCTGAGACCTGTCACATGTCTCAGAAGACTGCGGAGAGGGTGGGGGAGTCCAACTCCCGCTTCCGATCACCTAGGCGATCACAGCAGAAGTGGGAGTAGATACCTGTCACAATCTGGTACCTGCTCCCCCAAGGTGCCAATTCCTCACGGGGAGTGGGGAACAGTACTTAAAGCGGAACCTCCCCTTTTGGGTGGAAGTGCTTTAATGTTTCTTATCTACACAAATTGATATACAGTGCCTTGAAAAAGCTATCATACCCCTTGAAATTTCCCACATTTTGTCATGTTACAACCAAAAACGTAAATGTATTTTAATGGAATTTTATGTGATAGACCAACACAAAGTGGCACATAATTGTTAAGTGGAAGGAAAATGATAAATGGTTTAAATAAATATCTGAAAAGTGTGGCGTGCATTTGTATTCAGCCCCCTTTACTCTAATATCCCTAGCTAAACTCTAGTGGAACCAATTGCCTTCAAAAGTCACCTAATTAGAAAGTAGAGTCCACCTGTGTGTAATTTTATCAGAGTATAAATACAGCTGTTCTGTGAAGCCGTCAGAGGTTTGTTAGATAACATTAGTGAACAAACAGCATGATGAAAGCCAAGGAACACACCAGACAGGTCAGGGATTAAGTTGTGGAGAAGTTTAAAGCAGGGTTAGGTTATAAAAAAAATATCCCAAGCTTTGAACATCTGACGGAGCACTGTTCAATCCAACATCCAAAAATGGAAAGAGTATGGCACAACTGCAAACCTACCAAGACATGGTTGTCCACCTAAACTGACATGTGGGGCAAGGACAGCAATAATCAAAGAAGAAGCCAAGAGGCCCACTTTGGAGGAGCTGCAGAGATCCACAGCTCAGGTGGGAGACTCTGTCCACAGGACAATTATTAATCATGCACTCCACAAATCTGGCCTTTATGGAAGAGTGGCAAGAAGAAAGCCATTGTTGAATGAAGGCATAAGAAGATCCGTTTGCAGTTTGTGAGAAGCCATGTGGAGGACACCGCAAACATGTGGAAGAAGGTGCTCTGGTCAGATGAGACCAAAACTGAACTTTCTGGCCTAAAACCAAAACGCTATGTGGCAGAAAACGAACACTGCACATCACCCTGAACACACCATCCCCACTGTGAAACATGGTGGTGGCAGCATCATGTTGTGGGGATGTTTTTCTTCAGCAGGGACAGGGAAGCTGGTCAGTGTTGATGGGAAGATGGATGAAGCCATATACAGGGCAATCTTAGAAGAAAACCTGTTAAGAGTCTGCAAAAGACTTAAGACTGGGGTGGAGGTTCACCTTCCAGCAGGACAGGGACCCTAAACATACAGCCAGAGCTACAATGAAATGGTTTAGGTTAAAGCATATTCATGTGTTAGAATGGCCCAGTCAAAGTCCAGACCTAAATCCAATTGAGAATCTGTGTCAAGACTTGCAAATTGCTGTTCACAGACGCACTCCATCCAATATGACAGAGCTTGAGCTATTTTGCAAAGAAGAATGGGCACAAATTTCACTCTCTAGATGTGTAAAGTGGTAGAGACATACCCAAGAAGACTTTCAGCTGTAATTGCAGCGAAAGGTGGTTCTACAAAGTATTAACTCAGGGGGACTGAATACAAATGCACGCCACGTTTTTCAGATATTTATTTGTAAACAATTTTGAAAACCATTTATCATTTTCCTTCCACTCCATATTTTTTGCCAAATTGTGTTGGTCTATCACATAAAATCCCAATAAAATACATTTAAGTTTTTGGTTGTAGCATGACAAAATGTGGAAAATTTCAAGGTATTTGAATACTTTTTCAAAGCACTGTATATATTTACAGCACAACATTTATTTATTTGAAATAGTATATATTTTCGGAGATATCCTCTTTTGTGTTTGCTGCTTATTTTTAATCAGTATTGCACAATTTTGCACGTTTTCCTTTCCTTTATGTTTGTTCTAATACTACAACATGATGGGTATATTTCTTCTTTTTTGGTGAATGGACTGGAGTCCAGACGGAGTGACAGAGTGGTATGCAGACAGATTTCTGGATGAATTGGAGGATTGCTGGAGGATTGTGACCCAGATCACTGGGAAAGCGCTGTTTGATCTTACCCTTGTGGAGGTCAGACCTAGAGGTAAAAGGCTCTATTGAGAAGAGGTAGATTGCCCTGGTGGAACACACTTTTTTTTTTTTTGGAATATGCATGGCAGGCACGCATGTAAATAGATGCATGTGATATCACAATGAGAACATTTATGAAGTAGACTGTGGACTGTGTTCATTTTGAGGATTTGAGTTTTATATTGATTATTTATAATGCATATATCTATTGAATATTCACAACTTATTTGCAATTTTAATATATATACATGCACTATTGGGTTTTTTTACACATTTGTTTGGTGATGAAATCATTGTGATATATATATATATATATAAAAAAGTATTTTATTTAAATCGACAATTGCTATTGGTATACATTGGTACATATTGGTTTACAAACACATAAAAGAATAACTAAAGGTTTAGGTTTTATATAGAGTGGAGAGAGTATAGAATGTCTGTCATGTTTTTACTACTGTGTGACCCCATTCGGAAGATTCACCTTCTATATTTTTCCTGTTCACCATTACTAGCAAGAATGCAAGAGAAAGAAAATTCCAGATTTTGGGTTGCCACAGAACAGTGATAGAGGGTAAATATTTAAACGGGGACATTAGTTCTGAAAACCCCGCTGACAAGAAGGGAGAATAGAGGGATATCCTCCCCTACTTCCTGTTTTGGCTATGGGACAGAAAGTGAAGGGAAATCTCCCCAAAGGGAACACAGATGGCAAAAAAAACTGACAGAAGCGATAACCCCCCTTACTCTATTGAAAACGAGGAAAAGAAGGTTTGCCTTAGGTTCTACTTTAGGTAATTACATTCACAAAGCACAATTGCTATATTATGGTTTATTGATCTTAGGAACATTTAAAATTGCAAGAACAGTAATAGCCAACAGCATTCTAAAGTGGAATGAAACAGCATAAGTAGAAGCAGATATGAAGAACTGTCAAGCTCACCTTCCATTCGGTTGGCTACCATAACAACAGAGAAGTAGCAGTGTTGCAATCAGCATTAGCAAAGCTCCTGGCCAATGGAAGCAAGAAGATCGATTTTCATGATACAAAAAGCTTAGTTTCCAATCCTACAGAGAAAAACACTACATGATCTGCTTGTTTGTACAACCATCTATTTGTTAAAAAAATACAATACAAAAATATAATTACCAAAAAGAAGATATGCTTCACTTACTGACATCCCAAAGCTCTGCAATGTTTTTTTTAGCTACACCGCCATATTAAAGAGCCAAGTATTAAATCTAAACTCTAAACATCCAGCCAAAACATTTTTCTAACTTTGGGTGGGGAAGGGAATGTCTAAAGCAGGGATGTCCAACCTTTTGACTTTCCTGGGCCACATTGGAAGAAGAGGAATTGTCTTGGGCCACATATAAAATACATTAACAATAAGGATAGATGATGAGCAGCAGTCGGGCAGATCACAAGTTACCAATCACTGATATAGATAATGCACCTGAGTAATAAAACTTATTTTTTATGTAATATTTTTTATTATAAAGGTAAAAGATGGCAACATAAAACTAGTGTGATATTTGACACTGTTTTTTATAAACTAACGCATCAACATCTGGTTGGATGGAGGTAGCAGCAATTCCCAAATGAAATCTCAAGGTGCTAATCAGACATTTTGGTTCCAATTTTGCCCTTTGTGTGCTTCATTCTTGGAAATAGTTGCTCACAAATATAGGTCCTGCCAAAAACTGATGGCAAGTTAAAACGTATAAAAGTTCAAAAAGGCTCCATGTACACTAGCTTAAAGAAAACGCAAGTGCTCTTGGTAAAAAAAAAAGCAAATTTTGAGCATTTTTTTGGACTAGAATTTAGGAGCATTTTGCAGTGAGAGCCTAAAAAAAGCCTCTAGACTACCTAATCTGCGTGGACACATAGGATAACAATAATTGCTCCTACATGCAAAACACTAAAACTCCTCTAGGAGCAGCATTTTTTTAAGCCAGTGCTAAGCCAGGAGCTAAGATACAAAAAAAAAAAATCAACATTTTTAAGTAAGTTTAGGATTTTGTGTTGGACCGCAGTTCAGACACCCCTGGTCTACATATTTTAGAGTTGTCAGTAGAGTAGGAGCAAATGGGAAATCTCCCAAAAGAGAAACCTGTTTCAGTGACAACTGTCAAAGGTGTGGTTTTTCTCTTAATTTCTTGATTCTTGTCTATAGGACAAAAAATGAATGGAAATGTTCCCATTGTGGACACAGAAAGCAATAAAAACTTGATAGATTTGCTTACTCTTTCAACTTTGTGTAAAACTAGAAAACTATTTTGGCCTGAGTTACACTTTAGTTAAAATGTTCATTAAGTCTGAACTTCAGCCACAAGACACAAATTAATGCTGCCCTACATTCATAAAAGGTGGAAGAGGATAGGATCATCTTTGGCTATGGCACTATGAACCATGACCAGTGTTTAATTAATAAACCAAGGCGCGCTGTACCAAACCATCAAATCAGGAAAAAAAAAAGGCAAGAAGCTCTTGACAGTGTGAAAAACACTCTGTGTAAAGATTCATTATTAATAAAAAGGCACTCTTCCCACTTGTGATAAAATAATACTTAATGCCATTCAAAAAAGTGTATAAATGCATAAACCATGTAATAATTACCTCTATAAATGGTAATCAACATGAATCATATATTTCATAGTGTCCAAAAAATAATAGTCCATCCAATGGTTTTCTGTAAACCTTCACTCTCTTGGCCTCAGAGACTCTGCTCTCTCCTGGTTCTCCTCCTACATATCACAGCGCTCCTTCAGTGTTACCTATAATGCTGCCTCCTCCTCTTCACTCCCTCTTTCTGTTGGGGTCCCTCAAGGTTCTGTCCTTGGACCCCTTCTCTTTTCGATCTACACCACCTCTCTTGGTCACTTGATAAACTCCCATGGCTTTAAGTACCATCCCTATGCTGATGACACACAAATCTATCTTTCTACACCTCACCCCTTCAGTCTCCTCTCGCATTACTAACCTACTAAGTGACATATCGGCATGGATGTCACTCCACTTCTTCAAACTCAACCTTTCCAAAACTGAGCTCTTATTATTCCCCCCAGCCTGTGCCCCCTTCCCTGACTTCTCCATCAAGATCAATAACACAATCATCAGTCCCTCCCCTCATGCCAGGGTACTAGGTGTAATCCTAGACTCCCATCTGTCCTTTCAGCCCCAAATCCACTCACTGTCCAAATCTTGTAGACTTCACCTCCACAACATCTCCAAGATATGCCTGTTCCTAACCTCGGAAACCACTAAGCAACTTATTCACTCCCTTGTCATATCTCGCCTTGACTATTGTAACTCCCTCTTCATTGGCCTACCTAATCGCAGGTTATCCCCTCTTCAGTCTATCATGAATGCTGCTGCCAGACTCATCCACCTTACTAACCGTTCTGTATCTGCCACCCCTCTCTGCCAATCCCTCCACTGGCTTCCCATTGCCCAACGGCTAAAATTCAAAACATTAATAATAACGTATAAAGCCATTTATAACTCTGACCCAAATTACATCACCGATCTTGTCTCTAAATATCACCCAAACCGTACTCTCTGCTCCTCGCAAGACCTCCTACTCTCTAGCTCCCTTGTCTCCTCCTCCCATGCTCGTCTCCAGAGCTTCCCCCATCCTCTGGAACTATCTACCCCAATTTATCAGACTATCGCCTACTCTGCTCATTTTTAGGCGATCTCTGAAAACCTCTTCAGAGAAGCCTATCCTGCCCTCAGCTAATAATGGAATCTTCTACTCTTCCAACCAGTCCATCCCCCATAGTTACTACCTTTTGTAGCACTAGCCCCTCCCTCCTAGATTGTAAGCTCCAAGGAGCAGGGCCCTCCTATCTCTCTTGTATTGAACTGTATTGTCTCCCTTTATATTGTAAAGCGCTGAGCAAACTGTTGGCGCTATATAAATCCTGTATAATAATAACAATACATAGATACTTTACATTAATCTTTATTAATGTTTATTCCCAGTTTGTGATACATGAACTTTTTTATTATATTTTTTGTGATTTATTATTTATAGATATGTGATTACAGGTTTGAATAATTGATTGGGAGGTACAGCAATATACTTTTTCACATAGGTTTGTTTCAGTTAGAATGGTGGAGGAAAGGTCAATGGACTACAAGTGCGGCAATAACTACACTTGTATTCCACTGAGAACTACAAATCTGTCTGTCGTGGTGGCAAACAGGATAGGTAATTCATCCATTCACAGATCTCACCCGCACAACTGCACTGATTTAAATCTGAAAGCTGCTGGGGGAAGGGGGAAAACCCCTATAGGACTTCAGGTGGGGGTCTGCTTGGCACCACGTTACACGCTAAATATGGCTGTAACATTGTCTTAAAAGGTGGACTCAGCCTTCATAATGATTTTTGTTTAAATCTCTGCTTTAAGCATCGTGCATGCACAGAAATTAATAAAGACTTGCCTTCCGTAAAGCTGCTCTATTTCTCTGCTGGGAACTCAGTGTAGATAACAGTTGCTCCCGTAGATCTGACAAAGCTTGGCGAGTGGAGAGTCCCAGACATGGCCCAAGACCATCCTGCATTAAAAATAAAAAAAGGATATATTTTTTCTAGGCGAAGTAAACCATACAGTGCTAATAGTAAACCAAGATACACAGCCACAAAATAATTAACCTGGCTCTTCTCACTGGGCTCCATAGCTCCAAACCCTTGAGAGCACTCATGTACAGGCTTCTGTGTTGTCACCACCTACAAATAGCAACATATGAAACAGGTAAGAAAACAACTGGATCCAGGCCTTATTATGCAATCTCATTCTAACACCCTGCTCCAGTAATAGCACAATGAATGTATTATGACAGACATATTATTAGGATAATAATACAGAGATCTCTAATCTATTTCAACAAATTATCTGTAATCAAAAGTACAGTATATGTAATCTCCAAAATCTGATATAACGTAATGTAATTTCAAATGTAGTTTTCAATATTATACATTTTGCAACCTTCACTATAATGATACTTAAGAGGACCTTTACCCTGACCCCCCTCACATTTTTTTTCTTTCTAAACCATAGCTTACCAGGTTGTGGGTCCTGCACAGTAAACATACTAACCCACCCATCTGATCCAGTGGTGTCCTGCTGAGATCCTCTTCTCTTCTGTCCCACAATCAGTCCTGTGCTGCCATCTTCATGCGTGACGTCATCAGGAATCCACCGACAATTTTGGGTTCAGCCAGGGGCTCTCTCAATGACCCACTGCTAGGCACAGTGGGCAACATGCTAGGAGAATGACGTGCGAAAAGGCACGGGGGGGGGGGGGGGCTTTGGTTTGGGGGACCAGAAGTATTTTAATTTAAAATATAGAGATAAACAAAATAGCAAAAAAAGCCCTATCTGAACAGATGAGGGGAAGAGGGGTGCAGAGGAGGATACATATGAGGGTGAAGATCTGCTTTAGTGATTCTACAATGAAGCCCCATGTTAAGGCAATTAACGCTCCATCTCCTAATGCCTTTCTGTCTTCCTGATTTGTCATTCTGTCACACATGCTACCAACAGAGACTACAGGTAGCTGTTTCAACACACATTGCACAGACCTGTTTCACTGTTACCATCAGAAAAACCACCCTGAGAAATGCCATGTAGTTATCACCAGAGTGCATGCAGATAGGCAAGAAGAGGCTGTAAAGAGGCTACAGGAGATCAGCAGCAAACAAAGGCAAGAGGCAACAAAGAGTGAAAACTGATATTTTATTAAAATTGGCATTTTTCTTCGATATACAGTGCTGTATTCTGTTACGGTTTATGTGGCTGTAGTCGCGCTAATGTTTTTTTTGTGAACATCTGCAAAATAGCGCATTTATGAAACATGCAAAAACTTCTGTCATGCTTGGGATGAAATTCATTGTTAATGGCACCCCAAATGAAAAAAACAGAAGTGCAGCAAAATGCACAGTTAAAAAAAACTCACAAAGCTCAAAAAGGTGCATGAGCTACTTTGCTGCGACTGTTACACGCAGGGCAGCTCATGGAAATGAATGGGCTGCCCTATGTGTGCAGTTCCACAACGCACAAAAAAAAACCACACAAAAACGTACATAGGTATCACGCCTTGTGCATCATAGTGTTAATGGGACCTGAAGTAGTGATGTTTGTTCTTCACACAACCAAATTGCAAAAGTTCATTAGAATACTGATCGACAAAAATATTTATATACACCCAAAAAAAGCATCTATTTTTAGGGGAAAGAGACTTTGTCCAAACAAGATAAAAACAAAACAGTTACCAAAATGAAGTGTAAAATGTGATTAAGAGCAAACAGACACCAATACCGTCAGCCAATGGTTTAAGGTGAACAAGGCTATGGTCCAGGTCACACGGCTATGCCTTTTATGACATCAGCACATAGTGAATAGCCAAGTTACAACAGGCAGTTCCTGCTCACTGACAGACCCAAGAAGGATCAATGACAGCAAGACAGCAGGGGAGATTTACTCCTGAGACCATGCACAGATGGTCCATGATGTAAATTACATAAGAAGCTGAAGCAAGGTCCCTTGGACTTTGCAAAGAGGGAAACTAGGTATTACAATCTTTAAATATCCAGCCAGCATGATTCAAATCCAGAGCAAATCATTTACAAGTCTGAATTGACAGACTTTCCTTCAAGGCATATGCATGCAAGCTGGCAATTGGGAGAAAAGCAAAGCCTTACTGAAAAAGTAATCCCACCAGGTCAACTAAACACCTTGCAATTACAATAATAACAACTAATAATTTAAAGTGCATTTACACTTTTGCAGTTAAATTGGAGAAACCTCCACTATATACAGAATGTTTTTTACCGTTCTAGTTGTTACAGGACTCTATGGCCTAATTCACACAGGCAGCAAAGAAGCAGTAAAAACAGGCAGTTGATCGACATTTTTACTGCCCCCCACCTTAAACCTAACATGGCAGCAGTAGGGGTTCATACACAGGCCGCAGCCACAATGCTCTACTTTACAAGTGCTGCAATTGTAACTTGGCATGTCGAATTAGACAGGGACAACACCTATCAAACTTCCCCACTGAAGATAAGCATTTGGCTCTTGGTTGCAACATAGTGTTTCAATGCAAAATCCCCATTTGGCTGTTAAAAATAAAAAGGTTTGTCTAGACACTCTTAACGTCCAGTTTTGCTGGACAGCTTGGTCTGTTAAAGAAAGCTGAAAGTTTACATATGTGAGTATTGGGAACGCATGCATAACTGCACGTGTGCCCAATGCACAGGCAAAAAGGACTGCTCTTTAGCAGACGCGTGGGCATGCATTAATTCCTAATGACATGTCCATGCATTTTGAAAACACAATGTATTTTTGTGTGCGTGAAACCTCAAGGTACCGCACCACAATGCAGTTCCGTTCGGCGCCTTTTAACCACTTGCTGGTCAGGTACACCATGGCTGGCCAGTTCTGGGAGGATGTCATATGACATCTTCCCATGAACGTGCTTCCTGCGCACCCTTGATGGCGCACATTGTTGATGATGGCTTGGACACAGTGCATCATCAATAGGGGTAAAGGGCCAGTCACAGCGGCCCTTTACCATGTGATCGATCTGTCCAATGATGAGCGATCACAAATGTAAGCATACAGGGATCATACCTGGGTCTTCTCTCTCCTTCTCTAACACCGATACCGAGTGTGAGGAAAGGAGAATCGGTTGCAGCAGAGAGTTCTTTTACAGTATAAGTGCCCTATCTGTGCTCATCAGTGCCCACCAGTGAATGCTAATCAGTGCCAATAAGCGCACAACAGTGCCCATCAGTGAGTGCTCATCAGTGCTGCCTCATCACTACAGCTTATTAGTGCACATCAGTGGCCATCAGTGAGGACTCATCAGTGCCGCCTTATAACTGCAGCTTATCAGTTAACACATCAGTGCAGCTTCAACACCACCGCAGCTTGCCAGTGCCCATCAGTGCTGCCTGATCAGTCCAGCTTATCAGTGCACATCAGTTACCATTAGTGCTACCTCATTACTGCAGCTTATTAGTGCCACTTATCAGTGCCACCCTATCAGTGGATCCTCATTAGCATCCGTCATTGCCCCCTCACTTATCAGCGCAGCCTCAGTGCAGTGCATTAGTGCACATCAGTGCAACCTCATCAGTGCCCATTATTGCAACCTCATCAGGTCACATCGGCACACATCAGTGCACCCTCATCAACACCCAGCAGTGCAGTCTCACTAGAGTAGCCTCATTAGCACCCATCAGTGCAGCCTCATCTGTCACAGCATGTCTAAAAAATTATTTTCCTGTGAGGAGGCATACCAAATCCTAAGCACGACCAACAAGAGCAGCGGGTAGCTCTCTGAGTCTGATTCTGATTACAACCCCTTTTTAAGCAGTGGGTCTGCTACAGAATCAGAGGAGGAGGAAAGTATGCCCACCAACGAAGGCTTTCTGGTGAGGAGCAGGGCTACCTCAAGTAGCGTAGTGGCATCCACCAGAAATGGAGAACCTCAAGAAAGGCTAGATACTAGTGGGGTGTCACCTCAGTCGCAAAGGGTTTGGACCCATGCTAGTCTTCCATATGCCCTTCAAAACCCTCTATGGCTTCCCCCTATCCCTGGAGCAGCTAACATCCCCTCTTTTACTGCCCAGCCAGGAGTCCAGGTGAACACAGAAAATTTTGCCCTCATTGATTTTTTTAATTTAATTTTTACAGATGACTTACTAAATTTAGTTGTGGACCATCGCAACCTCTATGCCCAACAATTCATAGCCAACAACCCAGATTCAAGTTAGGCCCGTCCCTATGAATGGAAGCACTTAACAGTGGAAGAATTTCGAACCTTTTTGGGCTTCACAAAAAAAAAAATAATTAATTACACTCCTACTGCTCTACACACCCCACCCATCATATGCCCATTTACTCATCAGTCATGCCAAGAACAAGATATTTAATGTTCATGCGGTTTCTCCATTACAATGATAAGACCCAGTGCCCTCCCTGAAATGACCCAGCATATGATAAATTGTATAAAATTCTTCCACTTCTTAATTTTTTCTCTGATAAATTTGCCCAAATGTTTATCCTGCACAAAAATATCTGCGTGGATGAGTCACTTGTACCCTTCACTGGCAGGCTGAGCTTCAAGCAGTTTATCCCTGCAAAAAGGCCCGATATAGGGCTAAACTCTACAAATTATGTGACAGTCATAGGGCAAGTGTATGCCTTCCTCGTGTACAAAGGAAAGGACACCCAGATGCATCCCCCTGAATGCCCAGATTACATTGGATCAAGTGGAAAAGTCGTTTGGGAGCTTGTATTTCCATTCCTTGAAAACGGTTATCATCTCTATGTTGATCATTTCAACACCAGCTTGCCCCTTTTCTGTAATCTTCACCGAAGTAAAACACTAGCATGTGGCACCGTGAGAGCTAGTAGGAATGGTTTCCCATGAAAGCTGGTGAATACAAGACTACAAAGAGGGGAGTCGGTGAGTTTGCAAAATGAAGAGATATTGGCTATGAAGTGGAAGGAAAAACGAGATATCTACACACTCTCATCAATTCATAATGACATCCACGTGCAAATCACCAGAAGAAATGGCACAATCCAAAAGCCAGAATGTGTCCACGGTTACAATTTGTTCATGGGGGGAGTCAACTTCAATGATCAGATGATCCAGCCATTTATAATTCATATGTGATCTACCACAAATCCACCGAGACACCTATACCCTTTCTTTGCTATCAGGAGGAAATTGTCACTGCCCTTTTGTACCCTGGAGACCCACCAGAAAGCATTTGCTCAGATGCAGTGAGCAGACTCCACAAAAGCCATTTTCCCGAAAAAGTCTGTGCTCCAGAAGAGGAGTTAGACAAAACACCAGTTTTTATTGTCCCCAGTGTCCTTCCCAACCAGGCCTCTGCATAGCTGACCGTTTCCACCATTACCATACTTCTCTGCAATATTAGTGAAGTATGGTAAACATAATTCTGAATTCTTGCCATTTGCCTTCACACTCCTCATACCTCTAACTGCTACTAAACTGACCCTGGCCTGTTATTTGACCACGCCACTGCCTGCTGCCTAAACTTACCATACCTTTGCCTGCTCTGGAACTGACCCTGGCCTGTTTATTGACGATGCTTCTGCTTGTCATCTGAACTATCAACCACGTTTCTGCCTTCCACCTGAACTGATCTCGGCTTAATTGACCAAGGTTTTTTTCCTGTGCTTGGACTGATCTTCTGCTCTGCTACTGTAGTAGTAGGATTCAAGATAACACAGGGGTCTCACATATGTGAGGGGCTTCAGAATAGATTTTCAGAGTGGAGATAACTAAGTTCTTGGCTTTCTCCGGGATTTGTAATTCCCAGAAAAGGGTCTGTTAGTCCAAGAGGCTTCGAAGAGATTGGGTGGGCCTCTACTCCTGTGCCCAGGTCTTACCTGTCCGAGTCTGACCAAACAGGCTGAAATACTGACACTCAGTAGCTGAATGTCTCCTAGCTATGTGAATTCTGCCTAATTGAGGTTTTCTGTCATACCTAGCTCTGATGAAGAAGGGATCACCCTTCGAAACACGTTAGCTTGTATCTCCCCTTCAGATGGAATTTGTACAGGACCTGTAACCCTGTGTGGGCTATGGTTATTTTATGCCTGTTTTATCGCTACTCTTGTGAGTATATTTCTTCAATACAATTATTCACGGTTTACTGAGATAATGCACAAGGTTGGTGCGCTCTTTCTTTTATCCCTTACCAGTCCGAAGCCCTAAGCTTGATATTTCTGCCTGCTGCCAACTTACTGCCATCACATGCCTGCCACATGAACTAACCACACCTCTGTCTTCTACCTGTGACCATGTTCCTGTCTACTACCAGGACCGATATTTTGCTTTGCTGACCATGTCTCTGCTTGGACAATTCCTTTTGATGTTGCGGACCATGTCCCTGCCTGCTGCCGGGACCAATGCAGTCCTCTGTGGATAACCGCACTACTAAAACCACAGGAAATCTTTTGTCTACCCTTTGCTCAGCAGAATGTATTTTGGGGTTTAATTCTTGGTATGTACATGCTATGTGTTAGAAATATGAAGGGTCTTAAAAAATGATAGGTTACCAGGAAATTAGATGTGAAATGTATGTCCCTAGAACACCTGATGGTGCTACTTGGATGCTGGGCCTCTGTATGTAGCCAGGCTGTAAAAATAAAGTCTAACAAATGTGGCATTGCCATATTCAGGACGAGTAGCAGAATGTATTTTGGGGTGTATTTGTTTGTATTTGCATGTTAGAAATATCTTATACATGGACACCTTTGTGTAAAAAAAAATATGTTTTAATTTTTTTTCCAAATATTCCGAAAATTTGTGGAACAAAATTACATGTTCAAAAGACTCATTATGCCTCATAGAATATATACTATATTACCAAAAGAATTGGGACAGCCCTCCAAATCATTGGATTCAGGTGTTTCAATCACCTCCATGGCCACAGGTGTAAAAATCAAACATCTAGGCATGCAGATTGCTTCTACAAACATTTGTGAAAGAATGGGTCGCTCTCAGGAGCTCAGTGGTATTCAAGTGTGGTACCCTGATAGTTTGCCCAGTGAACAATAAGCCCATCTGTGAAATTTCCTTGCTACTAAATATTCCACAGGCAACTGTTACTGGTATTATAACAAAGTGGAAGCAACTGGAAACAACAGCAACTCAGCAACAAGTGGTAGGCCATGTAAAATAACAGAGCAGGGTCAGCGCTTTGTGAAGCACACAGTGCACAAAAGTCCCCAAATGTCGGCAGAGTCAATAGCTAAAGACCTCCAAACTTCATGTGGCCTTCAGAATAGCACAACAGTCCATAGAGAGCTTCATGGAATGGGTTTCCATGGCCAAGCAGCTGCCCCAAGCCTTACATCACCAAGTGCAATGCAAAGCGTCAAATGAAGTGGTGTAAAGCAGAGACGTGCTGTCTGGAGTGACAAATCATGCTTCTCTGTCTGGCGATCCGATGGACGTGTCTGGATCTGGCGGATGCCAGGAGAACAGTACTTGCCTGACTGCATTGTGGCAAGTGTAAAGTTTGGTGGGGAGATTATGGTGTGGGATTGTTTTTCAGGGGTTGGACTTGGCTCCTTAGTTCCAGTGAAGGGAACTCCTAAGGCATCAGCATACCAAGACATTTTGGACAATTTCATGCTCCCAACTTTGTTGAAACAGTTTGGGAATTGCCCCTTCCTGTTCCAACATGACTGCACACAAAACAACGTCCATAAAGACATGGATGAGAGAGTTTGGGGTGGATAAACTTGACTGACCTGCACAGAGTCCTGACCTCAACCCAACAGAACACCTTTGGGATGAATTAGAGCGGAGACTGCGAGTCAGGCCTTCTCCTCTGACATCAGTGCCTGACCTCACAAATGCGCTTCTGGAAGAATGGTCCAACATTCCTATAGACACACTCCTAAACCTTGTGGACAGCCTTCCCAGAAGAGTTGAAGCTGTTATAGCTGCAAAGGGTGAGCCAACTCAATACTGAACCATAGGGACTAAGACTGGGATGCCATTAAAGTTAGTGTGCTTGTAAAGGCAGGCATCCCAATACCTTTTCCAATATAGTGAATCTCTATTAACTTGTTAATATGACAATTCGTGGTGTAAAAAAATTCATTTTCTAAAGAATTGTGGGAAAAAATTATGTAAAAAAACTCACCATGCCCCTACCTAATACTTTGGAATGTCTACTTTCCAAAAGGTTTTCATTTGGGGGGTATTTGTACTGTCCTGGCATGTTAGGGCCTCAAGAAATGAGATAGGCCGTCATTACATCAGTTGTGATCAATTTTCAATGATTGGTACCATAGCTTGTAGACTCTCTAGCTTTCACAAAGACAAAATAAAATACACGGATTTGGGTTATTTTTACCAAAGAAATGTAGCAGTATAGATTTTGGTCAAAATTTATGAAGAACAATTACTTATTTTCAAAATCTTATTACAGAAACTAAGAAAAATGCATTTTCGTTCTTTTTTCATTTATAGTGTAAAAAATAAAAAACCCAGTGGTGATTAAATACCACCAAAAGTAAGCTCTATTTGTGTGAAAAAAAGACAATTTTTTTTATGGGTACAGTGTTGCATGACCGAGTAATAATTGGCCTGGGCAGGAAGGGGGTATAAGTGCACAGTGGGCAAGTGTCGGGGATATTATCCTCATTTTTGTCATGGGTACAACACCCCATTTAAATGAACGGGCTAAGTGTGCCAGCACATAAGAGAATGCACATAACTGCACTTATGTGAACCTAGACTTACTTACTAGATCAACAAGTGAAAATAAAGAAAAAAAAAAAACTAATGCAGCCACATCTAAGAATTGCAGAGGAAAAACCCACTTGGCAATTGGACTTTTGGGGCACAAATTACACAGAAAATTTTTATAAAGCCTAATAGTTTAAAAAAAAAAAAATATTTTATTAATACAGTATTGTAAAGGGCATAAAGTAACAAAATATGGCGGCATCATCGAACATAATTTTACAGTAAATGAAGGAAAATGAGTCATGCATGCATTCGCACTTGACGCGTTTCGAGAACAATCATAATCACTTCTTCAGAAGTGCTCCAAAGAAATGACACATAGCCCCAGGTAGGGGTAGAAGATATGGGAAAACTGCCAAGATTAAAATTATTAGTCAGGTCAGTGTTGCCGATTTCTCCACAATCCTCTCATGACAGAAGCAAAGGAAGAAAAAAGCAGAGGAAAACAACCGTCGCTCTATTCGTCTCCTGGAGGGGCCCCTCCAAGACCACCAAAGGGCAACCAAGTGGGATACCTGATCCCCAATATTGGTCAAGGTAGTATAATGATGCATGGGTGGTAGGAGACACTCAGCATGGGCAAGTGATGACCCGGCACCCAGATCCCCAAAAAAACAGAGACCCTTTTGATGTTATAAGCCAAGTCTGATTAGACAACGTGTCACCATGGCTCTTTTCATCTAAGAATTGGTAAGCTGCAATATATTACTTTTTTTCTTTTGGGTGTAGATACACTTGAATCTTTTTGGGTGAAGAAATCTTTCTACACCTCCTGTTCTCTGTATTGTGCTGGGCAACAGCAATACAAGTGGTGAAAGTGAGTGTTAAGAGAGATGGTTTGCCAACTATAAATCACATGTTCAGCCCCAGTTCTGTTATAATTCACCGCAGTACCATAAAATCCTTTAGATGTGGCTCCCCCTTGCCAAATATATCACCAAAGTTGAAATGCTCACTGTAATAATAAAAAAAAAAAGGTAATTTCCAGTGTGTTCGTCATTTTGTAGCTCTGTGCAGACTAAGTAAGCAGATCAAATGAGCATGGGGTTAAGAATGCTATCAGTCTATCTAGACTTTACTGTTGCCATGGTTGCAAGAACAATTATTTATATACACATTCTAACAATTTTAGATCCTCGTGGGTTTTTGCTGCAGAAAGGAAAGTTTGGTAACATTAAAGAACTATAGTCTTTTCAGTGAAAGGGATCAAGTTAATGTTGATAACCTTATCAATGTGTGATGTATGTTTTTCTTTGTATAATTTGTAATTCTATATGTACAGTTTCATCTATTCATTACATATGGAGCCCAATCTTAGTAGTGCTACTAAGTGGTTGTCTCTTACTGTTCATCTTTCTCACTACAAACTGTCAGGGTCTGATGTTTTGGAAAAAAACAGACTTATGTGGCTGATATTTTTGGGATGATTAGGGCCTCATTCAGAGGAATTTTTAGCATGCAACATTCAGATGTGATAAAGCCGCATACAAAATGGATGATTGCCTGGGCCCAGTGTGTGTGGTCAGAAATGCTGCCCTGGATACCAACTGTCTGCATCAAAGGACAGTCAACAAATCTAACTCCATGTAACCACTTTGATGAGTGGGTATATGTGAACAGCAGTGACACTAGCCATTAATGCCAGGGTACAAATCTGGCCACACCTATTCGCACACATTAGGGTCTATTTATAAAAAACATTAATTCGATGATTGTGACAAATATTTGTCCAGGCTGAAAAAAATGTTCCCCATATTTTCTCTGAGACTAGGTTCACACCCATGCAGTTTGCGTTTGATCTGTTTCTGCAGTGCGTTTTGCGTTTTTGACACGTTTTGTGAGTTGTTGCTAGGCAGATTTAAACAGCAAAATGCATTAAAAACGCATCAAAAATGTACTACATGCTTTTCTGCAGAGTTTCCATTGAAGTCTATAGAACCAAAAATGCAACTTTTTGCATTTAAAAAAGTCCCTGCCCCTTTCCAAAAAAATGCACCGTGTGAAAACGCGGAGATATGAACCTGTCCAATAGGAAATCATATTAAATGTACTGTAGTGTGTTTCTGCAAAACACTGCGGAAAACGCTTAGGTGTGAACCTAGGGCAATACATCCTACAATCGTTAGGTTCATCTAGTGGCCAAAATGAAGTATATTTTTTTGATTGATATAGTCCAGAAAAATACACTGTATTTTGATTACAAAAAACACTACATGATCTGCAGGTGTGAAAGTGACAACATGTTTTGCATTGAAAGCGGAAATAACGTAACATTCTTTTGCTTCCGCTGTGTGATGAGACCACTAGCTAACAGGTGAGAAGCCTCACTTTTGTCAATCACTGCATGCGTTGCTAGTAATACAGGATTGTGTCAGAGCTTACTGAGTTTCAAAGAGAGCAAACTGTTGGTGCCGCTTAGCTGGTACCTCTGTGACCAAGTTTACCAATTTATTTTATTGTCGTGAGGTACAGTATCAAAGGTTATGATGGCATATGACAAGAATAAGCGAGGTCAATGTGGTCAGTTGACCAAAGAGACAAAAGGACATTGCGCAGGATTGTGACCCAGAATAACAACTGCTGTAAATATGACTGTGGAGGTCAATCTCAGTCTTTCAAAGCCCCTGTCCACAAAAACTGTGCGGAGGAAACTCCAAAATCAAAATATTCACTGACTGCAAATTTAAATTTCAGCCCCATGAAGACTGAGATTGAGTTCAGACCAGTTTTATGTGTTGCTCAAAGGATCAGCATGTGCAATAAAGAGGGAAAAGCCCCAAAAAAAAATGCCACCATGCAGCCATGACATCTAAGGATTAGTAAATTGCAATATATTACAGTTTTGTTTTGGGGTTTAATACCACTTTAATGATTTGTATTTAGCAATCAAAAGCAAGACTCTACAAATCTGTTTTTCTCCTATTCTCCTTATATCTTAGGACTGAATTCTATCATTGCACTGTGCCAAATTACATAATGTGCATTGACACTTTGTAGTGCTTTTTAATCTGAATGAAGAGATAATGCACTACCATGCATTGTGCGGAATGCGTTGTAAAAAATAGTACATAAAACTTTTTCAGCGCATTAGGCAAGCCATTTAAATGAGCTTCTCATACACAATGCAAATTAAATGCCTCCCACAGACATGAGGGATAATGAACATTCTGTTACAGACATTCTGCATATATTTGAATTTAATAAAATAGCATTGATAAGGCCTGCAGTGACTGGCTTTTGTTTGTTGCAGAACTCTTTCTCTCCCCATACAAGTCTATGGGAATGCAAAAGCAGCCCGAAGCAGGTCAAATGAAGGTCAGAAGGTCAAATGTACAGTACCTGTCAATGAATTCCACCTAATCTCAAAAGTGTCTCAAACACTTCATTTGGGGTGCAAACAAGCATTACAACACATGCAGTTTTTGAAAACCCAAAAGTTTGAATGGAGCCTGTTACTTGGAAAGGTAAAAATTAAAATTGAAAGATGGTCACAGATAGTTACTTAACATTTTTAAGCCATTTTGTTCCCGAAAAAAAAACTGAAGAAAAAAAATTCAGTGTGGAGTAATTTTACAAACTGAAAACCATTTTGTCACAATGGGATGGTGAAATGCAGTGTATATATAAAAGTATTATCTATAAAAGTATTACACTCTCTACGTCTGGAGGAAAAGAAATTTAATCTCCAAACATAGAAAGGTTTCTTCACAGTGAGAGCTGTGAAAATGTGAAATAGACTTCCTCAAGAGTTGGTTCTGGCCAGCTCAGTGGATTGCTTTAAAAAAGGCCTGAATTCTTTCCTAGATACACAGGATATAACTGGTTACTAACATTTATAGGTAAAGTTGATCCAGGGAATATCTGATTGCCTCTCGGGGGATCAAGAAGGAACTTTTTTCCTAGCAGGAGCAAATTGGATCATGCTTTGCTGGGTGTTTTTTGCCTTCCTCTGGATCAACTGTAGGTACAGGATTATAACTTTTTTTTTTCTATGGTTGAACTGGATGGACTTTTGCCTTTTTCAGCCAGACTAACTATGTAATTATGCTTCAAATAAGTACAGCTTATTCAATAAAAAAAAAATAGAAAGGGCGGGTCTGGCCAGCAGCAAAGAACAGAGACCCACAACACTACTAAGAAGTGTCAGTAAGCAGCCATATTCGGCTGCACAGATCAAACATTGTCGGTTACATCTCGGAGGGTTGCTGAATGGCTTAGACAGTTATTACTAATCAGCCATTTATCACTCTAAAAAAAGTACATAATACAGATGTTTAGGATTTCTATCAAATAAATGAAGGGTAGATTTTGATTTTTGACTGGAATTCCACTTTAATTCCATAAAGTATTTTGTAATGTCTTAATAACATATCTGGCATACAGGAATGTGTTTGTCATCCTTGTAGTATTTGGAAAAGAATATGTCTTCTCACAATATTTGCAAACTGCAGCTTTGCTCTCAGCAGAAATTGCACTGTGGAAATGTTTTCAAACTCCCACCAATTTAATGAGAGGAGGAAAAGAAACCCCAATGTACTGGGCAGACTTTAGGTAAACATTATGCTGTGATGGTGAACATTAAGGGCTCATTCACACTTGACTAAGTTCTAACTCTTCCCTAATGCCCCTATAGCATTTGACAGGTGTTTGAGAGGAGTTTTCCAAGCGTTAAAACTGCACCACAAATGCCTATAATGAAGTTAATGGTATTAACGCCCCACAATTGCCTTGCAAACGCCCCACAAGCACCTGCCAAGCATTTGAGGAGTGTCAACATAGACCTGAATGGGAGGTGTAGAAAGGCTTCAACTCCTCCTGACTGGACATGAGGCATCAATTTTGCCGTGAAGCTAACGCTTCAGTGAGAACAGCATTGTGTGCTGCCATGTGTAGAATTTTCTATAGGCGTTTGAGGAGCGTTAAAACCTACAAAGCTAGTGTGAACTTAGCCTAATAGGAATCATTTAAAGGTTATAAAGAAAACTTGTCAGACAGATTTATTATTTTACCTGTCAAAGCCTGAGAAAACCATCATCTACTGAAACCTGCGTGTTCTGAATCGGTCAGTATCTGTCCCGGCTGGCAAAATTCTCGTTCATCAAAGAGAAGGTGAGGCAAGTCTTATTTCAGTCCATGTTGGCACCGAGATGCCTCAGTTTCCTGGGGACGTTTGCCTCATGTATTCCTATGGTCAAGTGGGCTCGCTGACACCAACAGATTTTTCAGCAGGGGTTTTTATCTCAGTGGAAGAGGAATACCTATTTCAACAAATAGTCGTCACTCTGAAGAAGAAGTCCAGCCTCTGGTGGAGGACAAGGCCCCAAAGCATCCAGAACCACTGCCATCTGGGTCCCATCTCCTGGACCATTCTTACGTCTGACATGAGTTGGTTAGGCGGGGGGGGCACCCATTGCACGCCTAATATGGTTCAGGGAAGATGGTTCAACCCCAACAACACAGTATCCAACGTGCTGGAGCTGAGAGCAGCCTGGATGGCCATATCTCATTTGGCCTCCTCTCTCAGTGGAAAATCACATCTGGACAACAGAGCTGTGGTGACCTATGTGCAGAACCAGGGTGGCACACAAAGCAGATCACTAATGCAGGAAGTAGCATCGATCCTGTCATGGGCGGAAAGGAAGCTGCTGAATCTCAGAGCAGCGTACATCCCAGTCTTTCAGAACCACCATCAGATTTACTGTCCAGGAATCTGGCCAACAACAAGTGGTCACTGAACAAGTGTTCGATTGTATCTGTCAGCAATGGGGCCACCCCTAGTTAGACCTTTTCGCCTCACCGATGAACATCAAGAACCATCTCTTCTTCTCAAGATATGTCTGCAGGACATCAGTGGGGCTAGCTCAGCTGTGGATTTTCTGCTTAGCCTATACTTTCCCTTCAGTGCTTCTGATCCTACGCTTTCTCCACAATTCACGCACCTGTTCCTCTGCGAACCCTTCCCTCTCCCACATTGTCGAGACCTTCTGTCTCAGGAAGACTTTGTACACTCGCATCCAGAGACTCTGAATTTAAGGGTCTGGAAGTTGAGAGGAGGACATTGGAAGGAAGTAGGGTGTTCCAGCCAAGTTTTCAAAACTCTGCTTCAAGCAAGGAAGGCCTCCACAAGCAATACAAATTCCAGGATTTGGCAGAAATCCCTCGAGTTAGCACAAAAGGAACAGTTTGACCCACTAACACTGGAGGTTCAAAACATTCTGCAATTTCTAAACTCAGGCCTAGACTTAGGTTTAGGACTTAACACCCTAAAGGTGCACGTCTCAGCCCTCTCAGCTCTCACGGACACCAGATGGGCCCCTAATCCTCTGGTAGGATACTTTCTCAGAACAATACTAAGGATAAAACTACCAAGAAAAAGTCTGTACCCCAAATGGGACTTTTCCTTAGTGCTAAACTTTCTTGCAGCACCCCCCTTTGCACCAACGGAAAGCTAATCTTTGGAGGATATCACAGTGAAAGCAGTCTTCCTAGTGGCTGTTACTCTGGGGCACAGAGTAATTCAAGCCCTAGGCTCCCGAGACCCCCTATATCGTGTTCTATCCAGAGAGGGTAGTCCTTCAGCCTATTCATCAATTGATATCTAAGGTTCCATCCACATACCACTCCAACCAGAAATGAGTACTGCCAGCATTCCCGAATTGATGAACAGAATTAATCAAAGTGGCACGAATTAGATGTCCTACATTAAAGTCCTACATCTCCACTACGCTACACCTCCAGAAAGATAAGAGATTACTTGTAGTTCATAGTGGAGTGAGGAAATACCAAGCAGCATCAAAGCGCACAATAGCTGGTTGGATTGTGTGGATTATACACAAGGCTTACCAGGCTAGTGGGCTTCCTGTTCCTCAGAAAGCGAATGCTCACTCAACAAGAGGGATTTCAACATCATGGGCAGCCCTGGCAAAGGTCTCTCTCCGGAGATAATCTGCAGGGCAGCAAGTTAGCCTTCGTGTTAGCCTTTATGTCCCACTACAACTTAGATCCAGATAGTCTCACCTCCTGAGATTTTGGGAGGAAGACCTTACAAATTTCTGTTTCATAATAATAAATTTTTTTTAAAAATTGCAACAGCATTTCCCTCCATAGTAGCAAGTTATTTACCATGCGGATGCTACCATGAAGGCACAAGAAAAACAGAAAACTGAATACTTAAATTTCCATAATTTTCCTTTCCTGGTGCCCATCCAAGGCTGCATATGTTCCCTCCCTCGTTCTTTTCCTTGTGGCTGGTTTGAATCTAGTTATAAGAATGGGGCGGGGGTTGCTCTCTATTATAATGGTCCTGTGGGTTGGCCGGGGACGGAGGAATTTACGTGTGTATGCTGCTGACATGGGTAGAAACGAGGAAAGGAAAATTATAGAAATGTAAGTATTCAATTTTTCATTATGGCCTAGGGCCACTGGAGTGCAAGCCCTGACTAGCCATGAACCGGAAGTGCATCACCCATCTCTTCTGGTAGGCCACAGGAAGTGACACGGCCAGCAGAAATGTATCACCGATGTTGTGGCCCCAGTGCACAGAGACACCGATCTACCAAGGAATGAACTCTATAAGCCACAAAAAATGGTGTGGAATGTCACACACCTGACCTGGTAAAAATACCATAGGACCCAAAAACTGGACACGAACCAGGACCCGGACTTGAGCACGACCAGCATGAGAAGAATAAATAGAGAAAATACATATACATAAAATAAAATAAATAAAGCAGTTACAGAATGAATACAGTGCTAATCCTGATGGCTAGCATAAATAACCTGGAATAAAAAGGAGGTACTGTACATATAATACACATATAAATGCATAAAATCTTCTTAGATTGTAAACTCTAATGAGCAGGGCCCTCTGTTTCCTCTTGTACCAAATTGTATTGTAACTGTAATGCCTGCTTTCATTTTGTAAAGCGCTGCGCAAACTGTTAGCGCTATATAAATCATGTATAATAATAATAGTAATATTGATAAATAAAAACGCCATTCTGTGTATAAATTTAAATCAGTTGATAGAATGTCCAGAAAGTCTATAAAAGGTGCAAGTGGAAAACCAACAAAAAGGCATAGCAGCAGTAATGAACTAGGAGCGCAGAGAGAGAGCACACGGAGACAAATCACATGGAAGCCAACGTGCGGGCGTTTTTTGGGGAGTATCACGGGGGTACAGACGATCGAACAGCTAGTCCACAGAACAATACAAGACACAGCGATACAGTAGGGTTCTCAGGATGGCAATATGGGACAACAGGGGGCTGATAGTCCACAGGGTTTAACAGGACAGAGCGACGGGGCACTGCAGGGGTTGGAGTCCGCAGGCAAGGGTTTCGGGCAGAATTGGACTAAGTCCACACAGGCAGAGATTCGGGCACCGCGGTGTTAATCCAATCTCTGGAAGCAGGGCACAAAGGGTTAAGTTCACAAGGGCAGAGATCCGGGCAGCGCGGGGTTGACTCACTCACCAGCTGGCCGTGGAGAGCCTGGAGGAGAGAGAGGGCTGGGAGATCTGTAGCTGGCTTGCAGTGCAGGAGGCTGGTGAGAAAAAGGGGGGGGGGGGTGTTACATGGGGGTCTGGCCGCAGCACAGACCTTCCTCAACTGCAGACCGCTCCAGGATTATATGCGGAGCCGGGCGCGTTCTTGTTGCTGTGGTAACCTGAGACTTGGCGTCGGGTTACCATGGCAATGTGTCCCACCCCCTCGATGCCGGCCCCGCACAGGGAGAGTGACCTTTGTCTCTGGTGGACACGGAGCGCATGAGAGCGGTGTGCCCATGGAGACAAAGAGGGGGGCGACAGAAGGGGAGCCTGCATGTGTTGAAACCACATGCAAGCACAGCAGGGGGGACAGACTTGTTGATGCTCGGCCAAGAGAGCAGGCTGCCTCCTCAGTAGGGGGGCAAACTCCTGGTGGCAGCAGAGTGAGGGGATGCGCTGGGGGGGGGGGGGAATAGCTCTGTGACAGCAGATATATATATATATATATATATATATATACACATACATACATACATACACACACATTAAATTAAATTTGTAACAGTAATCTTGAAATAAGATCCAAAAAATAAGTAAATAAACTATAACTAAATTTGTGAAGGATAGAGAAAAAACACAATGGAGGAAACATCTTTGAAATACCCTTCAAATTAAGTCTGAGATGAAAAAAATTCCAAAAAAAGGGAGAATGAAATATGATATACATATATATATATATAAATATATACATGCATGAACAGATATCAAGCGAAAAGGCTTCACTGTGTAGGAAAACCAACATCTACTGACTAAACATATAACTTCAGCTTGTTCAATTAAGCTTTAACAAAAAATAAAAAAAACTGGAAGCCAATTGGTTTCTATTCAGAGCTGCACCAGATATGGCACACTCCAGTTTTAGTAAATCAACCACATAGTGTGGGGACCACCATTTTTCTGTACTGCATAAATACCAATCACTGCTAGAGCACATAGAAAACAGTTGTGCTAAAATGCAGTCTGGATGAGCAGTGAGCTGCAAGAAAAACAAATATAGGTAGCATTTTACCACAGCACACAGGTAGGCACTTCATGTCACCACACACTGCTGTGCAAAGACATGAAAGAAAAATGACAGTGTACTTCAAATAAAGTTTGAAAAAAAAAAAGGAATCACTTGTTCACACTGCCCACATGCTTAGCACTCCATTTTAGCGTTAAACAGTGTGATGTGCTGAGCCATCCACTCACCACAACCAAAAAATGACAGCAGCCATTTGGATAATAGTTTTATTAAAATCAGTTAAAACCACTTACATCAGTACACTATACAGTGTTACACATAAAAACTTCCAGAATTTCCAGTGTCAAAGCACACATGTGCGGTGATATTTTGGCTTCTGGTTCCAGAAGCCAAAATATCACCGCACATGTGTGCTTTGACACTGGAAATTCTGGAAGTTTTTATGTGTAACACTGTATAGTGTACTGATGTAAGTGGTTTTAACTGATTTTAATAAAACTATTATCCAAATTTACATAATTGGGAGCAGATTTTGCTCTCTTTTTTCTGCTTTTACATGTTATGATGGAGTTGGTGGAAAAAAGCCAGAAGATGAGCGGAGGAGTATGAAGGACTTCTCTTGTGAGAGTCACATTCCCTTTGGTGAGCCTCATAGTGTAGCATGGTGGAGGACACAAGGTGTTTGAACATTTAAAGGATAAGTTCACTTTTGGGAACATGTTCCCATAGTCCCATAGCCGCAGCCCCCCAGATAGTATGGGGAGAAGTCTCCCCGCACTATCTGTCAAATAAAAAAACAGCGCAGCCATACAAGACTCTACCCACACGGCCGCATCATTCATTCATGGACTTCCGTGAATGAACTGCAAGTCCCAACAGCCTTAGTGGCTATCGGCTTGTAGTTTTCAGTGAACTCCACAGCGCCGTGGTAGTTCAGTGAAGCTTCCTGTCAGCTTGACCGTACATCCCTTACAGCAAGCAGATATTCTGACAGGTCTGCAGGAGACCTGTGTGGCATCAGCGATCTACTGATCACTGGTGCAATGCTTTCCAGGCTCCTGTAGACAGAAATATTAAATGAACGTTTTTTTACCTGCAAAAAATGTGCATTTATTATTTTTGTCTAAAAGGTGAACTTATCCTTTAAAGAATTTATGAGAGACCACACTGCACTTGGTTACAAATACAGTTAGGTCCATATATATTTGGACACATGCACAATTTTAGATTTTTCAGGAATTTACCAAAACATATTCAAGCTATAGCTATATAATGGATGTGGGCTGAAAGTGCACACTCTCAGGTTTAATTTGAGGGCATGTACATCCAAATTGGAGGAAGGGTTTAGGAATGACAGCTTTTTTTTAAGATACCAAAAGTAATTGGACAATTGAATCAAAAGCTGTTTCATGGCCAAGTGTGGGCTACTCCTTCGTTATTTCTTCATCAATTAAGCAGGTAAAAGGTCTGGAGTTAATTCTAAGTGTGGTATTTGCATTTGGAATCTATTGCTGTGAACCTATATCATGCATTCAAAGGAGCTGTCCATGCAAGTGAAACAAACCATTGTAAGGCTTCAAAAACTAAACAAATCCATCAGAGAGATAGCAGCAACATTAGGAGTGGCCAAATCAACAGTTTAGTACATTCTGAGGAAAGAACAATGCACTGGTAAGCTCAGCAATATAAAAAGACATGGAGGTCCACGAAAGACAACAGTGGTGGATGATTGCAGGATCCTCTCTATGGTAAAGAAAAACCAATTCACAACATCCAGACAAGTGAAGGATACTCTCCAGGAGGTGGGCATATCATTGTCAAAGTTTACAATCAAGAGAAGACTTCACGAGAGCAAATACTGAGGGTTCACCACAAGGTGCAAACATTCATAAGCCTGAAGAATAGAAAAGCCAGATTAGACTTTGACAAAAAAACATCTAAAAAAGCCAGACCAGTTCTGGAAAAGCATTCTTTGGACGGATGAAACTAAGATGAATCTGTATCAGAATGACGGGAAGAAAAAAGTGTGGAGAAGGCTTGGAACAGCTTATGATGCAAAGCACACAACGTCATCTATAAAACATGGTGGAGACAGTGTGATGGCATGGGCATGCATGGCTTCCAGTGGCACTGGGTCATTGGTTTTTATTGATGATGTGACAGAAGCAGCTGGATGAATTCTGCAATGTTTAGAGATATACTGTCAGCCCAGATTCAGCCAAATGCAGCAACGTTTATTGGATGGCGCTTCACAGTACAGGTGGACAATGATCCAAAACATACTGCAAAAGCAACCCAGGAGCTTTTGAAGGAAAAGAAGTGGAATATTCTGCAATGGCCGAGTCAATCACCTAATCGCAACCCAATTGAGCATGCATTTCACTTGCTGAAGGCAAAACTAAAGGCAGAAAAAGCCACAAACAAAGAACAACTGAAGACAGCTGCAGTTAGAGCCTGGCAAAGCATCAGGAAGGAGGAAACCCAGTCTTTGGTAATGTCCATGTGTTCCAGACTTCAGGCAGTCATTGCCAGTAAAGGATTCTTAACAAAATATTAAAAATAAACATTTTATTTATGATTATATTCATTTGTCCAATTACTTTTGGTCCCTTGAAAAAGGGGGGATGGCTACTCTTAAGACCTGTAATTGCTAAACCCTTCCTCCAATTTGGATGTACATACCCTCAAATTACACCTGAGAGTGTGCACTTTCAGCCCACATCCATTATATAACTATAGCTTGAATATGTTTTGGTAACCTCAGATGTCTAGGAAACGCAAAATTTCAAGAAAAAAAATACACTAAATTAATTTTAAGGCACAAAAAAGCAGTAAATTACCCTATTCTTTGGTAAAATATAAAAGATGAGGTTCCATCGAGTTAATAGATATCCAATATGTCAAACCTTAAATTTGCGTACATTCGTGAAATGGCGACAAACTTCAGTACCCTATATTTTTTTATAGGTGACCCTTTTAAAGACCCTTATGGGTCATCAGTTTTGCGTTACAGAGGACTTCTGGTGCTAGAATTATTGCTCTTATTCTGGCGTGCATGGCAATATTTATTTTTGAGGGGATGTTATGTGCTGGGATGCAGCTTTGATTTTTTTACTATGAAGTAAATGTTTTCATCACATAGGACAAAAAGTCCCCTATGCGATGATTTTTTGGTGAAAGGTTCTCTTTAATGAGACATGTAGGGTCTGAAAGACCCTGCATATCTCCCCTGTGCTCCACTGAATGTAATGCAGTGTACATCACACTGCATTACATCCTTTCCTGGCCTCAATGGCCGGGAATCTGTGAATGGGGACCTGGAAGTGACATCAAATGTCACCTCCAAGTCAGGACAAGAAGGGGAGGGGAGCGGATGTGTTCGCTCTGCTCCCTCCCCTCTAGATGCCGATGCACACTGAGCCAGTCCTGGGCAAGCAGAGCCAGGGAGTCTTGGTGAGCGGGCGGGAGGTGACTGGCACCATGGGCTGTGTGGAAGCAATAGATTAGCTGCCGCCCGAATGCTTCCACCTATCAGGTGAGCCATGCTGCTTGCCTGCAGCTGGGCTAAAGGTTGAAAAAAGCTACTTGCCCGACACCCGGAACTACATGTCCCAGGAGATACAATTCAACATCCCTGCTAATGTATCCTATATTGAGTGCTGGACGTTGTTTCACTTCAATTAACCGCTTCCCCGCCACCCTGTAGTAGAAGTACTTCTACAGGGCGGCGCAAACCACGTACATACACATAATTTGCATTTCCAGGTAGGCAGCGTGTGCTCGCCACCCACCCGCACCACCATTGGTGGCTAGACATGTCGATCAGCCGGTGTAAAGGTTGAAAATAATTAACTACCTGACACCCAAAACGACATGTCCTGAGCATCGGGCAATGCAAATTCAAGATCGCTGCTAGTGTATCCTATATTGAGTGCTGGGATCGGTTTCATTTCAATTAACCGCTTCCCTGCCACCCTATAGTAGAAGTACTGCTACAGGGCTGCGCAGAATCACATACACATACGTAATTTGCATTTCCAGGTAGGCAGCATGTGCGCACCGCCCTACCCGCAACGCCATTGGCAGCTAGGCATGTCAATCCCAGCCAGAGTTTCCCTGCCGGCACCCAAACCGCAGAGGTGATCAAATACTCTCTAAAGCTCTATTTGTGGGGGAAAAAAAGGAATACATTTCATGTATGTACAGCGTTGCATGACCGCGCAATTGTCAGTTAAAGTAACAGTGCAGTACTGCAAAAAAATGGCCTGGTCAGGAGGGGGGGGGGTCCTCTGGAGGGCGAGTGATTAAACAAAAAAGTGCACAGTGTTCCTATTTGTGATATTGGTGTAAAACTGACAGCTGTCTGCACGCTAAAATGGGGTGTTCAGCATGTGGGCAGTGTGAATGAGCCCTGAAATGACATGAGGAAACCTGCCTGGACTATGTCCTGGAAAATGCTGGTCAGTATGTATTGTGTGAGTGGCCCCTCACAGCACAACATACACTGCCATATGTACTGACTAAACAGGCCAGCCTTCCTCATGTGGACAGGACATCATATCCGCTGTGTGGTAAGAGAAGGGGAGCTGAGGATCGTCATGTTTGTATACAATGTCAATGCCTCCTCCCCGCCCTCACCTGTCCTTACACCGTAATGCCAAATCACACGTCCACCTAATTCTGTCAGCCTGATAAACCTCCCCCTCTCCGGGTCAGGTCACCCCTGTCATGTCTGACCTCCCCTATGCCGACACATATATTATAATACCCACCGTTACACCGCTCCAGCCACCGCCAGGTACTTCCGGAACACGGGAAGGATCCTGCAGATGAAACGGCCTACGTCATCACGCCGTGTGCCACAGAACGGGTCGACTGGCTGCCAGAGGATTGCTGCGCCATCTTGTGTGTGGGCAAGGTCATAGCCCATAGCGAGAGGACTATGTAAGGTGTTACTGCTGGGCTACAGACTATTCCATGTGGAGAGCTCAGCAATGACAGCTTCTCCACATGTTTCAGTACTTACAGTGTATGTAAACAACAACAATAAACGTTTGTTATTGGCTTCCTTTTTTGGTCTGCTAAGCACTTGCTGGCTTGCCAATTTTTTTAAAGCAAATCTTCGCCCAAAAGGGGAATTCCTGCTCTTCTTCCTCCTTCCCCCCATCCTCTACAGCTTTAAATGTTTTTTGGGGGAGCAGGTACCTATTATTGAGAGATGCCTGCTCCCTCTTCTACTCCGATCGCCTAGGCCAGTGTTTTCCAAACTGTGGCTAGGTGGCTGGATGTGGCCCTTTGCTTGCCTTTATCCAGCCCCTGAGGCATTATTCCTCCCAATGACACCAACAATGGGGCATTATTCCTCCCACCAACAATGGCGCATTATTCCTCCCAATGACACCAAAAATGGGGCATAATTCCTCCCACCGACACCAAAAATGAGGCATAATTCCTCTCACCGACACCAAAAATAAGGCATAATTCCTCTCACCGACACCAAAAATGGGGCATAATTCCTTCCACCGACACCAACAATGGGGCATAATTTCTCACACCGACACCAACAATGGGGCATCATTTCTGACACCAACAATGGGGCATCATTTCTCACACCGACACCGACAATGGGGCATAATTCCTCCCACCGACACCAAAAATGGGGCATAATTCCTCCCAGTGACACCAACCATGGGGCATAATTCCTCCTACTGACACCAACAATGGGGCATAGTTCCTCCCAATGACACCAACAATGGGGCATAATTTATCCCACCGACACCAACAATGGGGCATAATTCCTCCCACAGACACCAACAATGGGGCATAATTCCTCCCAGTGACACCAACAATGGGGCATAATTTATCCCACTGACACCAACAATGGGGTATAATTTATCCCACTAACACCAACAATGGGGAATAATTTCTCCAACTGACACCAACAATGGGGCATCATTCCTCCCACTAACATCAACAATGGGGTATAATTCCTCTCACTGACACCAACAATGGGACACTATTCCTCCCACTGACACTAACGATGGAGCAATATTCCTCCCACTGACACCAATGATGGGGCACTATTCTTCCCACTGACACCAACAATAGGGCCCTATTCCTCCCACTGACACCAACGATGGGGCCCTATTTGTCATCTGCACACTCCTACCCAATGCGTTTTGTCACTAGTGACGAGATATCCCCTTGATAAAGTCACGTGATTGGGGACAAAACACGTCGGGGAGGGGTGTGCGGATGACGTAACGACGCTGCCATTCATCGGGATAGCGGCTTGTAGTACTCTACAAAGTGCTCTTGGAATGACATTACAGCAGGTAATAGCATTCATTAAGTGGGCCCGTGCTTTGCCTTGCACTACATTACGGATGGTGTCTGTTTTGAGCATGTACAGGACTCTGCTGCTGAGATAATACTGCCATCTTGTGTCTAATCAGTACATCACTGGATCTTCATCATACCTGGTGCAAAATACACTTCCGGAACATGAGTGTATTTCTTATGTTTAATTGATGAATAAAAGTTTAAAACTATGCTGAGTTCTTTTTAATGAGGAATACGGCTGATACAAAGACGCTTATCAGGAGGGAGCTTACTTTGGAGTCCTCATTCAGAAAGCTGATCTTCTGAGTCCATATGGGACCAAAAGTGCAGTAAGACCGTAACATTATATAATGTGAGGTCACACTGCATGAGGTGAGCAGATATATGGTGGAGGATGTCTTTGCACGGGAATTGATGACAGATGCACATATTTTTTCGTTATCCTAAGGAGGGTTCACTGAAAAATACTTTATTGATTGAACTTGATTTTTTTAATTGCTTTTGTTTGATTCATACTTAAAAATATTCTTTATTTTTTATTTATTTTTTGTGTGGTTTTTGTTTTTCATACATATATATTGTTTATATATGTAATGGAACCGGACCCTGACTGCACTAGGGTATTTCCGTTAGACTCCCGCGTCCCTGGCAGAACACAGATCCACGGACACCACCGCTGACCATACAAGAGGAGACACACCAGACTTGTACTAAAACAGGAAGTGGGCTGCTTTATTTTAACACAGATACAAGATATATACACAGGGCGGGGCAATACCCCCAGTAACAGGAAACACATCAGCAGGCCGTCCCATCAGGGGGAAGGGCTGCCAGATAACCAAGGAGTGGCTCCATAAGAGGCATATCAAGGTTCTGGAGTGGCCTAGCCAGTCTCCAGACCAAAATCAAATAGAACATCTTTGGAGGGAGCTGAAACTCTGTGTTGCTCAGCGACAGTCCCGAAACCTGACAGATCTAGAGGAGATCTGTGTGGAGGAGTGGGCCAAAATCCCTGTTGCAGTGTGTGCAAACCTGGGCAACAACTACAGGAAACGTTTGACCTCAGTAATTGCAAACAAAGGCTTCTGTACCAAATATAACACTGATTTTCTCAGGTGTTCAAATACTTATGTTCAGCAGTGCAAGACAAATAAATTCTTTAAAAATCATACAATGTGATTTCCTGAATTTGTTTTTTAATTCTGTCTCTCAGAGTGGGAATGCACCTACAATGTGAATTTCAGACCCCTCCATGATTTCTAAGTGGGATAACGTGCAAAATCGCAGGATGTTCAAATACTTCTGTTCCTCACTGTATATATATATATATATATATATCTTATATTTTTATTTCAATATTAATGTTTTTTCTACTAATTTTTCTTCCAATATATATATATTTTTATTTTTCACTTTGTTTTTTGGTTATATTATGGATTGTGCCATTGTTTCATGTAGCACAGCATTTTTTCACTTCACATTATGAAAGTAAAATAAATACACATATAAATAAAAAAATGAAAAATAAATCATAAATTATTACTATTACTATTATACAGGATTTATATAGCGCCAACAATTTGCTCAGTGTTTTACAATATAACGGGAGATAATACAGCAAGAATACAGTTCAATACAAGAGGGATAGGAGGGCCCTGCTCCTTGGGGATAAATAAATAATAATTAACCCCTAACCTTAACAAAGAAATATTATTATTATTATAATTATTATTATTAATAATAACAAACAACACAATTATCACCCTAGCAAATAAATAGAAAAAAATAAAAATTAAATAAAATGCTATAAATAAAAAAATAAATAAATAATAAAAAATAAAATACTAACCCCAACCCAAATCCTAACCCCTAATCCGAACCCTAACCTAACCTTAACTCTAACCCCTTACCCTAATAAAAACAAAATAATAATAAATGAATAATAATAAAAAACAAACTAGAAGCTGATGAAAAACCTAAAAAAAACCCAGAAAAACCTAGCAACAAATGATGCAATAGATGATATTTTTCTCTATTGGCTAACAAAAAAAGGTCAAAAACGGCTAAAAACACGCAAAAATCGAGGCAAAATATTTGAAAAACATTGCGTTAAAAACGCTGAAAAATGCTACACTCAGATGTGAATGGAGCCTTGACAACCATATAACCTACTTTCTGTGCATTTTGGATGCAGAAAAAAAAGTAGTGGGAACTGGTTTATGCTTTTCAACTGACTAACCCCCACTAGTACATGCTACTTGGCTGATTCAGCTTGCTTCTTACTATGTGCTCTTATCATTGTTGCAATCTAAACTTGATTGACACATTTAGTGCCTGTACTGTTATGGAAGGATTGAATCCTGTGCAAGGAACATCACTGTCTGCAGATTAACCCCTGAAATTTTTATGATTTTTTTTTCACACAAATAGAACTTTCTTTTGGTGGTATTTAGTCGCCACAGCATTTTTTTTGCACTATATACAAAAAAGGAGCAGAACATTTTTTAAAAAAGTTTTTGTTTCTATTATAACAAAATTTCTCCTTCACTGATGTGCATTGATGGGGCTGCACTGATGAGGCTGCATTGATAGGCAGCACTGATGGGACTGATGAGGTGGCACTGATAGGCAGCACTGATGGGCACTGATAAGCAGCACTGATGGTGGTATTTAGTCACCACTGGGTTTTTTTATTTTTTGCACTATAAACAAAAAAAGAGCAAAAAATGTGAAAAAAAAGTTTTTATTTGTTTCTATTATACAATTTAGCAAATGTTCTCCTTCACTGATATGCGTTGATGAGGGTGCACTGATGGGCAACACTAATAGGCACTGATGAGGCGGCACTTATAGGCAGCACTGATAGGAAGCACTGATAAGGCTGCACTGATAGGCAGCACTAATGGGCACTCATGAGGTGGCACTGATAGGCAGCACTGATGAGCACTGATAGGCTTCACTGATGAGGCAGCACTGGTGGGAATTGATGAGGAGGCACTGATGGGATGCAATGATGGGCAGCTCTCATGGGCACTCATGAGGTGGCACTGATAGGCAGCACTGATGGGCACTGCTAGGAAGTACTGATGAGGCAGCACTGGTGGGAATTGATGAAGAGGCACTGATGGGATGCAATGATGGGCAGCACTGATGGGCACTGACTGGCAGCACTGAATGACTTCACTGACTGATGGACACCGATGAGCACTTTTGGGGCTGCACTGATAATCAGTGCCCTGATTATCAGTGCAGATGTCCTCTGTGACACTTGCCGGTTATTGGCAGTACTTTCCATGAGGAAAATTGTCATTGGACACAGCTGATCAAGTGGTAAAAGGCCGCTGTAATTGGCCTTTTACCTTGTCATGTGATCAGCTGTGTCCATAGCGATCACAGACAGTACCGGGTGCGCACTGCTGGGGGTGGGTTCTGGGAGGACGTCGTGTGATGCCCTCCAGAACTGGACAACCGCGCTGTAGTCGTCATTTGGCTATGTAAAGTGGTTAATCAGCACCATTGAACTTGTAGACTATGTATTAGTAGAGGATTTATTGGAAATGTTGAATGGTTCTGACTCCAAGTCACAGTTTGCTTCTCATTATACTCTGTGGACATTCTCTTTCATCATTCCATAGAACACAGCTATAATCCCAAATAATCTCAATCTTACAATCTGCTGCTCTGCTTGGGGAACACCTGTGATAAAGGTCAAATTGCTGGTTTTCACATGTGCCTGTAAATGAGTTTATATTTTGTTTCTCCCCTATTCTCTATGGACATTCCCTTCCATTATCGTCTATGGGCCTTCCACTGCCCTGTTAGAGTCTATGGGCATTCCATTGTGTCATTCCTTCTAGTCTAACCTCCTCTGTCTGATAATAAGAGAACAGTATGGTTGGAGTCTTTTCTCGGATAACTGAAAGACACACAGGGGACTGCCACACTATGCTGGTACTTGTAGTCCAACTAGAGAGAGTGAGAAATGCTAACCTATGACGTACAACATACACTCCGCCTGCCCAGCCTCCTCCAATCCAAAGTGAGCGGAGAGCAAGTCTCGCGAGATGTGTGGCGGCCGGCTCCGGTGACCTTCCAGGGCACAATGCTGTCAGTATGGCGGTTGGGGTGCTGCAGGGGCCCCCGGCCGGGGCTGCTTCGGGCTCAGTGTGCGTCTTGGGGTTCCCGTGGGTACAGGAGCCGGGGCCCAGAAACGGGATGGAGGAAGCGGAACAAAACCGTCCTGACCTATGTCACCGCCGCCGCTGTGGGCATGGTGGGGATGTCCTACGCCGCTGTACCCCTCTACCGGCTCTACTGCCAGGTACATCCCCCTCCAATACCCAGACTGACCCCACTACGCCTCTGTTACTGCTTCCCTGTCCCCCATACCAACTCTCTACTGCCAGGTACATCTCTTCTACCCCTACCTAGACTGACCACACTGCTCCTTCCTTGTCCCCATACCAACCCTCTACTGCCAGGTACATCTCTTCTACCCCTACCTAGACTGACCACACTGCTCCTTCCTTGTCCCCCATACCAACCCTCTACTGCCAGGTACATCTCCTTCTCTACCCCTACCTAGACTGACCCCACTGCTCCTCCGCTACTCCTTCCCTGTCCCCCATACCAACCCTCTACTGCCAGGTACATTCCCTCCTCTACCTAGACTGACCACACTGCTCCTCTGCTACTCCTTCCCTGTCCCCCATACCAACCCTCTACTGCCAGGTACATTCCCACCTCTACCTAGACCAGTGTTTCTCAACTCCAGTCCTCATGGACCCCCAACAGGTCATGTTTTCAGGATTTCCCTCAGATGAAACAGCTGTGGTAATTACTAAGGCAGTGAAACTGATCAAATCACCTGTACAAAATAATGGAAATCCTGAAAACATGACCTGTTGGGGGTCCATGAGGACTGGAGTTGAGAAACACTGACCTAGACTGACCCCACTGCTCCTCCGCTACTCCTTCCCTGTCCCCCATACCAACCCTCTACTGCCAGGTACATCTCTTCCTCTACTCCTACCTAGACTGACCCCGCTACTCCTTCCTTGTCCCCCATACCAACCCTCTACTGCCAGGTACATTCCCTCCTCTACCTAGACTGACCCTACTGCTCCTCCACTACTCCATCCTTGTCCCCCATACCAACCCTCTACTGCCAGGTACATCCCTTCTACCCCTACCTAGACTGACCCCACTGCTCCTCCGCTACTCCTTCATTGTCCCCCATACCAACCCTCTACTGCCAGGTACGTCTCCTCCTCTACTTCTACCTAGACTGACCCCACTGCTCCTCCGCTACTCCTTCCTTGTCCCCCATACCAACCCTCTACTGCCAGGTACATTCCCTCCTCTACCTAGACTGACCCCACTGCTCCTCCACTACTCCATCCTTGTCCCCCATACCAACCCTCTACTGCCAGGTACATCCCTTCTACCCCTACCTAGACTGACCCCACTGCTCCTCCGCTACTCCTTCATTGTCCCCCATACCAACCCTCTACTGCCAGGTACGTCTCCTCCTCTACTTCTACCTAGACTGACCCCACTGCTCCTCCGCTACTCCTTCCTTGTCCCCCATACCAACCCTCTACTGCCAGGTACATTCCCTCCTCTACCTAGACTGACCCCACTGCTCCTCCACTACTCCATCCTTGTCCCCCATACCAACCCTCTACTGCCAGGTACATTCCCTCCTCTACCTAGACTAACCCCACTGCTCCTCCGCTACTCCTTCATTGTCCCCCATACCAACCCTCTACTGCCAGGTACATCTCCTCCTCTACTTCTACCTAGACTGACCCCACTGCTCCTCCACTACTCCTTCCTTGTCCCCTATACCAGCCCTCTACTCCTACCTAGACTGACCCTATTGTTGCTTTGCTACTCCTTTCCTGTCCACCATACCAATTCTCTACTGCCAGGTACATCCCCTCATCTACTGTTACCTAGACTGACCCCACTGCTCCTCCACTACTCCTTCTTCCTTGTCCCCCATACCAACCCTCTACTGCCAGGTACATTCCCCTCTTCTATTCCTACCTGGACTGACCCCACTGCTCCTCCTTCCCTGCCCCCCTTATGTCAACCCTCTACTGCCAGGTACATCTTCTCCTCTACTCTAACCTGAACTGATCCCACTGCTCCTCTGCTACTCCCTTCCTGTCCCCCATATCAACCATCTACTGCCAAGTACATTCCCTCCTCTACTACATAAACTGACCCCACCTCCTCCTTCCCTGCCCACCCTATACTTACCCTCTACCGCCAGGTATATCCCCTCCTCTACTCCTACCTAGACTAACCCCAGTGCTCCTTGGCTATTCCCTCCCTGCCCCTCATACCAGTTCTTTACTGCTAGGTACATTTACCTCCTCTACTTCTACTTAGACTGACCCCACTGCTCCTACTTCCCTGCCCCCCATACCAATTTGCGAACATCCTCTCCTCTACTCCTACCTAGACTGAACCCTCTGCTCCTCTTTCCCGGCCCCCCCATAGTAACCCACTACTGCCAGGTACATCCCCTCCTCTACTCCAACCTATACTGATCCCACTGCTCCTCCGCTACTCCCCCCCTGCCCCCCATACCAGCCCTTTACTGCCAGGTACATCCCCTCCTCTGCTGGTACTAAGACTGATCTCACTACTCCTCTTTGCCTGCTCCCATTCCAACGATGCCAGGTACAGTCTCTCCTCTGCCCCCGCACAACTTCTCCATACTCCTTCCCTTTCCCTGTTCTACACGTCCACTACTCCTTCCCTGCCCTCGTTCTTCTCTTGCTACTCCTGCCCCAAGTACTGCTTCTCCGCTGCGCCTTCCCTGCCCACCGTGCAACTCCCTCCGCTGCGCCTTCCCTGCCCACCGTGCAACTCCCTCCGCTGCGCCTTCCCTGCCCACCGTGCAACTCCCTCCGCTGCGCCTTCCCTGCCCACCGTGCAACTCCCTCCGCTGCGCTTTCCCTGCCCACCGTGCAACTCCCTCCGCTGCGCCTTCCCTGCCCACCGTGCAACTCCCTCCGCTGCGCCTTCCCTGCCCACCGTGCAACTCCCTCCGCTGCGCCTTCCCTGCCCACCGTGCAACTCCCTCCGCTGCGCCTTCCCTGCCCACCGTGCAACTCCCTCCGCTGCGCCTTCCCTGCCCACCGTGCAACTCCCTCCGCTGCGCCTTCCCTGCCCACCGTGCAACTCCCTCCGCTGCGCCTTCCCTGCCCACCGTACTACTCTGCCACTCTTTCCGTGTCCCTGTTGTACTCTGCCACTCTTTCCGTGTCCCTGTTGTACTCTGCCACTCTTTCCGTGTCCCTGTTGTACTCTGCCACTCTTTCCGTGTCCCTGTTGTACTCTGCCACTCTTTCCGTGTCCCTGTTGTACTCTGCCACTCTTTCCGTGTCCCTGTTGTACTCTGCCACTCTTTCCGTGTCCCTGTTGTACTCTGCCACTCTTTCCGTGTCCCTGTTGTACTCTGCCACTCTTTCCGTGTCCCTGTTGTACTCTGCCACTCTTTCCGTGTCCCTGTTGTACTCTGCCACTCTTTCCGTGTCCCTGTTGTACTCTGCCACTCTTTCCGTGTCCCTGTTCTATTCCTCCCTGTCTCCTTTCTTGTCCCCGTGGTACTCCTCCGCTACGCCATCCCTGCCCCCGTGCTACTCCTCCCCTACGTCTTCTCTGCCCTTGTGCTCTGCCTTCTCTGCCCTCATACTTCGCCTCCCCTACACCTTCCCTGCCCTCATACTTCGCCTCCCATTCTTTGCCTCCCCTACGCCTTCCCTGCCCCCCTTACAACTCTGCCAATCTTTCCCTGTCCCCGTACTAATCCTCCGCTACTCCTTCCCTGCCCCTGTACTAATCCTCCGCTACTCCTTCCCTGCCCCCTACTAATCTTCCGCTACTCCTTCCTAGACCCCCTACTAATCTTCCGCTACTCCTTCCTAGACCCCATACTACTCCTCTGCTACTCCCCCCATACTAACCCTCTACTTATCTTCCCCCTCCACTACTCCTAGACTGACCCCACTGCTTCCCTGCCCCCATACTCTCTCTTCTCCATTCTCCCCCTGTACTAATCCTCCACTATGCCTTCCCTGCTCCTGTACTATTCCTATGCTACTCCTTACCTGCCCCCCTACTACTCCATCCCTGTTCCCGGACTATTCTGCTGCTACTCTGTCCCTTCCCCCGGAATACTCCACTGCCACTCTGTCCCTACCCTGGACTACGCTGCTAGCCTTAAAGTGGAATACCAGTCAAAATTTTCCCATGATTACTATATTAAATATCTTTAATTTTTATATTAACTTTCAGACTCACTAAGGCTTGGTTCACATATATGCATTTTGCGTTTTGAGACTTTCTTCAGTGCTTTTTTGCAGTTTGTTTTGCGTTTTTCTACACGCGTTTGTGACACGTTTTTACAGCGTTTTGTTCAGGTTTTTTTTTTTTTAAAGTGGAATTTTTTTGTTGCAGGGTAGAACAAAAATGCATTTCAGCAGCTTCTCCATTGAACTCTATTGTAGCAAAAATGCTGCTTTTTGGTTTTAAAAAGGTCCCTGCCCCTTTCCAAAAGCGCAGTAGCTCACAAAAGCATAGATGTGAACATGTTCCATAGGAAACCATGTTAAATGGACTTTGGGGCATTTCTGCCAAAAGCACTAGAAAACACATTGGTGTGAACGGCGCCTAATTGTCTAGCTTAGAAAGTTTAATCTGAGCTAGACAATCAGCAGTCTTCTGGGGGTTTCTTTTACCAAGGATGGTTTGCCTGCTTAGTTGAATTTGACAGTTCTCAGACACTTCCTGAAACTGTTTGCCTCTCTGTGATAAATCCAGCAGAGATTTGAGTAAACCTGCCCCGTCCTTCCCAGCACGTCATCCGCAGAATATGCAATTTACATGGGAAGTTGGTAAGAAGTGAGCCACTGCAAAGCTAGCACAGTGGCTCGCCTCTCAACGCCATATTTCCTGCTAAACTCTGATATTCCCATCGCTTACCTGAACCGAACCAAACTCTGTAGTCTTCCATGGTCCCATTGAATCCTTCTCTGAGCATGACAACGAGCCGTATCTTCCCTTACACAGAGGGAGTGCATTTTATAGTATTTCATAGTTCTTAACATAGTTATCCCATCCAGTTCAACCATTAAAAAAAAAAAGTTGTAATCCTATACCCACAGTTGATCCAGAGGAAGGCTAAAAAACCCAGCAAAGCATGATCCAATTTGCTCCTGCAGGGGAAAAAATTCCTTCCTGATCCCCCGAGAGGCAATTGGATATTCCCTGAATCAACTTTACCTATAAATGTTAGTATCCAGTTATATTCTGTGTATCTAAGAAAGAATCCAGGCTTTTTTTGAAGCAATCCACTGAGCTGGCCAGAACCAACTCTTGAGGGAGTCTATTCCACATTTTCACAGCTCTCACTGTGAAGAAACCTTTCCGTGTTTGGAGATTAAATTTCTTTTCCTCCAGACGTAAAGAGTGTCCCCTTGTCCTCTGTGATGACCTCAGGGTGAATAACTCTACACAGAGTTCACTATATGAACCCCTGATGTATTTATACATGTTGATCATATCCCCCCTTAATCTCCTCTTCTCAAGAGAGAATAAATTTAGTTCCTCTAATCTTTCCTCATAGCTGAGCTCCTCCATGCCTCTTATCAGTTTGGTTGCCCTTCTCTGTACTTTCTCCAGTTCCCCAATGTTCTTTTTGTGAATTGGTGCCCAAAACTGAAGTACATATTCCAGATGAGGTCTTACTAATGATTGGTACAGAGGTAATATGATATATCTCTCTCTGGAGTTTATACCTCTTTTAATACAATGGAGGATTTTGCTCACTTTAGAAACTGCAGCTTGGCATTGCATGTCATTATTAATCTTGTGATCTACCAGAACCCCCAGATCCTTCGCCACCATTGATTCCCCCAGTTGTACCCCCCCTAGTATGTATGATGCATGTATATTCTTAGCCCCCAAGTGCATAACCTTACATTTATCAACATTAAACCTCATTTACCACATAGTTGCCCACATAGATATCTCAATACCTTTTTAAGCGGAGCTGAAACCACCAATATAATGGCTTATCCACTCATTCATTTGTTTAGCATTAAATGGCACCTGTCAGTGCAGTAGGTTTTTTTTTTTTTATATCCTTTTATGTAAAAAAACACTGCATCTGTATACAACACCACATACACATGCTATAAAGTGAAACACCACATGCTACAAAGTTTTGTTAGCAGGCGTTAAACAGGCATTTGGGAAGAATTTTTAACGCTCCTCAAACACCTATGAAAATTCTACACATGGCAGCACACAGTGCTGTTCACAATGCGTTAGCGTCACAGCAAAATTGATGCCTCATGTCGAGTCAGGAGGAGTTGAAGCCTCCCATTCAATTCTATGGTGATGGCAGGGTTTGCGGAGCATTAATAACATTAAATTTCAATATAGGCGTTTTTAATGTGGTTTTAACGCTTGGAAAATGCTTATCAAATGCCTCACAAATGTGTCTGGGGAGTGTTTGAGGATCGTTAAAAATGCTTCCCAAATGCCTGTCTAACGCCAGTCAAACACTATAGGGGTGTTTGGCAAGAGTTCGAAATTAATCAAGTGTGAACGAGCCCTTACACTGCAATGTGGAATCGTGGAGTTTTCTGCTTGGTGTGCGTCACGCTACAAGGTAGAATCATATGGAGTTTTCGGCTTGTGCGTTACACTCACACTAAATGGTGGAATCATGTGGAGTCTTCTTGCTGTGAATTATGCTCACATTACAAGGCAGAATAATTTGAGGTTTTCTGCTTGCTGTGCGTTAAACTCCCACTATATAGCGAAATCGTGGAGTTGAGATATAGAGTTCATTGTAGACTGTGAGCTGAGACCCTAGAGCACAGGTGTCAAACTGGCGGCCCTCCAGCTGTTACCAAACTACAAGTCCCATGAGGCATTGAAAGATTGACAGTTACAAGCATGACTCCCAAAGGCAGAGGCATGGTGGGACTTGTAGTTTCGCAACAGCTGGATGTCCACTTGTTTGACACCCCTGCCCTAGAGCACTTCCAGCTATACTAACAGGTCCCCTTGCATCAAGCTTCCTTCTCCTGTGCTAGTCTAGCTGTGCAGTGCCTTAAATCAACACTATATATTTGTACTGGATCTCTCGTCCCTCCTGTGTGAATGTTTTTTTTTTTTTTTTTTTAATTTCTTAACCACTTTAGCTCCAGCGATATACCCGTATTTCACTGGAATTTGAGCCGTTGTACTGAGATGATACAACCAATTGTCATGGGTTCACCCACCTGCCACGCCCACAGCAACTAGCTAACCGAGGCACGCACGTGCGGCCGTGACTTGGGGTAAGAGGGAATAAAGGGGACTTAACTTTTAATATATAAAACCGTATATAAGACCAGCCGTGATATACTTTCACAGCCTGCACTACCTCTTGGCCACCACCGGGGGGAGACTCCAATCCAGATGGCTGACCACACACTGGCAGATACAAATCTTATATACAATCTGGTGCACTGATTAGCGTTGAGGAGCAGCTTAGCAATCACACACCCTTCTAGGATCCCTCCAGCTATCCTACAGCTAGAACCCGGTGTTAATCACTCTTCCACTGTCCACACACCCCCACACCAGACACACCACAAACAGTAGCTGGCCACCACCCAACAGTTTATCTGCAGAACGGTCTGTTGGGACACCACACACACACAGATCTCCGTCTGGCAGATCTGTTACCTTTTACAATCTGCACGCAATCTGCCAACACGCAGTGCAATTGCATACAGATTGGCAATGAGCTTGACCGAGCATATAAAGGCACTAAAATACAATACCATCTAATCTCTCCGAAGATATGAGCCCATGCTTAAATACACAGAAGTCACTTAATTAATTTTAAGATTTAATATCCCGAAAGTGGGCAGTGCATAAAATATGTACAAAGTATAAAAAGTTACAAAAAATACAAGAAGACACACATAGACTATTCACTATAAAATAAAAGTGAATAAAACAGAATAAAACCTTTACCCAGATTTATCCTGCGACTGGAGCAAGTCAGAGAGTCAGCAATCCGTCAGTCAAATCGAACCGGCTCCATACGAATCACCATGTCCCAATGTTAGAGTCCTCAATTTATGGGGATATGGACATAGGCGGGACATTAGTTCTTGGCCAATTGACCCTGGGGGGTGTTCCTGTACCTGCCCACAAGATGTTCTGGGTGCCGAACTGCCCAAAGTCAATTGGGCCAAGACCGGCTTGAATCACCAAGTCGGGGATTGGATTTCCGACACCAGCACATCAGTCTGATCGCAACAGTACCAATCACTATTCCTCTGTCGCACTCCAGCGCCACATAACCATTTCCTGCATTTTCCAGGCATTCTACATAGGCCACAAATATAGTTTTTATATGCCGATGCAGCCCACAGAGTGCCCCATCAGAAGGAAGTGTTTTCATCTCTCTGCAACTAATATTTTAGCTTGTATGAGGGATGAAACATACTCCTTTTGATGTAAGTATATACTTTAAAGCTCTGGTCTCCTGCTGTCATGAAGCCAACCTGTCTCCAGCCGTTTCCTCTTTTACTTCAGGAAGGTGGCAAAGTCTGATTATAGACAAATCGTATTGGCACTTAGGTAACATATCCAGAGGAAGCTAGATCCCTTCAGATGCTAATTAGTGACCATCTGTCTCTGAATACCTCTGACTGAATATTTCTTTAGACAAGGCATGCAACTACATTTACGATTACAGATTGCTACAGGTCACATCTTATCTACTCAGATCTGTACATTTATGTCACAGCAATGGTCAGCTTTAATGAGAGCTCCCGTTTGCCAGCTAGTCACAGAGCCGAACAAAGACCAAATCGTCTTTGTTTGGCTTCCGATTTACTTGGAACTTGCCATTTTTAATAAACAAAAGCATTCAATCACACCAATCTTTCTGTGATGAAATGTTTTTATTTTGGGTCTTGTTGAGCCCCAGATCCCTCTATAAAGAGTACCTGTAACATGCCTTTTGCTGTCACAAGGGATGTTTACATTACTTGGGACAGCAATAAGAGATTAAAAAAAAATTAAAGTCACAGTGTAAAAATAAAAAGGTGACCCCCTTCCCCCTGTGCTTGTGCACAAGGGCAAACACACTCATTGGTCCTGTGCGCAGGCAAACAGCACTTGTCCCACATATGTGAGGTATTGCCGTAAACGTCAGATCATGGGAAGTAATTCTAGCACAAATTTGTAAATCTAAAGCGATAACCTGTAAGGCTTTTAAAGCATTGGCCATGGATAGTAAAAGTTTACTTCGTGTACCACCTTTTTACGGGCGGGCGCAGTTTTAAGTTTCTATGCACACTGGGCGTTTCAATAATACTGGTAGCGTTAACTGTGTAAAAGTCACGTTAAATACGTGAGTTTTTCAGCGGTTTTTAGCATTTTTGTATTAGCTTTTTGCCGTATTTTTTCACGTTTTTAGAGTTTTTTTTTTTACAAAAAAAAAAAAATATTTTTATGGTCAAAGTCCAAAAACGCTGGTTTGCCACGATTTACCATGTTTTGCCGCATTTTTACAGCTAAAAAAACTGCTTTAGAAACCCACTAGTCCTGGGGTTTTTTTCCAGCCAAAAAACATTGATTACTGTCTGTGTGTATGGACACATAGGATAACATGCTGGGGAGTTTATTGGCTGTAGAAAAAAACATCAAAAGGCAAAACCAGAGAGAGGGATTGAAGTCATGTGACAGGCACTGGATACTGCAAAATAAAGGCATAAAACTGATTTTTTTTTTTTTTTAATTATTATTTTGGGACATAAGGCTGATCTTAGCTTACATTATTGATTGCAGGGGAGAATTTTAATATAAGGCTTTCCTTCCACTATGAGGCGGCCTATTCACAGCACATTCCTGATTTTAACCTCGGAATTGTCTGCCCCTCTCCCTACTATCCATAGCTAAAACTCTGTTATCCAAAAGGGGAAGATGTACTGTTGGATGCAGAATTCATAGGGAGAACTCAAACACTGTATAATAAAATCCACTCCCAGGGTAAACCGATGATCACTGTCCCCCCAAATATTTATAGCATGTACAAATTCAAGATACAAATTATATAAAAATAGGTAAAATTTCCATTTGCCAGGTTATTACTTCCCCCTGGGAAGCTATGATTATAAACTAGAACCCAGCATCAAGATCCATCATGCATCAAAAAGGTCCCTTTTCACAGTCACGTAAATATAAATATAAGATCTTCAATCCTCACCGTTGATTTTTAAGTGTTCATTTCATGTGCAAAAATGTTTTATGTGTTCTCCTCTTCCTCCTTTCATAAAAGTGTCAGCTCCTCATGCAAAAAAATATACAAAAGCATATAGTGCATTATCTTTTTAAATATAATAAATAAAATATATATTACACTCACAAAAAAGTGCTAATATTGTGCCAACTCTCCACCATGTGACATCAATCAATATCCGTAATTCCTACTCTTACCCTCCAATCATAAATCCTCACTTTATTAAAGGGGGATGAATCTTGAAAATCACTTCATTTTCATTCTTCTTTCATAATCAAATATTCCCCAAAAAGAGATATTCTATAGTGTAGTATTTTCAATTCAACAGAAAATAATGGTGCCACTGTGCCTGCACTACTGTAATTTCTGTGATCACCAACCAGTACTTAATCCACCTAAGGTGACCCTCCACCTCACGGTTCATGCACCTTACCAGATCCTCCTAGATCAGAAGCATGGAATCTCATAGTGAACTACTACGCCTCAAAAATCTCCTCTAATGCCGATGTTCCACTCCGTGTTGCCCATATGTAATCAAATCAAACATAGGCAGACCATAGTGTACCAAATAAAACTGGTTTATTCTTTAAAAAAAGCGCTTACAATGTGTATAAAACATCAGCACACAACACCTTCATCGAACCTCTACAAAGATGGTTGCCGCTGGACTTCTGGTTTGCATCTGATGTCATTTTCTGACGCGTGTCGTCATTACAACTTTGTCAAAGGATGTACACGTCAGAATGCGGCTGGCTCTTATATAGTGAACTTCCGCACACACAAGGCGCTAATCCTCCATTTTACTAAAGGGATTATTACAAAACTGGATTGTATCTGGTACTAATACTTTAAAATCTGTTACAAACTCTTATATAATAATAAATGCAATCCTAAACTACCCATATTGAACAAAAATCACATAGATACATGGATAATTATATATGTGTGCATAAATGCCAAAACATAGTATGCCATATGGCCCCCTAGTGGTAAATCTATAAACATATCCATCTATGGTCACAAATACACAGGTCCCACATATATCCCTTGCCGATTTTGTTGGGTTCCAGCCGACGGCCGCTGCAGCACCCACTTATACACACAGCCATTTTTAACGCAGGAACGTGTGCGTTTGGATTGTACACTTTCAATACTTAAAATAACACCCTCCCATTCCAACATTACCCAGAATGTAAACCCTCGAAGACCACCTATACGGATAAACATACCTACCATATAAGCAAAAATCCCCCTGGATACTTGGATGAGTAAATATATATAGTGCTCTTCTGTGAGTGACATATATTTAATTTATTCTATTTAAAAAGATAATGCACTATATGCGTTTTATATATTTTTTTGCATGAGGAGCTGACATTTTTATGAAAGGAGAAAGAGGAACACACATAGAACATTTTGGCACATGAATTGAACACTTAAAAATCAACGGTCAGAACCTTTGGAGGATTGAAGAATTTATAGTATGAATTTCCTACGTGACTGTGAAAAGGGACCTTTTTGATGTATGATGGATCTTGATGCTGGGTTCTAATTTATAATCATAGGGAGGATTTGGCTGACACCAGAGTGCTTGGTTGTGTGATCTTATAAAGCCTGGGGGGGTAGGGGGATATCCAGCTAGATCTTCCTGGAACAAATGTGACTGCTTTATGCAATTTTCTTTGTTTAAGAATATTATAAGCAGTCTACACTAAATACTTATGCTGTTCTTGTTTAGTCTACAGGTCTTGGTGGAACAGCAGTGGCTGGACACAACTCAGACCAGATTGAGTCTATGGAGCCTGTGAAGGATCGGGTCATTAGAGTCACGTTTAATGCAGATGTACATGCCAGTCTGCACTGGAACTTTCGACCTCAGCAGTCTGAGATCTATGTAAGTTCTCGGTCCTATGTTGTTCATAGTTGTGAAAAAAATATAAATCCATTTTGACTAAATGTTCTATGACAATAGGGGAGGGATACATTTTATAGGCACTTTATATACAGAATTAGAGCATCACTGTCATCAGTAGAATGTGCAAACAGAACTGGAGGTACTGTCACCTTGGTATACAACATCCCAAAAACTGCTTGCAGCACACATTAAGAGTTTTTATTGCAATTTCAGCCAAGACAGCAAGAGTAAGTTCAGGCATACCAGGTCATTTATCAAGCCCGTATTTACCTAGGTTTGGAATATTGTATCTACAAAGCAAGGATGGAATATGTCAGATCTACTATTGCCAGTCATGCATGTGGCAATTTCTGTGTGCCCTGGCTTGTAGGATTGTGAACATTGTATAAGGATCACCTAGGTTTATCAACTAGACATGGCAAGGGGCTCTAGGGTTTCTGTCCGCTATGGAGAAAACCAACTCTTTTTTTTTTTTTTCTTATCAATTCCTAATATGTTTTGGTCAGGGTCCTGTAGCCTGGTGGCTTTGGATGGGATAAAGCCTCCAGTACTAGGTCCACATCTTACCTTGTAGCAGACCTCACTCATTAGTCTGTCCACAGGTCTTTTTATTGTGGACTGAGTGATGCTCAGGGGTCTCTCTCTTTCACATTCTGTGTTGTGGGAGCCTGCTACTGGGTGGAAAGGCTGACTGCTGACAGGACACTTAAAAGGTACTAGAGCTGCCTGCTTGTTTTGGGGAACCTATTAAATGGCACCCTGATAGTCAGGAATGGACATGAGTTTAGTTAGTGGTTCACACAAGCAGATGTTTTGTTTTATGCTATCGGCATACCCTAAGCCAGTGATGGCGAACCTTTTGGAGCCTGAGTGCCCAAACTGCAACCCAAAACCCATTTATTTATTGGAAAGTGTCAACACTGCAATTAAACTTGAATACTGAGGTTTTAGTTTAGAAAAAACAACTCGTACATTAACATCTTTTGTTTTAAAAGAAAAACACAATACCAAAGCTTTCAATGATACAAATGGCTTTTTATTGAAAAGTAAAAATTTGCATTTGGTATGCTTTTGCACAATTAATGTGATATTTGCTGTTGTATGCATGCTGATAATTTGTCAAATTATGGCTCATACTTTTATTATTTTTAATACTGTTATTTTGAGAGCAACACCTGCAGCAGTCAGGTCATCTGTTAGTCTTTTTCTTGTATCAGATTTGATATTCTTCAAAGCTGAAAACAGCTGCTCACAAGCATAAGATGATCCAAACAAAGGAAGAAAAGCAATCCCAAGTGCTTTCATTGACTTAAAATTATTTGGCAGAGAATTCCACACTTTAAGGATTTAATTTTCAGAACTACCTACTACCAATGTTCCACTGACCACGGGCACAGAGGGTCAATGTTCCACTGACCACGGGCACAGAGGGACAATGTTCCACTGACCACAGGCACAGAGGGACAATGTTCCACTGACCACGGGCACAGAGGGACAATGTTCCACTGACCACGGGCACAGAGGGGCAATGTTCCACTGACCACGGGCACAGAGGGGCAATGTTCCACTGACCACGGGCACAGAGGGGCAATGTTCCACTGACCACGGGCACAGAGGGGCAATGTTCCACTGACCACGGGCACAGAGGGGCAATGTTCCACTGACCACGGGCACAGAGGGGCAATGTTCCACTGACCACGGGCACAGAGGGGCAATGTTCCTAATGCTGCAGATTGAAATGCCAGGGGGACAGCACAACATTAAAAGAATCTCAGTTAAATATGTATAAAAACTCATATTCAGTGCAGCAAATCACATTCTTGTGTGTAGCAGCTAGTTGCTGTAGCAGATCCACTGCTGGCTGACGGCATGCTGAAAGCTCAGACGAGCGGCTAGGGAGATAGTTGCTGCTTGTGACGTCATCGACCGGTGCTGCGATTGCGCGAGACCCGATGCATGGCTGCAGGGCAGTAGTGGGGTGACTTGGCTCTGCGTGCCCGCGTGGCATAGGTTGGCCGCCATGGCCCTAAGCCATCCTGCACTGATGCTGTGTTCACTGCCTTGCTCAATCCTTTCACGCCTAAGGGTAAAACCAAATCTTAAAGCCTAAGTGAAATTTTACAACTTTGACATGTGTTAGTAAAAAGAGAGAGAGAGAGATCACTGTGATAGCCAATCAAAGGCTATCACAGCAATCATGTGACCTGGAAACAGGAGTTATCAGTGACACCCCAATCTTTGTGCTGGTAGCGCGCCGTGCTCCCAGCACAAAGACAGGTACGCAAGTATGTGGCCCCACGGAAAAAAGCCCAGTTCTGTAAGGCTGCATATTTGTGTTACATCAGCGCCAAGGGGTTAAAGAAGTGCAGGACAAAGTTGCTTGACTGTTCCTGGATGTCCCTGTCCTATGCATGATTTACTGCTGCCAATACCACTTAAGCCTGTCCCTTTTGTGGAAATTTTTGACGTTTTCATATTTAAACAGGAAAACATTCAATTTTGTATTCAGAAAGTGCATTCTAATGAAGGTGATCTACAACGATTTTTCTTTCATCATTTATTAAAATATCAAATGGTGTACTATGAAAATAGTGAATACACCTTTGGCATCAGAAGTGGGCATTTCCCCCTTTAGCAGTAATTACATTTGTATAAGTGTCCTCCGGTCTTTAATACAGACATTGATATCTATCTGTGCAAAAAGATGTTTTATGATTTTGGCTTGCGTGCACTGCAAGTTTCAAAACCTCTTGTTCAATGGGAATTAAATTGGGGCTTTAAGTAGGACAGTCCATAACCCTCTTTCTTCTTCCTGAGCCATTCCTGGTGGATTTTCTTGTGTGCTTTGGAAAATTATCTTGTTAAGGTATTGATTTCTGGTTCACCTTCAACTTGATGACCTCACATTCTCATCAACCACACTTTAATATAATACAAAATGTATTCTTGACTCTATTGGGGCTTATTTACTAATACTGGAGAGTGCAAAATCTGGTGCATCTTTGCATAGAAACCAATCCGCTTCTGGGTTTATTGTCAAAGCTTAATTGAACAAGCTGAAGTTAGAATCTGATTGGCTACAATTCACAGCTACACCAGATTCTGAGTGCACCAGTTTTCTTAAATTTCCCCCTATGACTGCAAGCTGCCCAGGACCTGAAGCTGCAAAGCAATCCCAAGCCATACCAATTCTACCACTATCAAGCTTTAGTTATAAGCAGTGGCGTATCTTGTTTGTGGCAAACATCTGTTATTGTGACCAACCATCTCTATGGTGGATCAGTCTTCAGCACATTGTTACAGAAGATCTGGTTGTTACCGTCACTCACCGGCCACTTTATTAGGTACACCTTGCTAGTACCTAGTTGGACCCACTTTTGCCTTCAGAACTGCCTTAATTCTTCGTGGTATGGATTCAACAAGGTGTTGGAAACATTCCGCAGAGATTTTGGTCCATATTGACATGATAGCATCACGCAGTTGTTGCAGATTTGTCAGCTGCACATTCATGAAGCAAATCTTCCGTTCCACCACATCCCAAAGGTGCTCTATTGGATTGAGATCTGGTGACTCTGGTGGCCATTGGAGTACAGTGAACTCATCATCATGTTCAAGAAATCAGTTTGAGATGATTTGAGTTTTGTGACATGGCATATTATCCTGCTTGAAGTAGCCAACAGAAGATGGCTACACTGTAGTCATAAAGGGATCGACATGGTCAGCAACAATACCAAGGTAGGCTGTGGCATTTAAATGATGCTCAGTTGATACTAAAGGGCCCAAAGTGTGGCAAGAAAATATCCCCACACCATTACACCACCAGCCTGAACCATTGATACAAGGCAGGTTGGATCCTTGCTTTCATGTTTACGCCAAATTCTGAGCCTATCATGTGAATGTCGCAGCTAAAATAGAAACTCCTCATACCAGGCAACACTTTTCCAATCTTCTGTTGTCCAATGTTGGTGAGCGTGTGCGAAATGTAGCCTCCGTTTCCTGTTCTTGGCTGACAGAAGTGGTACCCGGTGTGGTCTTCTGCTGCTGTAGCCTATCTGCTTCAAGGTTCGACGTGTTGTGCACTCAGAGATGGCATTCTGCATACCTTGGTTGTAACGAGTGGTTGAGTTACTGTTGTCTTTCTGTCATCCCGAACCAGTCTGCCTATTCTCCTCTGACATCAGCATTTTCTCCCACACAACTGCCACTCACTGGGCATTTTCTCTTTTTCGGACCATTCTCTGTAAACCCTATAGATTGATGTGCGTGAAAACCCCAGTAGATCAGCAGTTTTTGAAATACTCAGACCAGACCACCAACAACCATGCCATATTCAAAGTCACTTAAATCCCCTTTCTTCCCCATGCGGTACGAACTTCAGCAAGTTGTCTTCACCACATCTACTAGATGCCTAAATGGATCGAGTTGCTGATATGTGATTGGCTGATTAGCAATTTGTATTACCAAGCAATTGAACAGGTATACCTAATAAAGTGGCCGGTGAGTATACATGTACATTGACAGGACTAATCTGTGTACCACATGAGCACATAGACAGTCTGTGGGAGCCAGATTTATTGTTGGTTGGTAGGGGATCAAATACTTATTTTACTCACTGAACTGCAACTCAATTTATAGCATTTTTATCATTTCTGAAATTTTGGTTGATATTCTGTCTTTATCAATTAAATACACCTATGATAAACATTATAGACCCTTCATCTCTTTTTTAAGTGGACAAACTTACAAAATCTGAAGGGGATCATTATTTTTGTCACTGTATTATTAAAACCAGTATAGTAAGGGTTAAAATGCACTCAGACTTGGAAGTAAATAAAGGCTCATCAGTAAGGCTTCTAGTCACTGGCCGAGTTCAGCAGGAAAGGCGACCGGGTGTAGCAGAGTAGTGCCTGGAAGCGGCTGTGCAAAGCAGCAGACTTTGGCTGGTAAGCAACGCATTGTGTATGCATTTTGGTTTCTGGATGGGACCTAGTCTTTTTTTTTTTTTTTTTGAAGTTCCATCGAGATGTCATCATGGATTGAGAAAAGGATATAGACAGACATCTCTTTTATCTCTCCATTTTAGGGCTAGTATTTCTTTATTCTGCAAACTGTTTCCACGGTTTTAGTTTTGTGATGACCAGTCTTTGGGCTGAAACCCTTGCGTTTGGTCAGCACTGTCCCACAAGTCATAGTTTGTGTTAGAGATGGCGGAATAGTAGGAGACTTGTGTACAAATTATCTATATATAAATGGTAACCCTTCTCGAACAGCAGTTATATAAGTTGCCAAACAATTTTGCAACTTGTCCCCATATAGGTAGGACATCCAGGGGGTCTAGCTGGCTGTCCTTTCCCTCATAAATTGTGAAGTTCTAGGTATATCCCGTGGCCCTGTCGCATACTTTGTCGAATTTTACTCCATATTTGGCACATTTAACAGGGATGTTCTGTTTAATGCCAAGCCTTCTTGTGAAGTGGACGAAGGATTCATCCACACAAATATTTTTGTCGGCAGTAAACATTTCCTTGAATTTACTGCAAAAAAAGTTGATTAGTGGCCAAATTTTGAACAGTTTGTTGTAATCAGGATTGAGGAGGGCACTGGGTATTATTACTGAAATGTAAGAACCTCATTATTATCTCATATCGTGTTCTGGGCATACAAGAAGAATAGACTGGCATGTGATGTATAGGTTGGGTAGACCAGTAGGTGTTTTTTTTTTGTCAGTCCCATATTCAATGCAAGTCCAAGAAAAATGTTAAATTCTTCCATGGTGAGGGGTTTCCACCCAAATGGGCGAGCCTATGACGAATTAGGATTTTTGCCAATATATTGTCTGTCATACAGATTACACTGCTGAAATTTAGCAGATCATCAGTAAATAATGAAATTGGGGTAACAATTTCTGTTTGCATCTGAGGGCCTGGCTGTGCTGTAAAAGGGAGAATTGTCTGCCGAATTAGCGGGCAGCCATGTGGAATATAAAAGTAAGTGTGAGAAGCTAGTATGGGTCCTACCTCATTGTGGATGGGACACACGGTTACTAGTGCCTGACATATCTTGGAATGTTGCGCTGCTTGTACTCGCCACTGCACCAGGATTTACATTGCTAATGGTGGGTGCCTGCTCCTCCTCAGATCTCCTGGACCTCTTTGTTTGGACTCTCTCTCCTCCTCAGAATCTGTTTCTGACCCACTGCTGTCAGCTGGCTCATACTCAGAATCTCAGTCTGAGCGAGCGAGTTCCCTACTACTCTTGTCCGTCATACTCCGTGTCTGGAAAGCCTCCCCGCTGCTATATAATGTTTCTAGACATATTGATGCTGCACTGCTGATATTGATCACTGGTGTACAGTGACAGATGTACATTTGACACTGGTGTGCACTGACAGATGTACATTTGACACTGGTGTGCACTGACAGATGTACATTTGACACTTGCTGCGTGATCAGTGTGTGGAAATGTATTAAAACTCACTGATTCTAGCTAGCAAAACACAGATCGGCCGTCACTCTTCCCCCTCACTGGTGGGCTCTGTGTGAGGAGAAGCAGAGCCAATCTAGTAACAGGCGTCAGTGTTTACCATACATGATGGCTGTGACTGAACACAGCCATCATGTGATCAGAAGGGCCAGTCACAGAGCTCATCTGCTGATATGATGATCCAGGGGACAGAGGTACACCGGGAGTGTGCAGCTGTGTGGCAGTGTTCTGAGGGATGTATGACCAGCTTTCACCTGGCTGTTTAAGTGCAGTGGCAGGGTGGGAAGTGGTTAAAGTGTCTGGGTACACTGTAATTATAGTCATTAACCCCTTTTTTGATAGTTGTCCTATGTTCCACAAATCTTACTCTCAGGGTCCTAATTGTTCTGCCAATATATAGCAGCCCGCAAGGGTACCTGAGAGCATAAATAACACATTTGGTGGAACATTTAAAAAAGTGTGATATGGGGTAGTTTTTCCCATGGGCCTCAAAAGACTTAAAGCCATTTGGGATGAAGGAGCAGATTAGACACTTCTTTTAGTGGCATCAAAACATGTCTATTAGATCAGTGAAGAAGATGCCTAGTACAGGGTGGATGGTCTCAGATTCCTTGAGTTTACTGGGGGCTATCTGTCCTTTGATGTTACAAGCCCTGTGATAAATAAATCATAGTTTGGAGGGTAATGTATGCCCCAATATGGGATCCTGTAATAAAATACCCCAGTGTTAACTAATGATTTTTTCCATGCATTTATATTGGTAATGAAATTGTCAGGGGACTTGGGCATGCTCTGTGGGGGATTTTTATAGATGGTAAATGCGTCCTCAGTGTATTTTTCAGGGTAGCCTTTTCTGTTTATTGATGAGCCTGTGTGCACATTTTAACCCTTACTGTACTGATTTTAATAATACACTCAGATGGTTGCTCCTTCTGCTCTTGTTATTGTTTTTCAGTACACAGACAGTATCCACTACTCTGCTAGAGACATGGAAAGAATGCACCTCTAAGTGTAGTCCACTTACAGGAAGTCAAAACATGACAGGCTCATCATAGTAAATCGACTTTTGTTCCTGATGGTATAAGTTTAAGGGCCGTCCGGACGCCCAGCAGCAGCAGCAGCGTGACCTGTGGAACGCAGGGATGTCGGAACTAAGATGGCTGTAGAACCTCGGGAGGAGTTGTGGAATGCATATGTCGGAGGTGATGTAAGGTGGGCACGGTAACGCTTTCAGGGCTCCTTCATTAGACCTAAGCCCTGAAGACTCTCCGGCAGTTTTATATCAGCAAAGGGGGTGGGAGAATGGGAGGGATGGGGTGGGTGGACAAGCAGGTTTCTCCTCGGTCCTAAAAAACCTATTACTTTTAACGCTATAAAACACTTGGTTATTAAAAAACAATTGTATAAAAAAATTAAAATGGGTATACAAAGAAAAATTATTATACACACTTGTAAGCTTAACCCAATGAGATGGAGATATCACATTAACCAACTGAAAAAAATCATGTATGTATATAGAGAGATAGCATACATTAGGTCAGACAATAGAAAATTTAATTATATAGAAGATATCAAAGAGAATGAAATGGGAAGCTATTAAAAAGTAGATACAATATCATAACATATTATTGTATTACTGAGTCAGCTTAAAAACACTCTATATAAGTGTGCTATGGTTGTCCATAGGTATAATATCTAGTTTATCCCACGATTATATTCTGAAAGGGATCCTTGTTTAAATGGAGAAAGGAAGAAGAGATATGCCTGGAATTATTAAAGGAAACATCATTAGCATAAAGTGCGAACGGAAAGTCTTCCTTAACCTCCTTAGCGGTAATCCCGAGTGTAGCTTGGGGTAAAATTTCTATACCAAGAGCGGTAACCCCGAGCTACACTCGGGCTTACCATGCGGCGTTGCTCAGGGGGTCCCTGCAGCACTTACCTTGTCCTTCACTCCCGCGATGTGTCCCCTGCAGCGTCCCCGGCCATCTCCTCCGGTCAATGCCGGCATCCGGCTTCTGTGTTCCGGTCCCTGTGACGTCGGGACGTACGGGCGCCGGAACCGGCGGGAAATTTTAAATTTTTAAAAAATGTCATTTTTGCTGTCATTGCTGTTTCAATGCATTTCACATATATTTTGTCCCTACTGCTTGGTCCTGTCCCCTGCCTGCATTTTGAATGTTCTTTCTGCCTGGAAACTTAGAAAAGTCCATGGCGTCCAAAAAGCGTCCCTTTACGTCAAAAGCGGTTTTAGAACAGCGATAGTAAATCAGAACCACTTGCAGAATTGAGTGATAATGATTCGTGGGGAAATTCGTCATCAGACACGATTTTGCGACTTTGCTCAGCGATGTGCGAATTTGCCTCTGTATTTCAAATTTCAGTGTTTTTGGTTTGATTATATTATTGAATTAAATTTATTATTATTATATTATTATTTATTATGATTATTTATTATATTATAATTTATGATTGCGTGTTTCAAATTTTATCATATCCGGAATGTTTAATAGACTCTTGTTCGTACAGATTTCAGTGTTATTCCTAAAAATTACAGCCTACAAGAAAAAACTACATATTTCCATGCAAAAAAATGGTACCGCTTTCAGCACAAAAAATCGGAAAGAATCATACCGCCAAGGAGGTTAATAATATATACATATTTAAATAAATGGCTGCATAGATGAAGGGCAGAGCTTCATGCACTAGGTTTCCATCGCCGAGCAGCTGAATCTAAGCCTTATATCACCAAGTGGGATGCAGTGGTGTAAAGCACACGATCACTGGACTCTAGAGCAGTGGAGACATGTTCTCTGGAGTGACGAATCATGCTTCTCTGCCTGGCAATCTGATGGACATGTCTGGGTTTGGCGGTTGCCAGGAAAATGGTACTTGCCTGAATGCCAAGTGTAACATTTGGTGGAGGGGAGATTGTGGTGTGGTGTTATTTCTAAGGGGTTGGGCTTGGCCCCTTCGTTCCAGTGAAGGGACCTCTTAAGGTTTCAGCATACCAAGACATTTTGAACAATTTCATGCTCCCAACTTTGTGGGAAAGGTTTGGGGACGGCCCATTCCTGTTCCAACATGACTGTGCACTAGTGCACAAAGCAAGATCCATAAAGTTATAGATGAGCGAGTTTGGGTGGAGGAACTTGCCTGCACCTCATCCCGATAGAACATCTTTGGCATGAATTAGAGTGGAGGCCTTCTTGTCCAACATCAGTGCCTGATCTCACAAATGCGCTTCTAGAAGAATGGTCAAACATTCCCATAAACACACTCCTAAACCTTGTGGACAGCCTTCCCAAAAGAGTTGAGGCTGTTATAGCTGCGAAGGGTGAGCCAACTCAAAAATACGGACTAAGACTGGGATGCCATTAAAGTTCATGTGCATGTAAAGGCAGGCGTCCCAATACTTTTTGGCAATATAGTGTATCTGCGAACCAGGGCCAAGTCTTTCCTTGGCCAACACATAAGGTGGTCCTAGTTTGGGTTCCTGTATTTGCCCAGCAAATGTTGTATTGTCATGCTTAAGAATGGAGCATTTAATGAAAATATAGGACCATTATAATCACCAAACTTGTATATTTCTGTAATAGATGTTCTTACCCTCCCTATGTCTCTCTGCCGCAGCCAGTGATGAAAAGCTGCAATATTCTGTGGAAGTATATATAAGGAAAATAAAGTATAGATTTCTTGTTGCATTGTATGATATATAAATTGCTTCCTGTATAATCTAAACAATTTGTTTTAATCTCTTAATCTAGTTGGTCCCAGGTGAAACTGCATTAGCATTTTATAAAGCAAGAAACTCCACAGATAAGCCAGTCATTGGAATTTCCACATACAATGTCATCCCCTATGAAGCTGGACAATATTTTAACAAAATTCAGGTAAGACAAACAACCAGTGAACCACTAAATATGGACCCTGGCTGGAAAAACCTTTCGGCTTCATTCTCCCAAAGTGACTGGTCAAGTGACAAGTGTGGCTTGGAAGCACTGTCCAGAGGCGGAAACTGATTACTTTATACTGCATAACTTCCAAATTTCTAGTCTAAGTTTTGTTATGCAGGAAATTGCAGCAGGCTAATCTAAAGATATATCGGTGGCATATTGATGTAAATGTTAATAAAGACTACATAACAGGACTAAAGGATGTTCCTTTATGTTTTTTGGGTTCTACCTTTAATTAGTGCAATACTGTAGATCTGAAGTTAACCTTGTGTTGAATTTTTTTCTAGTGCTTCTGCTTTGAAGAGCAGAGATTAAACCCCCATGAAGAAGTGGACATGCCTGTTTTCTTCTACATTGACCCAGAGTTTGCCGAAGACCCCAGGATGGGAGGAGTGGAAAATATTACATTATCATATACATTTTTTGAAGCCAAAGAGGGACACAAACTGCCAGTTCCAGGATATAACTGATACCTTACTAGATTTACTGGCTGCTGCTGCTTTCCAAGGACTTATCTATGTTTATCTTTAATCAGTGAGATTTAAGTATTTAAAGATTCTAGATTTTTGTATGTAAATAAATTCTACAAAAAAACAGGTGGGTCATTTCTTCAGAGATCATTGTCACTCAGATCAGACCAGACAAATCCGATATTAAGAAAGGGATATAAACCAGTGTTTCTCAACCTTTTTCCAATCAAGGCACCCTGTCATGGTGTGCCCCGTGTCCCTACCCCCCCCCCCCCCCCGTGCCTGCTGTCCCTCTGCCTGTCCCTTCACCCCTCCCTCCCCCTTGCAGATTGCTCACATCCTATCACAGCCTACTTCAAAGGCTGTGCAGGATTGGAGGAAACGGCCCCTGCGGCAATATCACTGGAGAGTCGCGACCCCCCCTGCTGGAGACAAAGGCCACGCTCACGAGAGCACGGCCCGAGTCAGGGGGGCGTGCCTCGTTGCCCCGGCGGCGCTAGGCCGGACGTTGCCAGGGCAACCGGAAAGCGTCCGGCCTTAAGGCCGGAGCGGGACCCAGCCCGCGTGTTCGGAACAGGGTGCTGTGCAAGGTCTGAGCTGAGGCCAGACCCCACAGCCAAGACCCTGCTGAGTCCCTGCAAGCCTGTGGTCCCCTGCTTGAGAAGAGAATGGCTGTGTGGGGTCTGAGCTGAGGCCAGACCCTGCTGAGTGTCCGCTGATTGCTGTGTCCCTGGGGAGCTGCCTGCTGACCGCTGTGTCCCTAGAAAGCTGAGCACCATGAGGTCCCCTGTCTGCTGATCGCTGTGTCCCTGGAAACTGCCTGCTGCTGAGTGTCTGCAAGCTGCCTATCGTGACTGTCCCTGGAAGCTGCCTGCTGCTGAGTGTCTACAAGCTGCCTACCTTGTGTGTCCCTGGAAGCCGCCTACCGGGAGTGTCCCTGGAAGCTGGCTGCTGCTGAGTGTCTGCAAGCTGCCTACCGTGAGTGTCCCTACAAGCCGCATGTTGTGGAGTGCCCTGAACTTCCCCTATTGTGTGCCCAGATTACCCTTGCCTGAACTGCCCCTATTGTGTGCCCGGATTATTGCTGCCTGAGCTGCCCATATTGTATGCTGGGACTAATACTTGCTCGGACTGCCTATTGCGTGTCTGGAGTGTCGTAGCTACCTGGTCTGCGCCTCCCCCCCCGAGTGCTCGGGCCATCGCTACCCGAATCGCCTTAGCGTGGGCCAGATTATAACTGTTTGGACTCCCCCCCCCCCCCCCTTTTTTTTGAGTACCCGGACGCTACCTTCCTACCCTGATTGAGTGCCTTCCACAGTTCAATAAAGCTTTGTGTGTTTATCATCCCCTGTGTGCGTTCTGTCCTGCCTATGCTTCCGTCACACATCTTAAAAAAAACCCAAAACGAATAGTTTCAAATGTATAAACCTACTACAGGACAGTTTTATGGTACAGTTTAAAGAGGCAGGGGCATATTTGCTGTGAGGCAAACAAGGCGTTTGCCTAGGGCGGCACTTTTCAGAATGTGCATTTCCGTGGGAAAGGGACAGGGGCTGCTGTCTCACCTGTCTCTGCGACTCCGTGTCCCACTTCGATCCAGTCTACGAGGCGCTTTGGGCAGGATGACAGGCCGCCCCTCTCATCTGGTCACACTCCTGGGATCACTGGGCAGCTTATGACAGCCTGTCCCACCCTCTGCAAGCTCTGCCTCCTTGCTGGTGATTGGCCGCCAAGTCTGTAGCTCAGGAAAGGCACACAGGTGGCCAATCACCAGCGAGGAGGCAGAGCTTGGAGAGGAGGAGCCGAGCGGCAGCGCGAAGATCGAGTTAGGGAGCAGCCGGAGCCAGTGAAGAGGAGGAGAACGGCCTGAGAAGGAAGCTGATGGGTAAGTGTGTGTGTGGCCGGGATCTGGGCAGAGCAGATGGTGCTGCTGCAGCCAGGTATGCTGCCTGTGGATGGGAGAGGGAGAGAGCTCGGGCTGGAGAAGGGGTCAGCACAGCAATATAAGTATCTTTGTTGTCAGTGGGAGTAATAGTGCCCCATCATTCACTGACACCAATGATGGGGCACTATTCCTCCCACAATGACACTAATGATGCGGCACCATCATTGGTGTCAGTGGGAGGAATAGTGCCCCATCATTGGTGTCAGTGGGAGGAATAGTGCCCCATCGTTGTTGTCCATGGGAGGAATAGTGCCCCACCATTGTCAGTGGGAGGAATAGGTGGAGCCTAAAGAGGAAGGGGTGGAGTTTGTTAGATGAAGGGGTGGATTTTAAACAGGAAGGGCTGGGGCAAATTAGATGTGTGAGGGGGGGGGGGGTGATTTTAGTCTTGCCTAGGGCAGCACAAAACCTAAATACACCACTGCAAAGAGGCCCCAACTAAGAATGATGCTCTGCTGGACCTGGTAATCTCAAACCATGCAAAGCTTATTACGACTGTCCATATAAAAGAACATCTGGGTAGCAGTGACCATACATGATTTCATTTATTGTTAGCAGTAAACATCAAGCACATATGGGAAAAATAAAAACACTCAATTTTAAGAGAACTAATTTTCCAAGGCTGAGAGCTGCTCTCTAAGATTTAGACTGGGAGTAAATAATGGTATTGATGAACACAACACAGAAATAGGAGTTCTTCAAAAAGACTGTACGTGAACACACTGCAAATTGTATTCCCATGGGCAACAAGTTTAAAAGGCTAAAAATCAAACCTATGTGGCTTACGACCAAAGTTAAAAAAGCTATAAATAATAAGAAAAGAGCTTTTATTAAAATTAAATTTGAAGGAACACTATCATCATTTAAGCATTACAAAGAATATAACAGAGTATGCAAAAATTGAAAACGAACAGATTGCAAATGATAGCACCCCAAACCCCAAAAAATTCTTCAAATATATTAATAGTAAAAAGGTTCGGTCCGAGCATGTAGGCCCTTCACAAAATAATCTAGAGTGGGTGACTGGGGACAGAGAGAAGGCACATTTATTAAATACCTTCTTCAGCTCTGTGTATACAAAGGAGCATGGTATTGACACAGCTCCAGATGATCCACATTGGCTCACAATTGATATGATCCAAAAATATTTAGACAGAATAAAGGTGAATAAAGCACCTGGACCATGGCATACACCCAAGGGTCCTTAACCACCTCCTGCTCGCCATATAAGGAAATGACAGGCGCAAGGCAGTTCTCTTGTTCTGGGAGGATGTCATATGACGTCCTCCCACTATAACCACGTGGGCGCGCAGCATGGCAATTGGTGGTGCGCTGTGTCCCTCGGACACAGCGGATCAACAGAAAGAGTCAAAGACGTTGGCTCGGTCATGTGATCAGCTGTATCCATGTTTTACAGCTGATCGCATGTAAATAAGGAAATGCCGGTTATCAGCATTTCTCTCCTCACGAGCTGACAGCTCGAGAGGAGAGACGATATTCGACATCTACACTGATCATCAGGGACTGATGATCAGTGTAGCCCCAGCAGTGCCAGCTGTCAGTGCTCATCAATGCCACATATCAGTGCCCATCTGAGCTGCCTATCAGTACCATATATGAGTGCTACCTTTCAGTGCCCATCAGTGATGCCTGTCAATGCCCATCAGTGCCACTTACCAGTGCCTCCTCATCAGTGCCCATCACTGTAGCCTCATTAGTGCACATCAGTGAAGGAGAAAAATCACTTATTTACAAAATTTTATTTAAAAAAACTAAGAAAAAACTTTTTTCTTTCAAAATTTTCAGTTGATTTTGGTTTGTTTAGCAAAAAATAAAAAACGCAGAGGTGATTAAATACTACCAAAAGAAAGCTCTGTCTCAAAAAAATGATAAAAATGTCATATGGGTACAGTGTTACATGACCACGCAATTATTCCAAGTGTGACAATGCTGAAAGCTGAAAATTGACCTGGGCAAGAAGGGGGTATAAGTGCCCTGTAGGAAAGTGGTTAAAGAATTGAGCTCTGTCATTTCAAAGCCATTGTTTCTAATTTTTAGGGACTCTTTAATGTCTGGCATAGTACCACTGGATTGGCGTAAGGCAATGTGGTGCCAATATTTAACCACTTCCATACAGGGCACTTTTACCCCCTTCCTGCCCAAGCCAATTTTCAGCTGTTAGTGCTGTCGCACTTTTGACAATTGCACGGTCATCAACATTGTACCCATATGAAATTTTTATCATTTTTTTCCCACAAATAGAGCTTTCCTTTGGCGCTAATTAATCACCACTGGGTTTTTTATTTTTTGCACTATAAACTTTAGAAAAAAAATAAGGTTTTCTTTGTTTCTGTTATAAAATTTTGCAAATAAGTAATTTTTCTTCATAAATTTAGGCAACAATTTATACTGCTACATAACTTTGGTTAAAAAAAAACCCAAATAAGTGTATATTATTTAGTCTGTATGAAAGTTATAGAGTCTACAAGCAATGGCACCAATCATTGCAAATTGATCATACCTGAAGCACTGATGGCCTATTTCATTTCTTGAGGCCCTAACATGCTAGGAAAGTACAAATAGCCCCCAAAAGACCCCTTTTTGGAAAATAAACAGTCCAAAGTATTTAGTAAAAGACATGGTGAGATTTTTGAAGTTGTAATTTTTTTCCCACAATTCTTTGGAAAATGAAATTATTATTTTTCACACATAATTGTCAAAATAACATTTCACACATAGACATACTTGCAATTGCACCCCAAAACACATTCTGCTACACCTCCTGAGTATGGGGATACCACATGTGTGAGACATTTCCACAACCTGGCAACATACAGAGACCCAATGTCCAAGTAGCACCTTCACACGTTGTAGGAGCATAGAAGGGGCATAAATTACACATCTAATTTCCTGACTATCACAGTTTTGAAGGCCCTGGAGCACCAGGACGATAGAAACACCCATAAAATGACTCCATTTTGGAAAGCAAACATCGCAAGGTATATTTTATCAGGCATAATGAGTCTTTTGAACATGGTATTTTCTTACAAAAGGTTTTAGAAAATGTGGAAAGAAAAATAAAAACTTTTTTTTTCACACAAGTTGTCAATTTATAAGATATTTCTAACACACAGCATGTACATACCAATAATTATGCCCCAAAATACATTCTGCTACTCCTTCTGAGTATGGAGATACCACATGTGTGAGACTTTTCCACAGCTTGGCCACATGCAGAGACCCAACATCCAAGTAGCACCTTCACAGGTTGTAGGAGCATAAAAGGAGCATAAATTACACATCTAATTTCCTAACTAGCTATCACAGTTTTGAAGGTCCCAGGCACCAGGACAATGCAAAAACAAACAAAATTACCACATTTTGGAAATAAAACACTCCAAAATATATTCTTTGAGGCATAATGAGTCTTTTGAACATGTCATTTTTTTCCACAAGTTTTTAGAAAATGTGGAAAGAAAATGAAAAAGCATTTTTTTACACAAAGTTCTCAATTTATAGGATATAAATATACTATACTCTATACTTCTATACTTGAAAATACATTTTGCTACTACTCCTGAACATGACAATACCACATGTGAGACTTTTTCACAGCCTAGCTAAAGAAAGGATAAGCAAAAGATTACCTGTGGTTTTAGCAGAGTATTGGACCAGGAAACAGGCAACAGCCACAGGATTTGCCCAAGCAGCAGGCAGGAATATGGTGGATAAACAAAACCAGGGTCAGAATAGGCAGCAGGCTGAGATCCAGGCAGAAGGAAGAAACATGGTCCGTAAAAAGTCCTGGGTCAGTACAGGTAGCAAAAGAGATATGGTCAGCACAGCCAAAGTATTGGAACAGGCAGGAACATGGTCCATAAAAAGTGCTAGATCAGTACAGGCAGCAAGCAGAGATATGATTAGCACAGCCAAAGTATTGGTCCAGGCAGCAAGCAGGAACATGGTCCAAAAAAGTCTTGGGTCAGTACAGGTAGCAAGAGGAGATATGGTCAGCACAGCCAAAGTATTGGTCCAGGCAACAGTCAAGAACATGGTCCATAAAAAGTCCTGGGTCAATGCAGGCAGAGATATGATCATCACAAAGTATTGGTCCAGACAGCAGGCAGGAAAATCAGGCTTAGGGCCTTGGTCAGGTAGGACGGGGCACAGGGGTAGAGGCTTCGTCTCACCCAATCTCTTCGAAGCCTCCGTACAAACAGACCCTGTTCCGGGAATTACAAAACCCAGAGAAAACCAAAAACTGTTTTTTCTCTATTCTGGAGCCCCTCACATATGTGAGACCCCTGTGTTATCTTGAATCCCACTACTGCAGTAGCAGGGCAAAAGATCAATCCAAGCAGCAGGCAAAAAATACTGTCGATTTTAACAGGCCGAGGTCAATCCAGGAAGAAGGCAAAAACATGGTTGATAATCCAGACGGCAGGCAGAAGCATAGTCGATAAACAGGCCATGATCAGTTCCGGTGGAAGGCAGAAATGTGGTTTAGATGGCAAGCAGAGGCATTGTCGGTAAACAGGCCAGGGTCAGTTAAAGTGGAAGTCAGAGGCATGGTCAATCAAGGCAGCAGGCAAAAGATCAGCACAGCACAGCAGGCAAAAGATCAGCACAGATAATAAAAATGAAGAAATTGCAGGCTGTTAAAAATATGGGGAACTAATATCTTACTAAAGTGTGATAACGTCTGAAGAAGTCTCCGATGCATAGGCCTGGTTGGGAGGGACATTGGGGACAATGAAAACTGGTATCTCTCCTGACTCCCCCTCTGTTGCATACCTTATATTTTTTTTGTCGTCTTCTTCCTGTTTCTGATGGTGGAATACTCAGGGAAATGCAGTTCATGAAGTCTGCTGACATAATCAAAGCGAATGGTTTGTGGTGTAGATCCTTGCTGATAGATTAGGGCAGTGATGACATCATCTATAAATTTGAGGAAGGTGGTAGGTCTTTCCATTGATTTTTGATAGGTGATGTATGCATTAAAAATGGACATGTGGAAAAAGTATATTGCAACTTTTTTGTACCAGTAGAAGGACTTTCTTGTTGATAAATATGGCTGCAGCATCTGATCGTTTAAATCCCCCCCCCCCCATGAATTGATTATAATTGTGGATACACTCTGGCTTTTGGATGGGACCTTGTCTTCTATGAATTTCTACCATTATGTCATTATAGATAGTGGACAGGGCATAAACATCTCTCCTATCCCTCCACTTCACGGCCAGCACTTCCTCGTTCCTCAGACTTGAAGATTCCCCTCTTTGTAGAATTGTGTTTACTAAATTTTGTGGAAAGCCCTTCCTGTTTGTTCAGGTGGTACCGCAGACCATTGTTTTCTCAAGGTACAGGTGGCAGAAAAGGGGCAGGCTTGTGTAATAATTGTCTAAGTAGATGTGATACCCCTTTTGGAAAAGTGGAAAGGCCAGGTCCCAGACAATTTTTCCACTTGTGCCAATGTAGGTTGGTCACCCAGGGGGCTGGAGCTGGGAGTTTTTGCCTTCATACATGCGAAAGGCATGCACATATCCTGTGGGGCACTTTCACAGAGCTTGTTGAGCTTCAGTCCATACCTGGCCCTTTTACTAGGAATATATTGCTTGAATCCCAGCTGGTCAGTACAGTGGACAAGAGATTCGTCCACACAGATATTTTGGTCAGGGACATAAAGTTCAAAAAATATTTTAGAAAAAAAATTAATTAGCGGGCGAATTTTATACAGTTTGTCATAGCCTGGCTGATCTCTGGGAGGGCACTGGGAATTATCACTGAAATGCAGGAAGCGCATTATCATGTCATAACGTGACCTGGACATTACAGATGAAAAGATGGGAATGTGATGGATGGGGTGGGTGGACCAATATGAATGTAATTCATTTTTTTTGTAAGCCCTATGTTGATTGTAAGGCCCAAAAACAATTTAAGCTCCTCTACTGTTAGCCGTCTCCACTTGAATGGACAAGCATAGTATGAATTGGGGTTGTCTGCGATATATTGTTGGGCAAATAGGTTAGTCTGATCTACAATTGATTGAAGGAAATTATCAGGGGAAAATAAATAAAAAAATAAATAAATTGGGGAAATATTTTCTGTGTTGGGCTGCACGCCTGGTTGTGCAGTGAAAGGGTGGATTGTAGCTGATCCTGAGCTGGAAGGCAACCACAGAGGGTTTGCAAAAGTGTCTGGGAGGTATGTTTGGGCCCTGACTCTTCGGGTCTGGTGTGATATTCCAGTGCTGGCACTGGGCCTGTTATTCTGGGGTCTAGCTCCGTTGGCATTTGTTGACTGACCATTTGGGTGTAATGGCATTGGTACATTGGCACTGCTCATGGTTGCCTGGTCTTACTCTTTTAGAAGGGACTGCTTCCTCTTCCTATTCGATTACCGATCCACTGCTTTCTATTGGCTCATAATCCAAATCGGAATCGGACGGTGAGAGCTCCCCGCTGCTCTTTTCTGTCATGCTGAGGATTTGGAAAGCCTCCTCACTAGATTAATATTTTTTGACATCTTGGCTGTATGTCAGGCAACTGTGATGGGTACACTGCTGATGGGCGGCAGTGATGGTGGCTCTGTTAAGGGTACTCTGATTAGGTTGCGCTGATGACAGGTACACTGACAGGCTGCACAGGTGTATGTGCTGATAGGTACACTGATAGGCTTCCCTTATGGATGTGCTGACAGGTACGCTGATGGGCTCTGCTGGACAGGTACGCTGATGGGCTCTGCTGGACAGGTACGCTGACAGGTTCTGCTGACGGGCTGCACGACAGGTACACTGATGGGCTGTACTGACAGGTACATGATGGGCTGTACTGACAGGTACATGATGGGCTGTATAACAGGTACGCTGATGGGCTCTGCTGGACAGGTACGCTGATGGGCTCTGCTGGACAGGTACGCTGACAGGTTCTGCTGACGGGCTGCACGACAGGTACACTGATGGGCTGTACTGACAGGTACATGATGGGCTGTACTGACAGGTACATGATGGGCTGTATAACAGGTACACTGATGGGCTGTGCTGACAGGTACACTGATGGGCTATGCTGACAGGTACGTGATGGGCTGTATGACAAGTACACTGACAGACTGGCGACAGGTACGCTGATGGACTGGCAACAGGTACTAGGAATGCTGATGGGCTGGTGACAGGTACACTGATGGGCTGGCAACAGGTAGGTTGATGGGCAGCTGTGACAGGCAATCAGGGCAATGTGAAGGCAATCGGCAGTGTGGTGCACAGTACTGATAGCTGTAACTCACTGTTCCCCTTCTTCTCCTCCTGTGTGAGGAGGAGAAGCGGTAACAGCAAGTTACCGCTGTTTGTTTATACTTGCGATCGGCTGTGATAGGACACAGCCGATCGCAGGGTAAACAGCCAATTTCAGGCTGGCGGGAACCAATTTCAGGCAGCCAGGCGGGAACCAGTTAATAAGGGGTCAAAATCTTTACCAAGTAATTATAGACCTGTTAGTTTAACTTCTATAGTTGGGAAGATACTGGAGAGTTTAATAAAAGACCACATTATGAGTTCTTGCTTGATAACAATATTTTAAGCAACAGACAGCATGGATTCATGAAAGACAGAAGTTGTCAAACAAATCTGATTTCTTTTTATGAAGAGGTGAGCAAAAACTTGGACAGAGGGGTGGCGGTGGACGTGGTATACTTGGATTTTGCAAAGGTGTTTGACACAGTTCCCCACACACGGTTAATGTGTAAAGTAAAGTCTACAGGCTTGGAAAAATCCGTATGTAAATGAATAGAATACTAGCTAAAAGATCGTATTCAGAGTGTAGTGGTTAATGATTCATACTCTGAAATGGTCTAGGGTTGTCAGTGGTGTACCCCAAGGTTCAGTGTTGGGACCCTTACTTTTTAATACATTTATAAACAATATAGGGTCTGGGATTAAAAATACCATTTCAGTCTTTGCAGATGACACCAAGCTGTGCAGTGGAATGACGTCCTCACAGGATGTCTCCAACTTACAAGCCAACCTCAATGCACTGTTTAATTGGGCAACTATGTGGCAAATGAGGTTTAATGTTAATAAATGTAAGGTTATGCACTTGGGGGATAAGAATATACATGCATCATACATACTAGGGGGAGTACAACTGGGGGAATCAGTGAAGGAGAAGGATCTGGGAGTTTTGGTAGACCACAAGCTTAATAATGATATGCAATGCCAAGCTGCGGTTTCTAAAGCAAGCAAAATCCTCTCTTGTATCTCTTGGGAGATCAGGGGGGTCAGGAAGGAATTTTTTTGTCCCTGCAGGAGTAAATTGGATCATACTTTGCTGTTTTTTTTTTTGCCTTCTTCTAGTTCAACTGTGGGTATAGGATTATAACTTTTTTTTTAATGGTTGAACTGGTTGGACTTTTGTCTTTTTTCAGCCAGACTAACTATGTCTATATAGAGATACAGTCTAGATCTCTCCACTGTTTGCTCAGACAAAGCCTCGATCTGTCCACTGTTTATACAGAGATCCTGCATGTGCACACTGTTTATGAGAGCCTTGGTCTGCAGACTGTATAGCTGCCTGTTATGCTTGCTGTAGCTCCCATATCAGAACGTCTGAGCAGAACACAAGGCAGCTCTACAGAGTGAGGCTCTCTATAAACACAGGGTGCACATGCAGGAGGAGGGACACAGAGAGGGGGTGGATTGCTGAGGTTGTATCCATGCCTTCTAAACTTTCAAACACAAAATGGACCATTATTGGGAGCTACATGAACGAAGAAGTGCACAGGCTGGAAAAACAAAAGGAGGTAGGAAAGAAAGAACAATATGTGCTAAATATTTAACCCATCCCATACTTCAACTTTAAAGTGACAAGAAGACTGGAGTTGGGCTTTAAAGAGGACCTCCCACCCCCAAGCACACTCTATAAACCTGTAATAGGGAGGAAATAAACAATCATGCATACAGTCATGACCAAAAATATTGGCACCCCTGCATTCCTGTCAGATAATGCACCAGAAAATTGTTGCAATTACAAATTCTCATGTCTGTTTCTTTTGCGTGTATTGGTATGACATAAGAAAGTGGAGAAACAAAAAGCCAAATCTGACACATTCCACGCAAAACAACAAAAATGGACTTGACAAAATTATTGGCACCTTCTCAAAATTGTAAGAAATAATTGCATTCCAAGTTTGTGATGCTCCTGCTTTTGTAATTAAACTCACCTGTATTAATTAACAGGTGCTGACAATATAGAAATCATACCGCCAACCAGTTAAAATAGTGAAAAATTTACTCAACCTTTCTGTTGTGTGTCTGCGTGCCCCATGGAGAAGAGAGAGCAGCAAAGAATTGTCTAAGGATTTGAGAACAAAAATTGTGGAAAAGCATGGACAATCTCAAGGTTACATGTCCATCTCCATAGATCTTAATGTTCTTGTGTGCAACATTGTCAACAACCAATGGCACTGTAGCTAATCTCTCTGGATGTGGACAAAAGAGAAAAATTGATCAAAGATTGCAACAAAGGATTGTTCCAATGGTGGCTAAAGAACCTCAATCAACTTCCAGACAAATTCAACCTGACCTTCAGGCAGAAGGTACAACTGTGTCAGCTTGCACTATACATCGCAATCTGAATGAAAAGGGTATGGTAGGAGACCCAGGAGGACCCCACTGCTAACACAGAAACATACAATAGCCAGATAGGAGTTCTCCAAAACCTACCTGAGGAAGCCAAAATCCTTTTCGGAGAATGTGCTGTGGACAGACTAAACAAAATTACAGCTTTTTGGTAAAGCCCAGCATTCTACTGTTTTCAGAAAAAGCAAGGAGGCCTTTAAAGAACAGAATAAAGTCCCTCCAATCAAACATGGAGGTTCACTGATGTTTTGCTGGTTCAAGTACTGAATGTCTTGACCGTGTGCATGGCATTATGAAATCTGAAGACTACCAAAAGAATTCTGGGGTGCAATGTAGGGCCCAGTGTCAGAAAGTTGGGTCTCCGTCAGAGATTATGGGTCTTACAGCAGGACAATGACCCAAAGCACACATCAAAAAGCACCCAGAAATTGTTTCAGGCAAAGTGCTGGAGAGCACTAAACTGGCCAGCAATGAGTCCAGATCTCAATCCCATAGAGCACCTGTGGGGAGATCTCAAAACAGCAGTTGGGAAAAGGAACCCTTCCAATCTGAGAGACCTGGAGCAGTTGGCAAAAGAAGAGTCGTCCAAAATTTCAGTAGAGAGGTGTAAGAAATGTATTGATGGTTACAGAAAGCCATTGATTTCAGGTTTTTTTTCCCAAGGGCCATGCTACCAAATATTAAATTGTCAATAATTTTGTCCAGTACATTGTTGGGGTTTCGCATGGAATGTGTCAGATTTGGTTTTTTGTTTCTCCACTTTTTTGCATCATACCAATACAAACAAAAGAAATAAACATGAGAATGCCTAAACATTTGCAATTGCAACAACTTTCTAAGCGAAGTGGTGCATTATCTGACAAAAATGCAGGGGGGCCAATATTTTTGGCCATGACTGTATGTAGCACTCATCCCCAAACGAGTTGCTGATCTTTAAGTCCCCTGATTTTAGATGTCAATGACCTTCCCGGTAATGCCACACCCTCTGACACACCAAGACTGAAGGGTGACTACTGTAATAAAGCAAAATAAATCAAGAACCAAAAAGATGGAAAAGCAATGATAAACATTTTAACAAGTATGTGGATATTGTTACAAAATAATGTGAGTCTTCGTAAATAGCAGACTAATGACTGACCCCTAGTCCCTTTAGTATGGGAGGTCTTGACTAAGGGCAGCGTGAGGATGATGGTCCAACAGTATCTGGCAAACTCCCCCCCTTCCCCCCCACTGACCAATGTGCTGGGGCATAAATCTGGGGTTGGAGCATTCAAACGTAAGTTCCTTCGAACCCCAGTGTAGGTGCCTAAGCAATACTGTTCCTTTAACCACTTCAATGCTGGACACTTTCACCCCCTTCCTGCCCAGACCATTCCAGAATGAGACACAGGGTCTCATTACACAGGGTCTAGTGCCATAAGGCTGCATTACAGGCAAACCTTGAGGATTCTTCTCTCCTATCTAAAGTGGCTTGGGTACCATCCATTTTGTCTAACAGCTTTTTGAATGAATCCGACTGAAGTCCTTGATTCTCAGCAGAACCATTCCAGACATCTATGTATGCTCCAAGAGCACATGCAGCACATAAGTAACCATCCACCCTGCAGCGAAAGAAACGCAAGTAATTCCTGCGTAGGAGGAGTTATATGGGGAGGACCTCTCTAATTGGTCAGCCAGTGTCCGTTCACCTATAGGTGGCATGTAACCCACATAATCATGAATAACTTGCTCTGTGTCCCATGCTATACAATAAAGGAAAACAAATCCCTCATCACCCCCTCAGAGTAGCATAGTGTTACTATGGTGAAATAATTTAACAAAAAAAAAATTAAAAATGTTAAAAAAATACAAAATTTTTTAAACTTTTTTTCATTTTTAACATACTGTAACCAGTCAGTGTCCCTGATCACTGACGCATCAATATCAGTCATATGTTGAAAAACTCACCATGCCTCTTACTAAATCCTCAGACTGACTACTTTCCAAACAGGGGTCATTTGGGGGGAATTTGTACTATCCTAGCATTTTAGGGCCTAAAGAAATGAGGCTGTCAGTAGTACATCAGAATTGATCAATTTTCAAATATATATACCATAGTTTGTATAGTTTGTAGACGCTATAACTTTTTTTTTTACCAAAGACATATAGCAGAATACATTTTGGCCTAAGGTTATGGTGAAATTTGATTTTATTGGATATGTTTCATCACAGAATGTAGAAAATATTTTTATTTTTTTCAAAATTTTCAGTCTTTTTTCATTTATATCACAAAAAATAAAAACTCAGTGGTGGTCAATTACCACCAAAAGAAAGCTCTATTTATGTGAAAAACATTCTAAAAATGTATTTTGCGTACAGTATTGCATGACCACACAGCTGCCAGTTAAAGTAGTGCAGTGCTGAATAGCAAAAAAATGCTCTGATCATGAAGGGGGTAAAACCTTCTGAAGCTCAAGTGGCTAAGTAGCTCTAACTTTTTGACTGCCTATCACATTTCTTGAGGTGCTAAAATGCCAGGAAAATAGAAGTCCAAGGTGTTTGCTGAGGTAACATCGTGGGTATATGTGGCATTACACCCCAAAACACATTCTGTTGTTGAGTATAGGGATACCACATGTGTGAGACCTTTTGGGAGCCTAGCCATGTACAGGTACAAAGAAATTAAAAAATACATTTTTGTTTTCTTTCTTCATACATTTTTGTTTTCTTTATTTTTCAAACACTTGTGGCAACAAATGAGATCTGCGAAATACTCATGATGCCTCTTAGCAAATAACTTGGAGTATCTACCTTCAAAAAAAGGGGTCATTTGGTGTGTGTTTGTACCATCCTGGCATCAGGGCTGGTGCAAGGATTTTTGTCTACACGAGCAAAGGTGCATTTTGGTGCCCCCCCCCAACTGCCCGTTATGTGAAGGAGGTAATGCTACATTTATTTTTTTTGCAATCAAACTGCATCTGAACAGCATATGTTATTAGGGAGACAGCTTTACTTGCCACAACCCCTCACTGTCTACAGCCGCACTGGTACCTCCTTCACATTGTACCCACAATGTGATGAGGCGCAGTGTGAAGGACGTCACACAGCATTGAAAAATTTGAGCTGTGCTTAACTGCTACTAAATGGCAGTTTGTAATGAGGGGGCAGATTGTGCATTCCCTGATTCTCCTCACTGGCTACGGGCAGCTGGCAGGCGAGGCAAAATAAAACTTACACACTGCACCCAGTAAGAGAGAGGGCTCAGCGTTAGGGAACAGAAGACAGGTATTTAAAAAATACAAATCACTTCAACCTCCGAAATGTATTGGTTCATCGGCAAGTTGAAGTGGTTATACTGGAATCATCATCCAAGGATCTTTGTTTTCAGCCGGCAGTGCACTTTTTTGTAAACCTGAACCTAGCGACTATTTATTTGCTGGATCACTTTTACAGATGGCAGAAGGGCACCCCCACCCTCGTGCCCTTCCCAAGCTCTCCTGTCCCACCAGCTGATCATAGAGATGATTGAGAACCATAACATCCCTAACATCTCTATGATCTAAGAAACTGGAAGTGAGTATTTTGTCCCAAGATCATAAACAAGCCATTGCCGGCTTGAAAGAGCATTTGATCAAACTTATCTTGGTTTGATCTGATGCTTTGGAGGCAAGAGGACAGATATGGGGTCTAATAGACCAAAGATCTCTTAAAAAGTGGACCTGTCATGGCCTATGCTATCACATGGGATTTTGTTCATCCCTTGTGATAGCAATAAAAGTAATTTAAAAAAATTGAAGTCACAATGTAAAAAAAATTTCAAATAAATATATATTTTTTATTTTACAGCGCCCTGTCCCACTGTGATCGCACCACACATGTGAGGTATTGCCACAAACATCAAAGAGGAATAATTCCACTACCAAGCCTCCTGTGTAAATCTAAACTGGTAACCTGTAAAGGCTTTTAAAGCGTTGCCTATGGAGATTTTTAAGTACTGTAGTTTGTCAGCATTCCACGAGCGTGCATAATTTTAAAGTGTGACATGTTTGGTAACTATTTACTTGGTGTAACATCATCTTTTATATTTTACTCAACAATTGGGTATTATATTGCATTTTGTGCCTTAAAATTCATTAAAGTGTATTTTTCTCAAAAAATGTGTTTGAGAAACCACTGCACAATTATGTGACATTTAAAAAAAACTGCAAAACCTACCATTTTATTCTCTAGGACCTCTGCTTAAACAGTTCTAAATAATTGTTTAGTAAAAAAAATGCTGAATTTAAAATTTTACCAAAAACCTCTAAGACCCCTTTCACACGATCAGCCCGATTGGATCTGCCTGACAGTTTTTCTGGTGGATCCGATCGGACCCTCCATTCTTCTCTATGGGGTGTCAGGTGTAAACAAATGTGTCCGCTTTACACCTGCCTACATTTGATCCGCTAAAAACAGATGGATGGGAATCCGTTCTCCTTCCGTCTAGTGGATCAGAGTGGATGGCAGTTGGGTTTAAAAGGACAGGTGGCCCGTTTACATCCGACTGCCCCGTGAGGAGAGTGAGCTCTGTCTGTGTCTGCTCTGCTTAAGAGGAGTGGACACGGACAAGCCATCTGCCTGCTCAGCGAGGATCAGTGGACAGACCCCCTGCTGAGCAGGTGGGCTGTGGTGGGGTCAGGCACACAGAGAGGCTGAGCCAGCTGCTTGTCCAGGCATTGGAGTGGATCCCGACTTTAAAGTCAGGATCCCTCCAGAGCATGGGCTGGCTCTGTGAAGTCAGCTGACAGCAGAATTTAGCCCAATATCAGTTGAAAACATGTCACAGTAGTGCAGAACAAAGTTCACTCCTGTGACCCACAGGACAAGTAGATCCATATGAGCTTTAGCCCTACTTTTCCTTTAATATCATCTGTGAGATTAATTACAGAGGTGTCATAAGTGTTAAATGCAGCCAGGATTTCTTTTAAAGAAGGTTTTACATCATTAGTAGCAGAGCAAGCTGGTAGCCGATACACTTGAGCTGCCTTATACTTTTGAGGGTGATGCTGAAGTATACAGCATGATTCGTGCTGCCTGTGTGTGCTCCTGGGATTGTGAAGACTCTGCAGGGGGGAGAAGAGGACAGTGCAGCAGGAGAGGGCTGGGAGCGAGTTTTTGCAAGATAGTGAGCTGTTTTGTGTCTCTCTCTGAGTAAGTGCCACTCTGCCATCTTGGATTTGCCACCTCTGGGCTCCCCTTCCTCTCTAGAAGATTTTGTCATGCTCCCAGTGCATTGAAGTAGCAGTGACAGATCGGTGAACACAACTGGTCTCCCTGGATAATCAGCTGTGGGGAGAGGTCTGTAGATCCCCAGGGAAGAATATTAGACAGCCTGCTGGATGGAGATGCTGGTCTCTGCTTCGACTCACGTGGACAGCCAAGTCACCCCCCCCCCCCGGGATTCTGATTTTACTGCCTCCCCCTTCCCTGAGGTGGCTGCCTAAGTTGCCTTATGCTGGTGCTAGCCCTGCCTGGCATTTTAGGGCCTCTTAAACTGTGGTAAGTAATTAGGAAATCAAATGCGCAAGTTATACCCTTTAAAAGCCTGAAGGTGTTCATTAGATTCTGGACCCCTGTACACACCTAGGATACCAAAGTCTCACACTTGTGATGCCCCATACTCAGGAGAAGTTGCAGAATGTGTTTTGGGGTGTAATGCCATGTATATACCCATAACGTGTGTAAGAATTATCTCAGTAAAGTGACAAAAAAAAAAAAAAGGGAAAATTTCTTTCAAATACTTACTGTAAGTTTCCTTTCCTGATGGACTCCATGGCAGCATACGTATGGGTTTAGTCCCGCCCTCTCCAATCCTTTAGGACCTCATTCCTATAAATCATTGCTCAGAGACAGAAGCCACTTTCCATAACTAGGCTGCTCAAGACATTGGGAGAGTACTCCTGCTGCCATGGAGTCCTTTGGGAAAGAAACATTACATAAGTACAGTTGCAAGAAAAAGTATGTGAACCCCTTGGGATTGCGTGGAGTTTTGCATGAATTGGGCATAAAATGTGCTCTGAACGTCATCTAAGTAACAACAATAGAAGAACACACTCTGCTGAACATAATACTACACAAACATTAGATGTTGCCATGGTTTAATTGCACATAACATGTAAACATTCACAGTGCAGGGAGAAAAAAGTATGTGAACCTTTGGACTTAATAACTGGTTGACCCTCCTTTGGCAGCAATAACCTCAACCAAACGTTTCCTGTAGTTGCAGATCAGACCTGCACCAGGATCTGGAGTAATTTTGGACCACTCCTCTTCACAAAACTGTTTCAGTGTAGCAATATTCTTGGGATGTCTGGTGTGAATCGCTCTCTTAAGGTCATGCCACAGCATTTCAATCGGGTTGAGGTCAGGACTCTGACTGGCCCACTCCAGAAGGCGTATTCTGTGCTGTTGTAGCCATTGTTTTGTTGAATTACTTGTATGCTTTGGGTCATTGTCCTGTTGCATCACCCATCCTCTGCGGAGCTTCAGTTGGCGGACAGATGGTTGTACGTTTTCCTGCAAAATGTCTTGATAAACTCTGGAATTCCTTTTCCCATCAATGACAACAATCCGTCCAGGCCCTGAGGCAGCAAAGCAGCCCCAAACCATGATGCTCCCTCCGCCATGTTTTACAGTGGGGATGAGGTTTTGATGTTGGTGTGCTGTGTCTTTTTTTCTCCACACATAGTGTTGTGTGTTCTTCCCAAACAACTCAATCTTGGTTTCACCTGTCCACAGCATATTTTGGCAGTAGTGCTGTGGAACATCCAGGTGCTCTTTTGCAAACTTCAAACGTGCTGCAATATTCTTTTTGGACAGCAATGGCTTCCTCTGTGGTGTCCTCCCATGTACTCCATTCTTGTTTAATGTTTTCCTTATTGTAGATGTGTCAACAAAAATGTTAGCATGTGCCAGAGATTTCTGTAGGTCTTTAGCTGACACTCTGGGATTCTTCTTTACCTCATGCAGCATTCTGCGCTGTGCTCTTGCAGTCATTTTTACAGGACGACCATGCCTAGGGAGAGTAGCAACAGTGCTAAACTTTCTCCATTTGTAGACAGTCTGTCTTACCGTGGACACATGAACATCAAGGCTTTTGGAGATACTTTTGTAACCCTTTCCAGCTTGATGCAAGTCAACAATTCTTGATCGTAGGTCTTCTGAGAGCTCTTTTCTGCGAGGCATGGTTCACATCACACAGTGCTTCTTGAAACCAGTAAACCCAAAACAGGTGTGTGTTTTTTTAAGGGCAGGACAGCTGTCAGCAACACATCCAATATCATCACACTGGTTGGAGTCAAGGTTGGCTCACTCCTGGCTCTCGGAGAAGTCATTAAGCTAGGGCCTCACATACTTTTTCCTCCCTGCACTGTGAATGTTTACATGTTATGTGCAATTAAACCATGGCAACATCTAATGTTTGTGTAGTATTATGTTCAGCAGACTGTGTTCTTCTATTGTTGTGACTTAGATGACATTCAGAGCACATTTTATGCCCAATTCATGCAAAACTCCACGTAATCCCAAGGGGTTCACATACTTTTTCTTGCAACTGTATTTGATAGGAAATGTTCTGTTTTCCTGACAGACTCCATAGCAGCATACGTATGGGAAATAACTAGCCATACACAAACGGGTAGGCAGTTGCTGAACAAAAGATTTTAATGTGCACCGTCAACTGACAGGACTTTCAAACCAAATTTAACAGACGATAACTAGACAGGTGTTTTAGCCAAACTAAGCCACAGCGCGATTTCTCCCACATCTAAAGAATTCATGTTAGTACCCTCAGACAGTCTAAAGGCTGGTAGAACCATTTCTTCGTTCCCACAAAAGAGAACAAACCGATGGTCAGACCATCCGAAGGAGGCTGTGGCTTGCAGGTATAGTCTCATGGAGGACTGATGTTACTCTGATATTTGAGTCAAGCATAGGTAACAGCACCACTTTATCTCAAAAGAATGTTAGGAAAGGATCCTTATGACCAATTGCTCCGATTTCCGAGGCTCTTTATGTCGATGTGATGGCCACGAGAAAGGCAGACTTGATAGAGAGGTATTAAACGGAGACAGACCTAGCACACTCTGCTCCAGTTCCTGAGAGGGAATTGAGGACAAGATGGAGAGGAAGGTCCCATTTAGGAAACTTCAGCTTTCTCTGAAGTCTGAGCCTATAGTTGCTCCCTTGAAGAATTGTTGGGGAAAAAAAGATGCCTAGCCCAAGATGCACCTGTAAAGGCCAATAAGGCTGACACTTGTGCTGAGTGAACTGACTGATAGGGCCAGATCTAAAACCAACTGGAGAAAGCCCAGAATGTCTGGATCATTACATGACCAGTCAGCAAAAGACAAGTACTCCACAAACTTTGACCAGATTCAACTTTGTGCTTGCTCTACTAGTATTCATGAGAGCAGAGATGCCTAGGGAGGAACAGCTGAGGGCCTCCAACCTCCCCTTCTCAAGAACCAGACCATCAGACGCAACTGTACTGGACATGGATGAAGAATTTGCACCCTGCCACAGAAGGCCCGGCCTGAGGGAAAGGGGCACTGGATCCTGGTAGCTGAGCTGTACTAGCAAGGGGAACCATGGCCTGTTTGGCCCATAAGGAAACACTGCCACTACCTTCACATCTTTTGTTCTGTGTCTTCATAGAAACCTTAGGAAGACTGGAACTGGAGGAAACGCATGGGTCCCACTGAATTTCCAATGATCCTCCAGGCCATCTGATACCAGCCCCTCGTACAATACTTCTTAAGCTTGTTGTTGCATGGTGAAGCAAACAGATCAACTTCTGGACTGACTCTCAGTGACAGAATGCACCTAAAAACCTCCATATGGGGAGACCATTCGATGCTGCCCAAATGGACTCTGGAAAGAAAGTCCAATAGAATATTCTAGACTCTGGGAACATAAGCTGCTGAAATGTCAGCTTTACTCTTCTGCTCCCAAGACATAATTGGCTCCACTTCCGGTAATAGATAAAGGCTGCAAGTCCCCTCTTGTCTCTTTATGTAGGAGACCACGGTAATGTTGTGTAGCCTAAGAGCACCAATGCTGCTTTCGTCAGATGGTGAAAGGCAAGTAGGATGCAGAAGGCTGCCCGTAGCTCCAGAATGTTCAAAACAATCTTGTGAGAGTGAAAAGCCCCACCTACCTTGAGCTATCTGACAGACAGTAAGCCCTTGATCCCATATTGCTGGCATCAGATATGAATGTGCTCCAGAAAAAGGGGGCAGTGAAATGGCAATTGAGTCCAATTCTCCATTATAGCCATCAGGAAAGACTAGGGTTATGTAGGTGACCTGAAATCTGCTTCCTGGCTCTCACTTCTGCAGAAACTCCTTCTGGAAGGGCCACATCCTCCACAGTGCCCACTTAACCATTAAAGCCATGGACACCAAAATGCTGATAATTTTAGACACTGAGAGGCTCACAGGTTGAAAGACGACAGGGCCAGAAGTACTCTGCTCCAGATCACCAGATCTTTTCTAGAGGCAAAGCAATGATGCTCTTAACTGTATTGAACTGAGCCCCAAGGTACACATGAGCCTGACTGGGCTCCAGGTGGCTCTTTTGCATATTCAGCAACCAGCCGAACTTGGTGCATTGAGAGGACCTGTCAAGTGTTTGTTGTAGTGAGCCCTTTGGGCTTCCCCAGGGCATGAAGCCATGAAGCCCCAGCCTGCTTCTTCACCAGAGCCCCTGATGGTGGGGATGGACTTGTAGCAGGCTGGAACCCAGTCGCGCCTCCTAGGTGATGATGCAGAGAACACCTGCGTGTGCAGAGTACAACTAGCAGGAGACAAAAGAAAATCCAGGAGACAAGCCGAGTTCAGGACAGGCAGCAAATAAGCACAGACAGTGAACAAAGCTGGGGTCAGTACACGGGTAGTAAGGCACAGGATACACAAGTAACAATGAACGGGAACTCAGAGAACTGTGAAGTTGCTCAGGAAATGTGGGCTAGACTGAGCATGTCTTATATAGGCAAGTAAACTAGGAGGTGGCCCAGAAAGTGATGGAAGGGAAGGAAAACCCCCCCCACAGATTAGCAGGCAACGCTCATATGTGAGCACAGCCAAACCTCACATGTTAAAGGAATCAGGGCAGGAGAAATTTAGGACTCACGTGGGGATGCCGATCTGCCGCTACTTTGTATTTGGAAGCTGCCAGTTGTAAATTCTTGGAAAAATCTGCCTAGATAGAGTTGAAAAATCATTGCATCTCTACAGCTGCAGGCACCGCAGAAGAGATGTGAACAGGAAATGGTACAGAAGGATGGCAACCAGACACCATGAAATAGAGAGACTCATCAGTGCTGGCATTAATGTGGTTATTGAGGGCAAACTCTGCCCAGGGTAAAAGGTCCAATCATCCTGATGGGCAGAAATGAAGGCACGAAGATACCTTTCAACATTCTGATTGACCCTTTCAGTTTGCCCATTAGACTGTGGATGAAAATCTGAGGAGAAGTCCAACTTGATTCCAAAGGATGTGGCCAGAGCCCTCCAGAAGTGGGCTGTAAATTGAACTCCTTTATCAGAGATGATGTGCAAGGGCATACCATGAAGACAGAAGATTTCCTTACTGAAGATGGAAGCCAAAGTGGTAGCAGAGAGGAAGTCCTGGAAGTGGTGTTAAATGGCACATTTTATAAAACCTGTCCACAACCACCTGCTATGCAAGGGCTGGCTACAAGGGGGGCAGTGACACATCCATAGTGTGAAACTGCACAGTCAATCAACCTGCACAGGTGATAGAGACAGGCAGCACACAGGGGTAATTGAAGGAAATTAATCAAATTCATGATTCAACACTTACATTGATGGCAAGCTTGCAAAATATTTGGTTCTTATGATTAATCATAATTAATATTAAAATGTTTGAATGTTCGCCTTAAGCCGATGATAGTATTATTTAATTCTTCAGTAATATAAGCTGAGACAGTAAAATAAGACAGGAGTTAAGCTGAGACTAGCTGAACCAGCTGAGGCTGAGTATTCTATATTAAGGCATAGCTGGTTAGAAGTCTGTAGTAAATGTCAAGGGTATTAGAAGTGACTCATTATTACTTAATGTATTTTAATAGTATCTGTGTGTATTTAGTATTATTTATAAGTTGCTAATATTAATACATATATAGATTATTGATTATACATAGATATGTTGTAAAGATACGTTCTTAAGTTATATCATCATTTAAATATGATAGATGAGGTTACATCATCAACATATGAACCTGTCCATCAAAAACATCATGTGTGTGGCGTCCCCTCCCTTCTATGAAATTGCTCTGCTAAGCAGTACTGATTTCCATACAAGGTCTTAAGAATCCCAAGCTATGATGCATACTGGCCTCATAAAAGATCATGAGACAACGGACACAAGGACATTCATACACAATCACACACACACGCTTGAGAACATTCTGAGAGGCTGGAACAGGTGCATGCTGTAAGACAAGAATAGTCACTTCCGTCTACTTCCGGCTTCTTCCCAAAGTCTCGAGAAGGACAAGGAGAACATGGAAGGTGCACATGGTCAGACAGCCATAACAATAATGGTGACTTATCTTTAAACTTCTGCTTGATATTTCTGGTTTTATCTACATAGAACTGTTCATGATACGCTTTACATTGTTATTTGTGTGCCATTGTGTGATAGAATAAAATCACACTTTATTTTTAATTTCAATGGCTCTTTCATTCATAATCGCCTCAAGACACTAAAGAAGTATTATATATGTCTAAAATCCAACATTTTGGCGAGTCAGCCTCCTCCACAGTTTTTCTTTAGTGTTCCATTCCTTGATAAGGAGGAGAAAGCACAATTCTGTGATAGTCAAGTCTGGAAAAAACACGATGAAAAGAAGCTAGCAGAAAAGGTGATTAACCAGAGGTGGACAAGATGTCCAGTGACTGAGCCGGGTCAAATGAGAAAATCTTCTGATTACGGTAAGTAACAATTATGGAATTTATTGATGAGTTAGTGAAAGCAAGCTAGAGTTTAAAGATGTTTCTTTAAATCCTGATGATGGTCGCTTATGGCAGTACATGTACAATGAATGTTTACAGGCCAATATTCAGATAAAAAAATCTAGATTTACTGTGCACAGACAGCGTAAAAAGATATCTAATATCTTAAATTTAGTAAGAATATTCAACAAAATGATTTTCAATGTTGATTTACCTGTTAAAAAAGATTGTACATTAAAACAGACAGAATGTAGCACTGTACAGAACACAGAAATGCATGAAAATTTGTCCCAAGATGCTCTTAATTGCCCAAACTGTGAAATTTTTTGTAATTATATAGAGAGCCTTGAGGAGCAAATTGTCTCAAAAACAAATCTTTTGTTAATACTGCAGAATGACAGTAAACAGGTTGCCATGATAAACACAGATGACAAACAGAGTGATTCAAGATCAGAGCCACGACCGTCCGATATTTCTGAAAGTTCGGATATTGACTCTGATGACGAAACACAAATTAAACAAAGAATTGTTATGTAAAACTGCAAAACTTAAGTTGCAAATACATAACCAATTAATGAACGTTTTAAAAGACATCCCTGCTTATGATTCAAATAAAGACATTTTCAGCAACATGGAAATGTTTGAGATTCATTCCGAATGTAATCAGCTTTCAAACAATGAAATAAATTATTTATTTCTGTTATGGCTGCCAATTATGTTTACGACTCGAATAAAAAATTCTGTTATTAACGATAAAGATCAGAAAAAACATAGTGACGTGACAGACAGACTGCGACAATTGCTGTTATGTACAACAGGTGAAGACGTACCTTCTATAGAAATGCTGGACTTACTGCAGACTACTGCAGAAGACCCTTTTGTGTTTAAAAATACATTTTCCAAAGCATGTAAAATTATATTTGAAGTAGAAAATGAGGAAGACTCAGCTATGATCAAAGATGTTGTAAAGAAATTCAAGTATCTTGACCCAGTAACAGTTGCCATAGCAGAGGAAAAACAATATCTGAATGACATAGTAAGTTTTATTGACAAAATTCGGAGAAAATTGAAAAGTAGCAATCTCACTTATGAGGTAGCTGTGATTCAAAATGACAAAAACAGCCAGACAGTTATGCCAGGAACCACAAGTCCCAGTAAGAATGACAACGACAGATGCAAGCGAGTCATAAAGAGTATACCACATGCTTTCACTGTTATAAACAAGGTCATATTAGACGGCATTGTTGGAAGTTTAAAATTGACTCACAAATAAAGAATATGGAAATAAAAAATGAAAAAGCAGCTTTTGTACAACCTGCTTTGTTGTGTAATGATAAAGGTTTAACTGAATTGCCTTATGCCTCAACAGTTAAATAGATTCATAATTTGACTAGAAACAACAGTTCAGACAATATGGTGAGAAGAAGGGCTGTCACTGACACAAATGGTTTATTGCCCGTTCCAAAAATAGAATCACGTCCACATTCATCTCCAATACCATTAGAATTTGTCGCTCCAATTGTATTGGTTGACAATGGAAGACCATATGTACAAGGTTTTTCTGGATGGTAAAAACATTACATTTTTGATTGACAGTGGATCTGAGATTAGTCTAACCAGAGAAAACATACCTGTGAAACCAAATTCACCCATGTGTAATATAAAAGGTTTTAATAATACAGGTCATTCCACTGCTAGACAGGTGGCTAATGTAACATTTGAAGTATCTTGGCTAGTGAAATCTAACATCGACATTTGGTATTGCCATGGCACAGAGAATATTCTTGGCATTGATGTAATCAATAAACAGAAGTGGACTATTGATATTATGACCAAAGTTATTTGGAGGAATCCATCTAGGCCCAAATCAATGTTAATTGATCCTTCTGTGTACAGTGATGTTGGTTTCATTTCTAAAATGTCTACAGCACAAAAATGGCCTGATACTGATGGCAATTGTGCTTTAAAGGAAGTGGTACAACGTTTTCCAAGTCTAGAGATGTGCTGGTTGCTTTTAATCTTAAACAGCAGTTGCAAAGCATTTATTTTCTTTTCACTCGTTGTGAGTGACAGACAGGAAAAGCAGGACTGTGCTCTGATTGGTTGTTGCTACAGCTGAGAAGGATCCACCCATAGCAGCACTGTTGCAACTGGACTTATGATTGGCTGTGGAGGAAAGGAGAGAGGAAAAAGGAAGAAGAAGCACATGTGGGGAAGGAGACATTTTGAGGGGACCACATGGAGCAAGGGCTCCTGCTGTCTAATGCTATCTAGAGGGCAATCCAGAAACAGTGAGTACTCTGTGATGAAATGGGATTTTGATATTGCTGCATTTGCTGTTCATCTCCGGAGAATGATCATGAGAAAGTCTGCTCTCTAATTCTCAGAGTGACACAGATCTTGGAAAGCCCAAGCTGCTCAGAATTAGCTATTCCTGTTGCTGATTGATAACAGAACTCTGTAACTGTATATTACTGGACTGTCTCCTCAAACCTTGTGCTGTGGCTGAAGAGTGTGTTTAGTTCCAAGTCCCCACAGAAGCTTGCTGCTTTGAATATACTGAACAAGTGTCAGTATATCAGGATTTCACCTGTATGGTAAAGATTTTGTTGAAGTGTTGTTTTTCTTCTATTGCAATGTTCACTGGAAGATTCTGCTTAAAGGAGACTGTGCTATCCTGCTACCCCTGGATTACAAATACTCTCCCATGCAGAGAGTGAGTGCTCTTCCATTGATTAAAGGGCCCCAAAGTTGAGAGACTTTAAGTTTCATCCACTGGCCAGTGGTTAGGACATTTCTGCGTTAGATTGTACTGCTATAGCAAATGTCAATAAGCTGCTAAATTTCTTTAACAGTTATTGTTTCATGTGTCAATGTCACTCTCATATGTCACCCTAGTCAGTGTGATACTAGTCAGTTTTTGGAGTCTTTGGCAAGTGAAGAATGATTTCTTACTAACTGTGTTATGCAAAGTGGTATCTGTGTTCTATGTACATTACCTGTGTTAAATCAGCTAGTTCTTTTTCAGGGTTTGTCTTCTTCAATAAAATCGATAAAAAATATTCTCAGAGTGTCAAAGTGTTCTGGGTATAATCGGAGGTGTCACCAGACTCAGGTGGGAGCTAAACCTATATATCTAGCCTAGCATCACCCAAGGGTGTGCTACACAAGTTTGTGGTCAAAGTTTCAAAATGACATAGGAACTTTTATACAGAAATACAGAATTGAATATTGAGGGAAAAGATCCTATACCTCTTAATCAGTATGAGTTACCACAAGAATCAATAGGACCACTTTCTGCCATTATTCAAGAGTTTGTACAACTTGGCATTTTAAAGAAAACACAATCAGTGGTAAATAACTGTATTTGGCCTATCAAAAATGCTGACAATTCATATTCTTTATCAGTTGACTTCAGGACACTGAATAAACATATCACAAATAACAAAGCAGTTGTTCCTGATCATTCTAATATCAAGTTACATTTGAATGTCCAAAGTGTATTCTCTTTTGGAAATCGATAACAGCTATTTTTTGATTCCCTTAGCTAAAAGTTGTCAGTACAAACTAGCTTTTAAGTTCCAGAAAGAGACTTATGCATTCACTCGATTAGTAGCTGGTTTAGACATCAGTCATGGTGTAGTCCATGAGTCTATAGCAAAAATACTATCAAAATTTTCAAGGCCAGTATTTTTCAGCATGTAAATACAATTATGCTAAGTACGCAGAATGTTAACAAACATATTACTCTTTTGTCTGAGTTATTTATGTTGTTACAGGATGCAGGCCTAAAATAAAACCCGGAAAGAGTTCAGCTGATGAAAAGTCAGGTGAAATAATTTCACATGCAGATTAGCCAAGGAAAGAGACAATTATTGCAGGAAACAGTCAGAGCTATCACTGCTATTCCAGTTCCTACAACTCATAAAGCATTGCAACAATTTTTGAAAAACATAAAGCATTGCAAAGAGTTTAAACATGGTTTCGCAGAAGTTAAGCCATTATATCATCTTTTGAGGAGTAAAAATAACATAGTTTACCAATGGGGTCCAAATGAGAATAATGCTTTAAAAGTGTTGAAAAAAGATTTGCAGAATGCGCCAGCATTAGATACAATAGAGGTCTGTTCTAAAGCTCCTTTTGTTGTGAAAACTCATGTATCTGATAATGCAATTTCAGTAACTTTGTCTCAATTAAAAGAAGGTAATGAGAAACTAATTAGTTACTTCTCCAGAGATTTATCACCATTGGAAAAAACTTTTACATCAGTGGTACAGGAACTGCTAAGTGTCTTATGCAATCAAAGCATCAGAAAGCATAGTGAAGTCAAACAGTATCATATTACAGACTCCTGACAGTTCACTAAGAGGAATTCTTGAGGAAGATACATTCAGAGAATGTCATGAAAGGTATCCTCAGTGGATAAGAGCACTGTTAGCCAAACACATTGAGATAGATGTAACAGCAAAACATTTTCAGGAAAATACACCAACACATGTTTGTACAGTTGTATCAGACAAGTCTCTACCTCACATTCACAGCACAAAATGTATTACTGAAGAACACGAACACCAGAATAATTACATCAGCACAGAAAACAGTTACGCATATTTCTAATTTTATAGAGATGAGAACAAAGGAATAGTCCATTGTCATCTCTGGGGTGATACAAAACCTTTCTTTGTTTAATAAAACAGGGGTTTTGAGGTCATGACCTAAGAAGAAATATTGCGTCCTGTCATACCTAAATATCACACTACTTTTGTATTCTAGTTTGGGTAATTTTAGACAGGACAAGGACAGTATTTTGATTGATATATAGAAGTTTTCTGTAAAAGGAAATAGGAAGTAATGTTACTTCACATATGTGTTCCAAACTTATAAACTGGTTGTTCCATAATATTTCATATTTGTTGAAAAAAGATGCAAGAATAATGTAATGTTTGTGCCAAAGTAATGATACTGCATTTCTTTACAGAAATGGCATCTAAAATCAAATATGAAGCGTAACAATCTCCTACGAAGCCAACGTTAAGGAATTCGGATGTTAAAGAAGAGATCTTCATGGGAAGAAGATTGAACAAGAGCTTAATACTTCATACATATGACTAATTCTAATTTTACAGAACTTAAAGGAAATATTTTATAGACATTGCATGAAGAAAAGATTCATCAGAGGAAATCTATTTACTATTAGTGATAAAATATTTTAACTGGAGAGTTAAAATATTATACAAATATGGAAATATACTACTACATTATTTATTACATCATTTAATTATTATTATTGTATTAATATTATCATATATCATTTAAAATTAGCATTATGATTAAGAATTTTTATAGTAAGAGAAACTGAAGATAAGGTATAGTTTAGAAGGAAAGTTATTCTTGGTTGGTCCAGTTATGAAGAATACGTACAATCATTTGGTACAAGGCTGTGTGTTTGGGCCATGGATGAAGTGTGCATTGGTTAATAAATGAATTATGGACTAATCATAATAAGGGGAACTTGAAGGAAATTAATTAATCAAATTTCACATTCGACACTTACATTGATGGCAAGCTTGCAAAATATTTGGTTCTTATGATTAATGATAATTAATATTAAAATGTTTGAATGTTCGCCTTAAGCCGATGATAGTGTTATTTAATTCTTCAGTAAAATAAGCTGAGACAGTAAAATAAGACAGGAGTTAACCCTTTGAGGACCAAGGGACATATTTGTCCCATGTTTGTAATTGCGTGTATCATCTGATTAACAACTTAAAACTCTTGTTTTTGGGGGTTTGAGTCAAAATATTAGTTCTTATCAACAAACAACAAATGTTTCTAGCTTTTTGCCAATTATTTCATGAAATAGCTGAGTTACAGCAACTGAAGTGTACGAACTTTAAAAACAAAAAAATTGATTCTTTTGGTGTTCCAAAACCTTACGGTCTTCAAAGGGTTAAGCTGAGACTAGCTGAACCAGCTGGTACAGGAACTATATTAAGGCATAGCTGGTTAGAAGTCTGTAGTAAATGTCAAGGGTATTAGAAGTTACTCATTATTACTTAATGTATTTTAATAGTATCTGTGTGTATTTAGTATTATTTATAAGTTGCTAATATTGATACATATATAGATTAGTGATTATACATTGATATGTTGCAAAGATACGTTCTTAAGTTATATCATCATTTAAATATGATAGTTGAGGTTACATCATCAACATACAGTGAGGAACAGAAGTATTTGAACACCCTGCGATTTTGCAAATTCTCCCACTTAGAAATCATGGAGGGGTCTGAAATTCACATTGTAGGTACATTCCAACTCAGAGACAGAATTTAAAAAAAAAATTCAGGAAATCACATTATATGATTTTTAAAGAATTTATTTGTCTTGCACTGCTGAACATAAGTATTTGAACACCTGAGAAAATCAGTGTTAATATTTGGTACAGAAGTCTTTGATTGCAATTACAGAGGTAAAACGTTTCCTGTAGTTCTTGACCAGGTTCGCACATACTGTAACAGGGATTTTGGCCCACTCCTCCACACAGATCTCCTCTAGATCTGTCAGGTTTCGGGGCTGTCACTGAGCAACACGGAGTTTCAGCTCCCTCCAAAGATGTTCTACCGAATTTAGGTCTAGAGACTGGCTAGGTCACTCCAGAACCTTGATATGCTTCTTACGGAGCCACTCCTTGGTTATCCTGGCTGTGTTCTTCGGGTCGTTGTCATGTTGGAAGACCCAGCCACAACCCATCTTCAATGCTCTGACTGAAGGAAGGAGGTTGTTGCTCAAAATCTCACAATAAATGGCCCCATTCATCCTCTCCTTAATACAGTGCAGTCGTCCTGTCCCCTTCGCAGAAAAGCACCCCCAAAGCATGATGTTACCACCCCCATGCTTCACAGTAGCAATGGTGTTCTTGGGATGCAACTCATCCTTCTTTTTTCTCCAAACACGACGAGCGAAGTTTAGACCAAAAAAAGTTCTACTTTGGTCTCATCTGACCATATGACTTTCTCCCATGTCTCCTCTGGATCATCCAGATGGTCATTGGCAAACTTCAGACGAGCCTGGACATGTGATGACTTGAACAGGGGAACCTTCATTGCAATGCATGATTTGAAACCATGACGGCATAGTGTTCTACCGACAGTGACCTTTGAAACTGTGGTTCCAGCTCTCTTCATGTCATTGACCAGCTCCTCCCTTGTAGTTCTGGGCTGATTCCTCACCTTTCTTATCATCAGTGATACTCCACAAGGTGAGATCTTGCATGGAGCCCCAGTCCGAGGGAGACTGACAGTCTTTAGCCTCTTCCATTTTTTAATAATTGCTCCAACAGTTGATCTATTATCACCAAGCTGCTTGGCAATTGCCCCGTAGCCCTTTCCAGCCTTGTAGAGGTCCACAATTTTGTCTCTGGTGTCTTTTGACAGCTCTTTGGTCTTGCCCATGGTAGTAGTAGGCATCTGACTGACTTTGGGGTGGACAGGTGTCTTTAAAGAGCTCAGACAGGTGCTACTAAGTTAGATTAATGAATGGAGTAGAGGTGGACTTTTTAAAGGCACAGTAACAGGTCTTTGAGAGCCAGAATTCTTGCTGTTTCTTAGGTGTTCAAATACTTATGTTCAGCAGTGCAAGACAAATAAATTCTTTAAAAATCATAGAATGTGATTTCTTGAATTTTGTTTTTAATTCTGTCTCTCAGAGTGGGAATGCACCTACAATGTGAATTTCAGACCCCTCCATGATTTCTAAGTGGGAGGACTTGCAAAATCGCAGGGTGTTCAAATACTTCTGTTCCTCACTGTATGTACCTGTCCATCAAAAACATCATGTGTGTGGCGTCCCCTCCCTTCTATGAAATTGCTCTGCTAAGCAGTACTGATTTCCATACAAGGTCTTAAGAATCCTAAGCTATGACGCGTACTTGCCTCATAAAAGACCATGAGACAACGGACACAAGGACATTCATACACAATCACACACACACGTCTGTGAACATTCTGAGAAGCTGGAACAGGTGCATGCTGTAAGACAAGAATAGTCACTTCCATCTACTTCCGGTTTCTTCCCAAAGTCTCGAGAAGGACAAGAAGAACATGGAAGGTGCACATGGTCAGACAGCCATGACAATAATGGTGACTTATCTTTAAACTTCTGCTTGAAATTTCTGGTTTTATCTACATGGAACTGTTCATGATATGCTTTACATTGTTATTTTAAGCCATTGTGTGATAGAATAAAATCACACTTTATTTTTTATTTCAACGGCTCTTTCATTCATAATCGCCTCAAGACACTAAAGAAGTATTATATGTGTCTAAAATCCAACAGTGATAATGCAGAGTATATACCTGTGATGATTGCACACTATGTTTAAATGGATGCCAGTAAAACCAAACAAACGGACAGTCAAACACACACAGACAGCTGTAATGGAGAACAAAGCAAAATATACATCACCAGTCCACGGCACTCACGCGATCCTGCCTGGAGTAAGGAGGCCAGCTTCATCCATTCAGGGTGTTACATGGCCACCCACTATTAGCAGGGCTATCTAGCCAAAACTGCTGTTTTCCCACCATTGGCTGGGCCTTAGCTCTTTATGACACTGTATTCAACCGCCCCGTTCCACCCCGCTAATAGCTGGGGACTGCTGGAAATGATGAGGGATGCATCTGTTTGGCTCTTCTTGACACCACATCCATCTGCCCGGTCCACTACCCCACTGCTAGCTGGGGAACCACTGAACCAACACGGGACATGTCTCCTCATGTCTCCCAAAGAGTCTCGCCTTTTGAGCCACCAGGCCTTGGTCGCAGACACTGACATCCTACTCACAGGGACAAGGTAAGACTTCAAACACACCGGGTTCTGGGAAGAGGACAAAAAAAGGAACACTGCCTCTGAGCAAAGATTTATGAAAGCGGGGTCCTATAGGATTGGAGAGGACGGGGATAAACCCATACGTATGCTGCCATGGAGTCTGTCAGGAAAGAAAAAATTTTATTCTTTAAAAAACAAGATTTTCCGAAAAACTCAGCATGCCTCTCAGCAAATACCTTGGGGTGTCTACTTTCCAAAAAGGGGTAATTTGGGGGGGTTTATACTGTCCTGGGCATCTAAAAACATTAAATGTATGGTCAGCATTAGGAGTTTCTATCACACTCCTAAGGTTTTACACCATTTATAGCCAGCCATTTTTTGCTATTCGGCACTATGCTACTTTAAATGATAATTGGGTGGTCACGCTGTACCCAAATTAAATTGAAAAAATATAATATAACACAAATAGAGAAATCTTTTGGTGGTATTTGATCACCACTGGGTTTATTTTTATTATATAAACAAAAAAAAGACCAAAAATGTGGAGAAAAAACTGTATTTTTTATTTCTTCTACAAAACATATCCAATAAAAAATAAATAAATAAATAAAAGAATCAAATTTCTTCATAGATTTGGGCCAAAATGTACTCTGCTAGATGTCAGTTAAAAAATCCCAATAAGTGCATATTGATTGGTTTGTGTGAAAGTTACAAACTAGTCTACAAACATATTCAAGCTATAGCTATATAATGGATATGGGCTGAAAGTGCACACTTTCAGGTTTAATTTGAGGGTATGTACATCCAAATTGGAGGAAGGGTTTAGGAATTACAGCTCTTAAGAGTAGCCATCCCCCCCTTTTCAAGGGACCAAAAATAATTGGACAACTGAATCAAAAGCGGTTTCATGGACAGGTGTTGGCTACTCCTTCGTTATTTCCTCATTACTTAAGCAGGTAAAAGGTCTAAGTGTGGTATTTGCATTTGGAATCTATTGCTGTGAACCTACACCATGTGTTCACAGGAGCTTTCCATACAACTGAAACAGACCATTGTAAGTCTTCAAAAACTAAACAAATCCATCAGAGAGATAGCAGCAACATTAGGAGTGGCCAAATCAATAGTTTGGTACCTTCTGAGGAAATAAGATCACACTGGTGAGCTCAGCAACATAAAAAGGCATGGATGTCCACGGAAGACAACAGTGGTGGATGATCGCATGATCCTCTCTATGGTAAAGAAAAACCCATTCATAACATCCAGACAAGTGAAGGACACTCTGCAGGCGGTGGGCATAACATTGTCAAAATCAAGAGAAAACTTTACGAGAGCAAATACAGAGGGTTCACCACAAGGTGCAAACCATTCATAAGCCTGGAGAATAGAAAAGCCAGATTAGACTTTGCCAAAAAAATTTAAAAAAGCCAGACCAGTTCTGGAAAATCATTCTTTGGACAGATTAAACTAAGGTTAATCTGTACCAGAATGACGGGAAGAAAAAAGTGTGGCGAAGGCTTGGAACAGCTTATGATCCAACGTACACAACGTCAGCTGTAAAACATGGTGGAGGCAGTGTGATGGCATGGACATGCATGGATTCCAGTGGCACTGGGTCATTGGTGTTTATTGATGATGTGACAGAAGACAGAAGCAGCTGGATGAATTCTGCAATGTTTAGAGATATGCTGTCAGCCCAGATTCAACCAAATGCAGCAAAGTTGATTAGACGGCGATTCACAGCACAGATGGATAATGATCCAAAACACACTGCAAAAGAAACCCAGGAGGGAAAAGAAGTAGAATATTCTGCAATGGCAGGGTCAATCACCTGATCTCAACCCAACTAAGCATACGTTTCACTTGCTGAAGGCAAAACTAAAGGCAGAAAGACCCACAAAGAACAACTGAAGATAGCTGCAGTTAGAGCCTGGCAAAGCATCAGAAAGGAGGAAACTCAGTCTTTGGTAATGTCCATGGATTCCAGACTTCAGGCAGTCATTGCCAGTAAAGGATTCTCCACAAACTATTCAAAATAAACATTTTATGATTATATTCATTTGTCCAATTACATTTGAGGCCCTGAAAATGGAAGGACTGTGTATAAAAATGGTTGCATTTTCTAAAATTTGTACTTGATATTTATGTTCAACCCCTTGAATTAAAGCTGAAAGTCTGCACTTCAAATTAATTTGGATTGTTTCATTTTAATTTATTCTGGTGGCCAAAAGTATGAAAATTGTGCCGGTGTCCAAAATATATAGACATAACTGTATATATATTTTTATACTAGTAATGATCAGAGACTTATAGTGGGACTGTGATAGTTAGTGTCAGCTAGTGCGGTGAGCAATCTGACACTGACATCACCAGTGACACTAATAAAGTGATCAATGATAATACTATATGTAGCCAGGTGCCCGCTATATCATTATGTCAGTCAGGGGCATTTGGAGATGAGACTATGATTAATCCTTTCCCCCCTAGTGCCCAGTACTGGGCCTGCTACATCACTTCCGTTTAGCAGAGTGGAGTCAGTTTTTCTGACAGCAGATGATCTTGGGACCTGTAGTCCTATAGCCAAAACATCCTGTATTCCTAAGTGATGATTGAACTACAACTACCAGAGAGCTGGCAAATGAGCAGGATGCTTGGAAAGCATATATATTCTATAGCAAGGGACTGCCTATCCTTCTTGGTACAGGAACACAGTGGGCCGGCCATTCTCCAGAGACAGACTGCTGGCCTGCTGCTGCGGGACCCTGCTCATCAGTTCAACACGGGTGACGCAGAACACCACACCGGAATCGCATCAGCTTCTCTGCATCGGGACTGTTACTGTCTGGTCTCCTCACAGACCTCTGCTCGCCGTTCTGACAGGCTGTCAGGTAGTAACTATGCACATCTCTACAAACAGCCAAGAGCCTGGGCAAGAACTCTTGTTCCAAGGAAACTGTGCTTTCCATAGGATTGGTAAGTGGGTAAATGCCCAACATCTTTGTGTCATCACTCTAGAGACACTGCATGCAGACACCTTTACACCTCGGTTCTTAGGAGACCTTTGCTTTGAGCAGTACTACGGATTATCTGCTTAACTTCATTGAATTACCAGTATTTAATGCAAAAAAAAAAAAAAACATTATTGCACCTTCCCTTTATATGCTAATATAACTTATATTTACTGTGCATATCAAACCATAAATGTCCACTTAACATTCAGAACCATATATGTGTCCATATAATTCAGAAATAGCCTCATAAGTTAACAATTTAAATCTAAACTGTGCAGTTCTTTCACTTTGTTAGATCTCTTGTAATCCTCAGATGCATGTGTAGTTATACCCGCCACCTTTCACCACTGCGCTCACCTCAATAGATGGACCTGTCACTTTCAGGTCTCAAAGTGCCTTTTTCCCCTTATGGGAACTCTTTTGTGATGACTCTACTTCAGTGTGCCTGTATTTCCTAGATGTGGGACCTAGGCCCTACTGAGGAAATCATGTGGTGTGACAACACATGTCTAGGTGGAGCCGGGTGTCAGAATTTGCCAAAACCAGAAGTGATGTGGGAGCGAGCCATGGCCCCACTGTTTATATGCAAATAGCTGCGTTTTAATTTTACATGTGACTGCAAAGCAGAGAAATACAAAGCAGCATGTCTCAGTAGTAAAACACATACAGTTAAACTTTTGATTGCCCACAAGTTAACCCCTTCCTGCCCAGTGTCATTAGTGATTCTTATTAGCACTGATCACTGTATTTGTGTCACTGGGGATGACACCAAATCAGTTCCCCCCAGTGTCAGAATGCCCGCCGCTGTCCCGCTACAAGTCGCTGATCGCCGCCATTACTTGTAAAAAAAACAATTCTAGTATACAGTTGTGTTCAAAATAATAGCAGTGTGTTGAAAAAAGTGAATAAAGCTCAAAATCCTTCTAATATCTTTTATTTCCATACACAAAAATGCATTGGGAACACTACAGATTCTATTCAAATCAAAACATGAAGAAAAATATATCAAAATTTGTATTGTTCCTCTAACAATTTTGAATAAAACTGAATATTAGACTGTTCAAAAAAATAGCAGTGTTTGTACTCTTCTTTACAAACTCAAACATTCACTATATAAACTGAAAAATGTTTGAAGATTTTGCTTTACTTTGAATGACTTAATGAATATTTCGTTGTATAGGCACTGTTTCTGAGAACTGCTGTATATCTGTGTTGCATGGAGTCAACCAACTTCTGGCACCTGTGAACAGGTATTACAGCCCAGGATGATTGGACTACATTCCACACTTCTTCTCTATTTCTTGGTTTTGCCTCAGAAACTGCATTGTTGATGTCACCCCACAAGTTTTCTATTGGATTAAGATCCAGGGATTGGGCTGGCCACTCCATAACGTCAATCTTGTTGGTCTGGAACCAAGATGTTGCACATTTACTGGTGTGTTTGGGGTCGTTGTCTTGTTGGAACACCCATTTCAAGGGCATTTCCTCTTTAGGATAAGGCAGCATGACCTCTTCAAGTATTCTGATGTATTCAAACTGATCCATGATCCCTGGTATGCGATAAATAGGCCCAACACCGTAGTATGAGAAACATCCCCATATCATGATGTTTGCGCAACCATGCTTCACTGTCTTCACAGTGTACTGTTGTCAAGGTCCTACCTTTCTTCAGAGCTTGTGCATCTCCATGAGCTGGCATCCATCTTGGTTTTCTGCAAAGCATGGTGGGAACCTTTATGCCTTCAGGCTTCTGCGGCTCCTCCTCAGAAGGGTGTGGTTGAGCACATTTAAACCTGCTGTCTGCAAGTGTGCTCTGCACTTGTGTCCTGTATGTTGCCCTGTTGCAAGCTCTTGTGTTGTTCCCATTGCTCTCCTGGTAACCGACTCGGCTTGGACAAGACTACTCTTTGCGTTAACCCTTTACCTGACCTCCCGTTGCTGAACCCGGCCCGTGACCTGAGTATTCTTTGCCTACCGTCTAGTACTGTCTGCTCTGTTGTTATTGACCCGGCTTGTCTGACTACTCTACTCGTGTTTCCATCTAGCTCCCACCAGCTGTACGCCATTGGCGGCAGTCGTTATCGCAGCTGGGGTCCCTCGGGGGCCGCGACCTGGTCTCAGGCTGCGTCAAGTCCATCCCCACCATCAGGGGCCCTGGTGAAGGGTAGCCTGGGGCTTAGACTCCGCGCCCTGAGGGACTCTGGTCTGTGGGTAGTGGCTGTCGTCAGTCGCAGCGTGACCGTACCATAGGCCTGCCTGCCCATTCCAGCGTTCCTGCCCTGACATTACACAAGTGCCATGAATCCTGACGGTGCAGGTACGCCTTCGATCCCTATGTTACTCGCCAGACTTGACCAACAGGATCGCTTGTTGGATCAATTCGCTCAGGCGTTGCAGGCTCTGCTTGCATGCACAGCGCACCTTACCCCTGGGGCTATTAGGTCAGTTGTTACTCCGGTGGACTCTCCCACTGTTGCTCCGGTTGTTGCACCTACCTCCGCATCTGTTGCGGAACCCGCGGTACCCAGAGGTATGACTGGTTCTGCCCCTCTTCCTCAGCGCTTTGGGGGGGAACCGAGTCAGTGTCGTGGTTTCCTTAACCAAGTGGGGATTTACTTTGAATTAATACCTCACTCTTTCCCTACTGAGAGGGCAAAGGTGGGCTTCCTAATCTCGCTGCTCTCTGATAGGGCCTTGGCCTGGGCTAATCCCTTATGGGAGAGGAATGACCCGGTGATTCATGTGTTTACCCGTTTCGTTGCCTCCTTCCGTACGGTATTCGACGTACCCGCTCGCTCCGCTTCTGCTGCCAAATTGCTCATGTCCATGCATCAGGATTCACGAACCGTTGCCGAGTACGCCATCGAATTTCGTACTTTGGCGGCAGAGGTGGGTTGGAACAATGAGGCTCTAGTGGCTGCTTTCTCTCATGGTCTCTCTGATGCATTGAAGGACGAGATCGCAGCCAAAGAACTGCCTGTGGAGTTAGAGGCGCTCATCTCCTTCCTAATCTTGATTGACACCAGGCTCAGAGAGAGGCCTTCATTTAAGGAGCGTCTGCGGAGGCCTCCTAACCGTTTGGCGCCTACGTTTTCTGTCCCACCCATGCCTCCCTCTCCTCCCACGCCTCCTGGGGATGGTTTGTCTGGTAGTGAGCCCATGCAGCTGGGGTTTGCTCGCCTTTCCGAGGGGGAGCGGGCCTCTCGGCGTCGGGAGGGTCGCTGCCTGTACTGTGGACTCGGGGGGCATTTTCGGCAGTTCTGTCCGGTCCGTCCGGGAAATGCCCGCACCTGAGATCCTGTCGGGGGCAGATCTTGGGTGGAGTTTCCTCGTCCCCGGTTTCCCGTAAAGATAAACCGCTTATCACCGTTGTCCTCTCTTGGGCAGGAGGCTCGGTGACGGCCCAGGCGTTGGTAGACTCTGGGGCTGGCGGTTTGTTTATGGACAGTTCGTTTGCTGCCCAGTACTTCATTCCTCTGCAGGCTCGAGAGACTCCATTGGTTCTCGAGGCGATAGATGGCAGGCCCTTGCAGCCATCGCAGGTTACCCACGAGACCCTGCCGGTGGAGGTAGCTATTGGGGCTGTTCACAGGGAATTGGCCTGTTTCCAGGTAATTTCTTCCCCGCACTACTCCGTGGTTTTGGGCTATCCCTGGCTTCTGAGGCCCAATCCGACCTTTGATTGGCGATCGGCCGAGATTCTCTCATGGTCACCACGGTGTGGGGCTGGTTGCATCCGTGGTCCGGACTCTGTGCTGCCCACTGAATATGGGGAGTACCTGGACGTGTTTGACAAGGTGCGCGCCGGTGCCCTGCCTCCTCATCGTCCATACGATTGTGCCATAACCTTACAAACTGGTGCTACTCCTCCGCGTGGCAGGGTGTATCCTCTTTCGGTGGCAGAGAATCAGGCCATGGAGGAATACGTTGCGGATGCGCTTTCCCGGGGGCACATTCGCAAGTCTACGTCTCCAGCAGGAGCTGGGTTTTTTTTCGTGAAAAAGAAGGGAGGTGAGCTGAGACCCTGCATTGATTTTAGGGGTCTCAATCGGATCACGATTAAAAATGCTTATCGTATTCCGTTGATCACCGAGTTGTTTGACCGCCTCAAGGGAGCAACGGTCTTTACTAAACTCGACCTTAGGGCTGCCTACAACCTCGTACGGATCAAGGAGGGCGACGAGTGGAAGACCGCGTTCAACACCAGAACCGGCCACTATGAATACCTGGTTATGCCCTTCGGGTTGTGTAACGCACCCGCGGTCTTTCAGGAGTTTATTAACGATGTCTTACGTGACTTGTTGCAGCAGTGCGTGGTGGTTTACTTGGACGACATCCTGGTTTACTCTGCGTCTATGGAGACTCATATCCAGGATGTTAAGCGGGTGCTGCAATGGTTACGTGAAAATGAGCTTTTCTGTAAGCTCGAGAAGTGTGAATTTCACCAATCCCAGGTTGCCTGTTTGGGCTACATCATTTCCCCGGTGGGTTTTTCTATGGACCCTGAGAAGGTTTCAACGGTTCTGCAGTGGCCTCGTCCCAGTGGTCTTCGGTCCATTCAGCGCTTTTTGGGATTTGCCAACTATTATCGGAAGTTTATCAGGAACTTTTCCACACTGTCCAAGCCTCTCTCAGATCTGACCAAGAAGGGCAGTAACCCTCACGAGTGGTCACCCGAGGCCATCTCAGCTTTCAAGGCTCTGAAAGCCGCCTTCACTTCGGCCCCAATTCTGTCTCATCCCAATCCTGGGTTGCCTTTTGTTCTCGAGGTTGATGCATCTGAGACAGGAGTAGGCGCCCTCTTGTCCCAGCTTCGGTCACCCGAGGGACCCCTACTTCCTTGTGGGTTCTACTCCAAGAAGCTTTCCTCTGCAGAGTGCAACTACCAGATTGGAGACAGGGAGTTGTTGGCCATTATTCTGGCTCTCAAGGAATGGAGGCACCTGCTTGAGGGTTCTGTGGTCCCGGTCCTAGTTCTCACTGACCACAAGAACCTCACATATCTCTCGGAGGCTAAGAGGTTGACACCCCGTCAGGCCAGGTGGGCTCTGTTTTTGTCACGTTTTAACTATGTGGTCTCTTACTTGCCTGGTTCCAAGAATGTCAGGGCTGATGCCTTGTCGCGGCAATACTCTGAGCTGTCCAGGGAGGACACTGAGCCGACCTCGGTCATTCCTCCAAACCAGATCCTGGCTGCCATTCGTACCAACCTGACTTCTCCCCTTGGGGAGCAGATTTTGGCGGCTCAAACTAACGCTCCCCCTGAGAGACCGGCTGGAAGATGTTTTGTACCTGAAGGATTGCGTACCCGCTTGCTACGTACCTACCATAATTCCAAGACTGCCGGTCATCCTGGTAGGAACCAATTGTCCTGGGTCGTTTCTCGGTTATTCTGGTGGCCATCTATCCGTTCTGACATTGCCTCATATGTAGCAGCTTGTTCGGTCTGTGCCCAGAATAAATCTCCTCGGCACCTTCCATTGGGCCTTCTGCAACCCATTCCCAATGGGGAGCGTCCCTGGTCACACCTGGGCATGGATTTTATTGTGGATCTTCCTGTGTCTCAAGGTCATACGGTCATTCTTATGGTGATCGATCGTTTTTCTAAGATGTGCCATTGCGTTCCGTTTAAGAAATTGCCGACTGCACAAGAACTGGCTACGGTTTTCGCCAAGGAGATCTTTCGCTTGCACGGGTTGCCCAAGGTGATTGTCTCGGACCGTGGGAGCCAGTTTGTGTCCAGGTTCTGGCGCGCCTTCTGCTCCCAGTTGGGTATCGAGCTTTCCTTCTCTTCGGCCTACCACCCTCAGTCCAATGGGGCTGCGGAGCGTTCCAACCAGGCCCTGGAACAATTCCTTCGTTGCTATATATCGGATCATCAGGACAACTGGGTCGATCTCCTGCCATGGGCAGAGTTTGCGAGGAACTCGGCTGTCAACTCCTCTTCTGGGATGTCCCCCTTCATGGCCAACTATGGGTTCCAACCCGCTGTATTGCCTGAGTTGTTCTCTCCACAGGACATTCCGGCTGTGGATAACCACCTGGCTGCTCTGCGCTCCTCATGGGGGCAGATTCAGAGGTCCTTGAAGGACTCAGCACAGCGCCAGAAGCTCCAGGCTGATCGTAGACGGTTGCCCGCTCCCTCATACCAGGTCGGAGATCGGGTGTGGTTGTCCACTCGCAACCTCAAGCTTCGGGTGCCCGCACCAAAGCTGGCCCCCCGTTTTGTTGGTCCTTTCCGCATTCTTCGCAGGGTGAACCCGGTTGCCTATGCCCTTGCTCTTCCTCCTGGGATGCACATCTCCAATGTCTTCCACGTATCCCTGTTGAAACCTCTGATCTGTAATCGCTTTACTGCCTCTCTGCCTCGGCCTCGTCCTATCAGGGTCGACGGCCATGAGGAGTATGAGGTGAGCCGCATCTTGGATTCTCGGTTGGTCCGCGGTCGGGTACAGTTTCTGGTCCATTGGCGTGGTTATGGTCCCGAGGAACGTTCCTGGGTTCCTTCCGCGGATGTTCATGCTCCTGCCCTCCTCCGCGCTTTTCACGCCCGATTTCCTCAGAAACCTTTTGTTGAGCCGCGGAGGGGGAGGGGCCCTTGAGGAGGAGGTACTGTCAAGGTCCTACCTTTCTTCAGAGCTTGTGCATCTCCATGAGCTGGCATCCATCTTGGTTTTCTGCAAAGCATGGTGGGAACCTTTATGCCTTCAGGCTTCTGCGGCTCCTCCTCAGAAGGGTGTGGTTGAGCACATTTAAACCTGCTGTCTGCAAGTGTGCTCTGCACTTGTGTCCTGTATGTTGCCCTGTTGCAAGCTCTTGTGTTGTTCCCATTGCTCTCCTGGTAACCGAGTATTCTTTGCCTACCGTCTAGTACTGTCTGCTCCGTTGTTATTGACCCAGCTTGTCTGACTACTCTACTCGTGTTCCCATCTAGCTCCCACCAGCTGTACGCCATTGGCGGCAGTCGTTATCGCAGCTGGGGCCGCGACCTGGTCTCAGGCTGCGTCAAGTCCATCCCCACCATCAGGGGCCCTGGTGAAGGGTAGCCTGGGGCTTAGACTCCGCGCCCTGAGGGACTCTGGTCTGTGGGTAGTGGCTGTCGTCAGTCGCAGCGTGACCGTACCATAGGCCTGCCTGCCCATTCCAGCGTTCCTGCCCTGACAACTGTGGCTTGAATTCAGTGTTTGGGGGTCGTCTGACAAACTGTCTCCGGCCACTAGACCCAAAAAGAACAATCTTATTTTCATCAGTCCACAAAATGTTGCACCATTTCTCTTTAGGCCAGTCAATGTGCTCTTTGGTAAATTGTAACCTCTTCAGCACGTCTTTTTTTTCAACAGTGGGACTTTGTGGGGGCTTCTTGCAGATAGCTTGGCTTCACATAGGCGCCTTCTAATTGTAACAGTACTCACAGGTAACTTTAGACCTTCTTTGATCTTCCTGGAGCTGATTGTTGGCTGAGTCCTTGCCAGTTTGGCTATTCTTCTATCCATTCGAATGGTAGTTTTTCGCTTTTCTTCCACGTCTTTCAGGTTTTGGTTGCCATTTGAAAGCATTTGCGATCATTTTAGCTGAGCAGCATATCATTTTCTGCACTGCTTTATATGTTTTCCCCTTGATGACGGGGGGTGGAGCCTGACTATGACGGCACAGGAGAGTGTGCAGTAAGCACTCTCCGTTAGCCTCCCCTTGTCTATCCTCCCCATGAGTCCCCGATAGAGAGAGTGAACCAAATGCAATATCTCCTGCGCTCCGGGACCCAGGCCGGTGGTGAGTAGATGGAATCAAACTCCAAAAAGGAAGGGACCACCGGAATAGACAAGGTTGTGCAGCTCCACACCAAGGCTGGGGAAGCCCAAACAAAACTGTGAAGGAGAACAACAAAAGAGAAGCGCACCAACCTTGCGCATTACCTCAGTAACCAAAATTTATTAAATAAAAGAATGGTACTCACAAACAGCGAATAAAAACAACCATGTAAGTCCTCAAAGGGACTTTAGAGGCAAGATGCCAATGCGAATCCCATCATGGAGGAAGCCACTCAGTACAGCCTCTAAAGTCCCTTTGAGGACTTACATGCTTGTTTTTATTCGCTGTTTGTGAGTACCATTCTTTTATTTAATAAATTTTGGTTACTGAGGTAATGCGCAAGGTTGGTGCGCTTCTCTTTTGTTGTTCCCCGATAGAGAGACCAGCTGCACCGAAGGTGTGCGGTGACTCACCCGGCTGGAGAGGGTTCGCGGTGTCCCGGAGACGGTCGGCTTCCTGGACCCGGGAGAGAGCTGGGAGAGAGCCGGGAGAGGAACGCCTTGGGGTTTTCCTCTGACGTCCTGCGGAAGAGGAGTGGAGTTGCAGGGGAGACGGTCGGGCTGTCAGTCAGATTGCCTGGAGCCAGGAGAAAGCCGGCTTCGGAGGAGGAGTGGGGTTGCCAGGGAGACGCTAGTGAGACGGACGAGGCAGTGGAGCGGCGCCGACACGTGGGCAGCCGCGGAGGAGTCCTGGGAGATCCGGGTGTGGGAGAGCTTGCCTGGCGTGTAAACAAGTAGGAGAAGTGGAGGAAGTAAACCAGCATACTCCCTTCACATCACACCATCTCCACCCCATCTTCCTGAGCCCTCTAAATCTCCCTGCCGCCATACCATCCCTACACCATACCATCCCTACTGCCTTACACCACTGCTACAATAAGGTTAATCCTCTAACTTCTATATCTTTCCCAATCTTTAACCTAACATCTACCGGCATATCACCTCCAAAATAAGAAGATATCTGATGGAAAAGATAAGTGACTTGAGCTATATTAGACCCACAGGAATCCCCTTAAGAACTTATAATGACAAAAGAGGACTGCTTCTGGAGTGATATTCCAACGTGAAGGGTGAGTGATGACCGTGGGTCTTCCTGCGGGTCTTCTTCTACACTCTTTATATATTGGATCTGTACATTGGAGCCTTATATACATTGATTCCTCGTATTAGACTTTCAGATGCCTGTAGTAAGACATTGCATTAATTATACAACCTGAAAATAAAAGAAATAGGGGATTCCTAGGGCGGGTCTGAAGATCGGGAGGAGTAGGTGTCCAGGAGAGCAGGAAGTAACAGTAAAAGCTTTAAAAACAAAATGAAAGGTAAAAACACCAAAGGGAGTGGGCCTAAGAACTCCCAAACTGGTACGATTAAGAAGTATGTGTCACAGGGAAATGTTACCCCAGAAAGATCTCAGGGAATAAATGAAAAAAGTGAATTGGAAATAAGTCTGGATAATAGCCTGAGACTTTCCCTGGGCCCGGTATATAATAGCCAACAATTAATGGAAGGCACTGACCTGAGAGATCGTGAAAGAGATATGCAAATACCTAATAAAAAAGAAATGGCGGAGATGTTTAAAGGCTTGGAAAAATCAATGAAGCATGAAATGGGGATGATTCGAGAAGAAATGGGACAATTGTTAACTAGGGTGGAGGAAAAAGTGCAAACTTATACCCAAACCATCCCAAAATTAGAAAAATGGATACTAGAAGATAGAAAAGAACAAAGGAGATTGCTTTATATGATGGAAGAACAAGAAAATAGAGAAAGGAGAAATAATCTCAGAGTAAGAGGAGTCCCGGAACTGTCACAGGGGGAAGATTTAAAAGACTTAAAAGAGCTAATTGGCAAAATTTTGAACTCCATAATGGATAAAGTGGATGAGGAGATGTTTAAATTGGACGGAGTATACAGGATTGGGAAGTATCAACAAGACAAAGGGATAGAAAAACCAAGAGATATAATTGTTAAATTCCATAACTACGGAGATAGAGAAGAGATATGGAAAAAGATTAAAGGAAAAACAAATATTACATATGGAGAGAAAAATATTCAAATTTTTGCAGACTTAACATCAGAGACTCTGAGAAGGAAGAGATCACTGAAACCCCTATTAGAAGTGATGAAAAAACATAGTGTGAAATACAGATGGGGCCGTGATACAAGTTTAATCAGGTGGAGGGATGGAATTACAGCTATCTTAAAATTTCCGGAAGATATGGAAGATTTCTGTGATAAACTTGGACTGCAGAGACAAGTGATACCGGGTTGGGAAGTGGAAGAGGGAGAGTTGGACACTGGTAGATTAGGAAAATGGCAGTTGGTTAAAAGAGGAAATAGAGAGACAATAGATAAGGGGACACTGGGGAGGAGGGGGGGAAGGTGAGCGGTCATAGGTGGAGTCGAACCCCTATAGAGGGATCAAGGGTGGAACATGATCCAAAGGCAAAGGAGGCCTGGGAGGGGGAGGATGTTGGGGAGGGGGGAGGGGAAAGGGGAGGGTTATGGTGAGGGAGGGGGAGAAGGATGGTACAGGGGGAAGTTTTTAAAAATACTCTGCATAGCGATTAGATGTTTACAAGAAATATGGAAGATATAAAGTTTATAACATATAATGTAAAGGGGTTGAATAGTCCTGGGAAGAGATTTAAGCTATTTAAAGAGTTGCAACATAGAGAAGCTTCGGTAGTTTTTTTACAGGAGACGCATTTTGAGATTAAGTCAAATATTAAATTAATCACCAGAAACTATCCAACATGGTTCTATGCAGACTCCCCAATTAGGAGAGCTAAGGGGGTGGCAATTGGGTTTGCTAAAAATGTAAGGTGGGAGGTAGAGGAGAGAGAGACGGATCCTGAGGGGAGATTTTTGTTTTTGAAAGGTAGATTGCAGGAAATAGAGTGTACAATAGCGAATATATACTGCCCAAATAAGAGACCAGAAGTATACCTGAAAGGGATATTAAGAAAATTGATGGATTTTAAAAAGGGAAGACTGATAGTGGCGGGAGATTTGAATCTATGTTTAGATCCACAGATGGATACAACTTCTCATGTGCAACGAGAGGGAGGTAGGTCTATGAGGACCTTAAAGAAGGAGATACATGAGGGCCAACTAGTGGATATATGGAGAATAACGCATGGAAAGGAAAGAGACTATACCTTCTTCTCTAATGCACACGAGACTTACTCGAGATTGGATTATATAATGGTAGATCATCAACTTATCGAGAGGGTGGTTAAAGTAGAAATAGAGACAATGACTATCTCAGACCATGCCCCAGTTATAATGAAGGTAAGATGGGGGAGGCAGTTGACAAGGGGGGTAGGATGGAGGTTAAATGAGGCCCTTTTATTAGACCAAGAGATTGATCAGCAGATCAGAAAGGAGATGGAAAGATATTTTCAGGAGAATGAAACAGGGAATGTGTCAGTGGCCACTGTCTGGGAGTCCCATAAGGTATATATTAGGGGTATATTGATTGCGCTAGGGGCAAAAAAGAAAAGGGAAAGGAGTAAGAAAATGACGGGGCTCTTAAAAGAAATATATGACCTGGAACAGATCCATAAAAATAGAATAACAAGTGAGATAAGGCAGAAGGTAATAGGAAAGAAGAAAGATTTGGAGATATTAATGGAAGAAGAAAGGAGGAGAGTACTCAATAAAGTAGCAGTGGAGAGGTATAGATGGGGAGATCGACCAGGAAAATACTTAATGAAAGCCCTGAGAAAAAAGAAGAATAGAAATTATATAGAAAAAATAAGAAATCCCAAAGGAGAAATGGCTCACTCTACTAAAGAGATCGGGAAGGTGTTCAAGGAATATTATAGTAAGCTGTATAATATTAATTCTCAGAACTTAGTAAATAATAGTGAAAATGAAAACAGAGAAAAAAGAAGGGCATATTTAAAAAATGCAGGACTACCAAAGATAGATGAAGATCTATTGAAATCCCTGGAATTAGAAATTACACAGGAGGAAATAAAAATAGCATTAAAAAATACTAAGGTGGGGAAAAGCCCTGGCCCAGACGAATATACCGTGAGGTATTATAAAAAATATAGTGAACTGTTAATACCTAAATTGAAGGAGTATATGAATGCCCTGGGTGGAGAAATGGAGATTAGACAGGAATCCCTACAAGCCCATGTAACACTTATACATAAGGAAGGGAAGGACGCTACTCAATGTTCTAGTTATAGGCCAATTGCACTCCTAAATATAGATACAAAGTTATATGCAAAGGTTTTAGCAAATAGGATGAAAGATTTGATGCCAGAATGCATCCGGGGGATCAGGTTGGTTTTGTATCGAGGAGAGAGGGTAGAGATAATGGAATCAGAACTATGTTGTTGATCCAGAAAGCTAAGAAAGGGAAAACGCCGGCAGTGGTGCTCTCAATCGATGCTGAAAAAGCTTTTGATAGAGTAAACTGGAGCTTCATGATGGATACCCTAGAGATCATGGGAGTAGGTGGTAGAATGAGGGAGTGGATAGGAAAGTTGTACAAAATGCCATCCGCGGTTATTTTGGTTAATGGTGAAAAGTCTGAGCCCATAGAGATGTCAAACGGGACAAGACAGGGATGTCCATTGTCCCCATTGCTGTATGTGTTATCATTGGAACCCTTGTTGGAAACAATTAGGAAGAACGTAGATATAAAGGGAATACAAATAGGGGAAACTGAACATAAGGTGGCAGCTTTTGCAGACGACCTGTTGTTTTATGTGGGAAATCCTAGGATAACACTCCCGAATTTAATAAAAAGTTTAAAAGAGTATGGGGAAATATCAAATTTAAAAATCAACCCGACAAAAACTGAGATCTTAAATGTAAATCTTCCAAATAGTGAGAAAGAAAAGATACAAAAAGAATTCCCTTTTATATGGAGAGATAGAGAGATAAAATATTTAGGGGTTAAACTTACTGCTTCATATACAAAATTGTATAAATTAAATTATATTGCTCTTCTAAATGAGATCAAAGAGGAACTGAAGATACTGGGAAGAGGAATCCCCTCTTGGTTAGGACGAATAAATCTGATAAAAATGATAATTGTACCCAAAGTCTTGTATAAATTTCAGATGATCCCAATAAAACTCCCAGAGGCCTTTTTTAAAGAAATTAAAAAGATGATAACAAAATTTATATGGAAAAATAAAAAACCTAGAATATCCTATGACCTGAAGAGTAGAGGTAAAGAGAGAGGGGGATTGGGAGTGCCAGATTTTAGGAGATACTATAATGCTGTAGTTTTAACAAGAATTTATGATTGGACACACAATATAAGGGGGAAAAGGTGGGTTAAGATAGAGAATGATCTGAGTGGAGTTGACCTGAGTAGAAACATATGGGCACCAGCACAATATAGAGGTTTAAAAAATACCACGAGTGTGTATACACTGAATGTTTTAAAGGTTTGGGATAATTTACATAAACGTATGAAGTGGGATTTTAATTCACAATTAATGTCACTAAGGAATATGGAGTACTTTCCACCAGGTATAGAGGGGAGCATGGGAATATGGATTAAAAAGGAAGACATTCAACTAAGGGATATTATGGATTGGACAGAAATTGAAAACATTAAAAGATTTAAAGAAAGGTGGAAGGGAACTTTTTATTAAGATTGATGAGTGGAAATATCACCAATTAAAACACTTCGTTGAGAGTCTTCCGAAACCTACGAGAGGGAGAAAGGAGTGGAACCTGTTTGAGAGGTTGTTGGAATCACGGGGAGAGGGGAAATGGGGCACGGCAAAAATCTATAAAATTCTCACTGAGTTAGTCACGGAAGTAAAACCAATGTACATAGAAAAATGGGAAAAGGATTTGGGGATAGAGATAGATGAGGATAAACAGAGGAAAATATATAGACTCACACACGAAAATATCAGCATGAGAGAAGTGGAGGTAAATTATAAAAGTTTGGTAAGATGGCACATCACACCAAATGTGGAACATAAAATGGGTATAGAGAGAACACAAGAGTGCTGGCGTGGGTGTGGAAAGATTGGTACGTGGTTTCATATCTGGTGGGAGTGCCCAAGGATTCAAAGTTTTTGGGAGAAAACGGTCAACTTAATAGAGAAAATCTCAGGGATAAAGATAGGATTAGATCCAGAAGTGTGCTTATTACATAAAACAGATTTACCAGTGAATAAATACAAAGACTCGGGTATATGGTACTATGTGAATGCAGCAAAGGGTTTGATACCTAAATTCTGGCATAGTTTAGAGGTTCCGAGAGAAAAGGATTGGGTAGACAGAGTAAATCAGATTAGTAAAATGGAGAAATTATACTATATCCAAGAAGGTAAGATGAAGATATATAATAGGAGATGGGAGAAATGGGAAGATTTTGTACATCAAACGAATATATACGAAGCAATAAGAAATGATAAGAGAAGTTTCTTGATTTTATAGGGAAGGAGGCAGGGGAAAAATGCAGAGTGGGAGGGTGGAGGGATGTGGTAGGGTGTAGGGGTAGAGGTAAGAGATATAAATAGGGGGAAATAGAAGGAGATAGGATTAAGAATTGTATATATTATATGAGAATGTTGATGAAATGTATTGTTATGTTCTTTTTTCCTTTTCCTTTTATTATATATGTATTTATAAATATGAAAAATTAATAAATATTTGAACATATGTTTTCCCCTCTCCAATCAACTTTTTAATCAAGGTACGCTGTTCTTCTGAACAATGTCTGGAATGACCCATTTTCCTCAGAATTTCAGAGAGAAATGCACTGTAACCAGCATGTACAACATTTGCTGCCTTCCTTCCTTAAACAAGGGCAATAATTTCCACCTGTTTTTCAAAGAATGAATGACCTCGCTAATAGAACTCCTCACTGATATTATTTTGAACATGCCCCTTTCAATTAGTGATTCAAATTACACAGAATCAGCAGCATGCATGTCATGACTGTTGGTTCTGTTGGATTTCTATAACTCAACTACACCTGCTAGTAAATTATTTGCCATGTAGAAATATCATTTCTACCAAAAACAGTGATTGATTAGGTTAGTGATGACTGACTGCTATTATTTTGAACACAACTGTATCTACCGCCATTGGTAAACGCTATAACTTTCTTGTAAACCAATTAACTTACACGTATTGGGATTTTTTTTTTTTAGCAAAGACATGTAGCAGAATACATTTTGGCCTAAATTTATGACAAAATTAGATTTTTTTACTGGACATGGTTAATAGCAAAAAGCCAAAAATATTGTTTTATTCTCAAAATTGTTGGTCTTTTTTTGTTTATAGCACAAAAAATAAAAACCGCACAGGTGATCAAATACCACCAAAAGAAAGCTCTATTTGTGGGAAAAAAAGACAAATTTAATTTGGGTGCAGGGATGCATTTTCAGTTAAAATAACGTAGCAACGTATCGCAAAAAATGGCCTGGTCAGGAAGGGGGGGGGGGGGGTAAATCCTCTGGAGGGCAAGTGGTTAATGTAGCTGGCACTCTTATTTTCTTTGAAAACATTTTTCAGCACACTATGCTCAAAAGGTTGCCAACCCCATGATATATATACCATGGCTTGTAGACTCTATAACTTTCACACAGACTAAATAATAAACATACTGGGGTATTTTTACCAAAGAAATGTAGCAGAAAACATCTTGGCCTAAATCTATGAAGATAGATGTTTTTTTTTTTTCAAAACTTATACACAATATAGAAAAAAATAAACTCAATGGTGATTAAATAGCACAAAAAGAGCTCTGTCTATGTAAAATTAATCTGACATATAGTGTTGCATGACTGATTGTCAAAGTGTGAGAGCACTGAATGCTAATAATTAGTCTGGGCAGGAAGGGGGTGAAAGTGTCCAGAATTGAAGTGGTTAAAGGAACAGTATTGTTCTTTTTGGGACACCGCTTAGGCACCTACACTGGGGTTCGAAGGAACTTACGTTTGAATGCTCCAACACCAGATTTTTTGCCCCAGCACACTGGTCAGTGGGGGGGTGTGAGTTTACCCGATACTGCTGGACCATCATCCACATGCTGCCTAGTCAAGACCACCCATACTAAAAGGGACTAGGGGTCAGTCATTAGTCTGCTTGCTATTTAAAAAGCTGCACATTTTTTTGTAACGGTTTCCATATACTTGTTAAAATGTTTATCATTGCTTTTCCATCTTTTTTGGTTCTTGATTTATTTTGTTTTGTTACAATAGTCACCCTTCTGTCCTGGTGTGTCAGAGGGTGTGGCATTACTGGGAAGGTCATTGACATCTAAAGTCAGGGGACCCAAACATCAGCAGCTCCTTTGGGGATAAGTGCTACATACAGTCAAGGCCAAAAATATTGGCACCCCTGCATTTCTGTCAGATAATTATTTATTACAGGTACTTATATAGTGCCGTCAATTTACGCAGCACTTTACATATATATATTGTACATTCACATCAGTCCCTAACCTTCAAGGGGTGTACAATCTAAGGTCCCTATCTCACATTCATACATACACATACTAGGGACAATTTAGACAGGATTCAATGAACCTATCAGGATGTCTTTGGAGTGTGGAAGGAAACCGGAGTACCCGGAGGAAACTCACGCAGGCACAGGGAGAACATGCAAACTCCAGGCAGGTGGTGCTGTGGCTGGGATTCGAACCAACGACCTTAGTTCTGCCAGGCCGAAGTGCTAACCATTTAGCCACTGTATATGTACCACTTCGCCTAGAAAGTTGTTGCAATTACAAATGTTTAGGCATTTTCATGTTTATTTATTTTGTTTGTATTGGTATGATGCAAAAAAAGTGGAGAAACAAAAAACCAAATCTGACACATTCCATGCAAAACCCCAGCAATGGACTGGACAAAATTATTGACAATTTAATATTTGGTAGCACACCCCTTAGGAAAAAAAAACCCTGAAATCAATTGCTTCCTGTAACCATCAATACATTTCATACACCTCTCTACTGAAATTTTGGACCACTCTTCTTTTGCCAACTGCTCCAGGTCTCTCAGATTGGAAGGGTTCCTTTTCCCAACTGCTGTTTTGAGATCTCTCCACAGGTGCTCTATGGGATTGAGATCTGGGCTCATTGCTAGCCAGTTCAGTACTCTCCAGCACTTTGCCTGAAACAATTTCTGGGTGCTTTTTGACGTGTGCTTTGGTTCATTGTCCTGCTGTAAGACCTATAACCTCTGACGGAGACCCAACTTTCTGAAACTGGGCCCTACAATGCACCCCAAAATTCTTTGGTAGTCTTCAGATTTCATAATGCCATGCACACGGTCAAGACATTCAGTTCATGAACCAGCAAAACCTCTATGTTTGATTGGAGAGACTTTATTCTGTTCTTTAACCTCCTTGGCGGTATGATTCTTTCCGATTTTTTGTGCTGAAAGCGGTACCATTTTTTTGCATGGAAATATGTAGTTTTTTATTGTAGGTTGTAATTTTTAGGAATAACTCACTGAAATCTGTACGAACAAGAGTCTATTAAACATCCCGGGTAGGATAAAATTTGAAACACGAAATCATAAATTATAATTTAATAAATAATCATAAAAAATAATAATATAATAATAAATTTAATTCAATAATATAATCAAATCAAAAACACTGAAATTTGAAATACAGAGGCAAATTCACACATCGCTGAGCAAAGTCACAAAATCGTTTTCAGTGTCTGATGACGAATTTCCCCACGAATCATTATCACTCAATTCTGCAAGTGGTTCTGATTTACTATCCCTGCTCTAAAACCGCTTTTGACGTAAAGGGACGCTTTTTGGACGCCATGGAGTTTTCTAAAGTTTCCAGGCAGAAAGAACATTCAAAATGCAGGCAGGGCACAGGACAAAGCAGTAGGGACAAAATATATGTGAAATGCATTGAAACAGCAATGACAGCAAAAATGACGTTTTTTAAAAATGTCAAATTTCCCGCCAGTTCCGGCGCCCGTATGTCCCGACGTCACAGGGACCGGAACACAGAAGCCGGATGCCGGCATCGGCCGGAGGAGATGGCCGGGGACGCTGCAGGGGCGCAAAGGACAAGGTAAGTGCTGCAGGGACCCCCTGAGCAACACCGCATGGTAAGCCCGAGTGTAGCTCGGGGTAACCGCTCTTGGTATAGAAATTTTACCCCAAGCTACACTCGGGATTACCGCTAAGGAGGTTAAAGGCCTTCTTGCTTTTTCTGAAAACAGAAGAATGATAGGCTTTAACAAAAAGCTGTACTTTTGTTTCGTCTGCCACAAGCACATTCTCCGAAAAGGATTTTGGCTTCCTCAGGTAGGTTTTGGCGAACTCTGGCTTTTTTATGCTTCTGTGTTAGCAGTGGGGTCCTCCTGGGTCTCCTACCATACCCTTTTCATTCAAGGTACAACTGTGTCATGCAAGCTGACACAGTTGTACTTTCTGCCTGAAGGTCAGGTTGAATTTGTCTGGAAGTTGATTGAGGTTCTTTAGCCACCATTAGAACAATCCTTTGTTGCAATCTTTGATCAATTTTTCTCTTTTGTCCACATCCAGAGAGATTAGCTACAGTGCCATGGGCTGTAAACCTCTTGACAATGTTGCACACAAGAACATTAAGATCTATGGAGATGGACATGTAACCTTGAGATTGTCCATGCTTTTCCACAATTTTTGTTCTCAAATCCTTAGACAATTCTTTGCTGCTCTCTCTTCTCCATGGGGCACGCAGACACACAACAGAAATGTTGAGTCAATGTTTCACCATTTTAACTGGTTGGCGTTGTGATTTCTATATTGTCAGCACCTGTTAATACAGGTGAGTTTAATTACAAATGCAGGAGCATCACAAACTTGGAATGCAATTATTTCTTACAATTTTGAGAGGGTGCCAATAATTTTGTCAAGTCCATTTTTGGGGTTTTGCATGGAATGTGTCAAATTTGGCTTTTTGTTTCTCCACTTTCTTGTGTCATACCAATACACACAAAAGAAATAGACATAAGAATTTGTAATTGCAACAATTTTCTGGTGCATTATCTGACAGGAATGCAGGGGTGCCAATATTTTTGGTCATGACTGTATGGATGATTATTTCTTCCCTATTACAGGTTTATAGTGTGTGCTTGGGGGTGGGAGGTCATCTTTAAAGCCCAACTCCAGGCTTCTTGTCACTTTAAAGTTGAAGTATGGGATGGGTTAAATATTTAGCACATACTGTTCTTTCTTTCCTACCTCCTTTTGTTTTTCCAGGCTGTGCACTTCTTCTTTCATGTAGCTCCCAATAGCGGTCCATTTCGTGTTTGAAAGTTTAGAAGGTGTAGATACAATCTCAGCAATCCACCTCTCTGTGTCCCTCCTCCTGCATATGCACCCCGGTTTATAGAGAGCCTCGCATTCTGCTCAGACGTTCTGTTATGGGAGCTACAGCAAGCATAACAGGCAGCTATACAGTCTACAGATCAAGGCTCTCTGTAAACAGTATGCACATGAAGGATCTCTGTATAAACAGTGGGCAGATTGAGGCTTTGTCTGTGCAAACAGTGGATAGATCTATACTGTTGCTCTGTATATACATAGTTATATAGTTAGTCTGGCTGAAAAAAGACAAAAGTCCATCCAGTTCAACCATTAAAAAAAAAAAATATATAATCCTATTGTGACGGGCGGGACGTCAGACCCCAGCCCTTCTCACCAACTTGTGACCGAAGGACCAGCCAATCTAAGACCGCGCTGCCACTTGCGTAACAATGCCACTCTCAACTGCGCCCTGCGCAAAGATTTTCCAGCTGGACCACAGTGTATGTGCCAGCAGCCTGAGAGCGATTGTTACTGGGTCAGGTTAATTATGCAATTAACCCTTCACACTGCCGCCACCACCACCACCACCTTTTTACAGAGAAGGAGGAAACTCACAAATCTTAGCAGTAACACTATGATGTTTGAATAAGCATCTGTATACACACTGCCACCGCAGACAGATGTATGCAGAGGGTTAAAACACACGGTAGCACTCTTCAGAGACAGGGATTCTTAATTTGCATTAAAGAGCTTTAGAAAGAGTTCAACACTTTTCAGAAAATAGGATTTATTACTAAAAAAGGTCAAAATGGTGCAATAAAAATATTTACAGAAAAAGATGTAACATTATATATATATATATATGCGAGCAATAACACAACAGAGAGATAAAGAAAGAAATTTCAGAAGGTAAGAAGTCCTTGGTTTAAGCAGAGCTCAAGTGTCCTGAACAAAAGGGTACCTTTTCTCCCAAAGTTGGTTCCTGATGTTAAAAGGGAGAATTTCTTCATACCTCTCTCCAGGCATGACAACCTTTCTAGTGTCCCAGCAGGGGGTGTCTACTGAAGCCAAGGGCCAATCACCTTATTTGGGGAGGGGTGTTAGGCGGAGACCCAGGCTGTGACCAAAATCCCTCCCCAGTTTATACCATGGTCAATAACCATCCATAGGTACATGTAGCAGCCTAGCCACTGGTAGATTAATATGCAGAATTATATTCTGAACGTCCAGACACCAAATATGACATATCCAGCTAAAAAGATATTGCTTTCTACTCTCTGGTAGACATTACCTAGGGGTGTCAGGTGACTTTGTATTACAATGACATATCTGAATACATGCTTTGTTTTAATGTACCTTGTTCCTGTCGGGATTTTATGAATTTGTATGAAAAGTGATTCAAGTGGGATGTACGTTTTACTACCACTCTGGAATGCTTTTCATGTCCAGTGACTGATTTATAGCTTTACGACCAGGCCAAGGCAAGAGTCTGACAGACATCATGGGACCAGCTAATTGGGTTTACAACCATGAAGTGTATCCAGCTGTGCCTGATGCACTTGTGACCCCCAGCATATACACACACACAACACATGCCATTCAAAAAAGGGAGGGTGAATGGAGAATAACATTTGCAGAGTATAATTCAAGATGGTAGATCTTAACAAAATGGTTGTCCGCGTCCAATCGCCACAGCTCTAACCACAGTTGATCCAGAAGGCAACCCCTCCCCCAGCCAAGTATGATCCAATTTGCTCCTACAGGGAAAAAAACATTCCTTTCTGATCCCCTGAGAGGCAAATCGGATATTCCCTGGATCAACTTTACCTATAAATAGTAACCACTTATATTCTTTGTATCCAAGAAAGAATTCAGGACTTTTTTTAAAGCAACCCAATGAGCTGACCAGAACCAACTCTTGAGGGAGTCTATTCCACATTTTCACAGCTCTCAGTGTGAAGAAACCTTTTCGTGTTTGGAGATTAAATTTCTTTTTTCTCCAGACGTAGAGTGCCCCCTTGTCATTTGTGATGATCTCAGGGTGAATAGCTCTACTCCGAGTTCACTATATGGAACACTGATGTATTACACATGTTGATCATATCCCCCTTAATCTCTTCTCGAGAGAATAAATTCAGTTCCTCTAATCTTTCCTCATAGCGGAGCTCCTCCATGCCTCTTATCAGTTTGGTTGCCCTTCTGTGTACTGTCTCCAGTTCCACGATGTTCTTTTTGTGAATTGGTGCCCAAAACTGAACTGCACATTCCAGATGAGATCTTACTAATGATTTGTACAGGGGTAAAAGGATATCTCTCTCTCTCTCTCTGGAGTCTATACCTCTTATTACAAGAGGATTTTGCTTGTTTTAGAAACCGCAGCTTGGCATTGCAAGTCATTATTAAGCTTGTGATCTACCAGAACTCCCAGATCCTTCTCCACCATTGATTCCCCCAGTTGTACTCCCCCTAGTATGTATGATACATGCATATTCTTAGCCCCCAATCCCTAACCTTACATTTATCAACAGTAAACCTCATTTTTCACATAGTTGCCCAATTAAACAGTGCATTGAGGTTGGCTTGTAAGTTGAAGACATCCTGTAAGGACATCAATCCACTGCACAGCTTGAATTGCAAAGACTGAAATAGTATTTACGTATAATTCCAGACCCTATATCGTTTATAAATATATTAAAAAGTAAGGGTCCCAACACTGAACCTTGGGGTACACCGCTGACAACCCTAGATCATTCAGAGTATGAATCATTAACCACTACTCTTTGAAAAAGAACTTTAGCCAGTTTTCTATACATTTTACATACGGATTTTTCCAAGCCCGTAGACTTTACCTTACACATTAGCTGTGTGTGGGGAACTGTGTCAAACGCTTTTGCAAAGTCTAAATATACCACGTCCACCGCCACCTCTCTTGTCCAAGGTTTTGCTCACTTCCTCATCAAAAGAAATCAGATTTGTTTGACAACTTCTGTCTTTCATGAATCCATGCTGTATACACAATGCATCTTCCAGGCTGTCTGTAAGAGAATTGGATAACAGGAGTGTGTCACGTAGGGAGGAGCTTTTGCTATTGCTGTGTACTAAAGATAACAGCCTGCACAGGAGGAAGAAGAGCAGCTGTGCTCTGTTAAAGCGGAGCTCCACCCAACGGGGGAAGTTCCACCTTGAGCCTTTGTCCCCCTCTCCCCATTAAGGATTGTCACCTTTGGGGAGAGGGTACCGGAATTTTACAAGTACCCGCTCCCACTTCCGCTGTGACCAGCAAAAGCAAACCGGAAGCGGAAGTTGTGCTCCCTCCTCGTAGTCTTCTGGAACACGTGACAGGTCCCAGAAGTCTACAGGACCATTCAGAAAGCGCAGCGCTACTCGAGCATGCACAGTGGGCACCTGGCTGTGCAGCCACAGCTGTCATAACCGGGTGCCCACACTGAAGATGCCAGCTCCAGGGAGAGAAGACGGCAGGTGAAACCAGCTGTGGTGAGGACGCCGCTGTATCGTGGGACAGGTAAGTGTCTGTATTTTAAAAAGTCAGCAGCTAGTTTTTGTAGTTGCTTTTTTTTTTTTTTTTTTATAAATATCAACTGGAACTCTGCTTTAAGTCTCGGGAGCAAGCAGGCAGTCTAGACCCCACATCAATCAGAGGAGAGGAAAGGGGGTGGATCCTAACCAGATTGTCAGCATGAATATCCTGGTAAGACTGTAGATCTTCCCACAGGTATTTATCTTGATTTTTAAGTACTTGCCAACCGCAGATAGCCGAATGATGGCTACACAGAGGCCGGCCAGTTCTGGGAGGGAGTCATATGACGTCGTCCCAGAACGTGCTCTCCTGCGCGCCCCCGGCGATCTCCGTGATCGCTGTGTCCTACGGACATAGCTGATCACATGATGTGGTAAAAAGGCAAATCACAGCGGCCTTTTACCACGTGATTAGCCATGTCCAATGACACGCTGATCACCAGGAAATGCAATTGCCGGTTCACGGCTGCACTTTCCTCACGCCGTCAGAGCGTGAGGAAACTACTGGCGAGAACCGGCAGTTGTCAGAGCAGGGATCGGCGCCAATCAGGGCACGGATGATCAGTGCCGTGATGATCGGTGCCCAGCAGTGCCACCCACCTGTGCCCACCTGTGCCGCCCAGCAGTGCTACCAGTCAGTGCCCAGCGGCTGTGCCAGTCAGTGCCACCTATCCGTGACACCTCATTAGTGCTGCCTAATCAACGCACATTAGTGGAGAAAAATTACCTGTTTGAAAAATTTATAATAGAAACAAAAAATTTTTTTAATTTTTTGCACTTTTTTTGTTTATAGCGCAAAGTAAAACCCCCAGCAGCGATTAAATACCACCAAAAGAAAGCTCTATTTGTGAGAAAAAAACTATAAAAATTTCATATGGGTACAATCTTGCATGACAGTCAAAGTGCGACAGCGCTGAAAGCTGAAAACTGGCCTGGTAAAGAAGGGGGTATAAGTGCCCGGTAGGCAAGTGGTTAAACAGAAAGGGTGCACTTTCAAGAGGGCTGGAAAGATTTTTTTTTTTGTTAAATAGATATTAGCAGCTCATAGAATAGGTGTAAGCTGAAAAAGGTAACCCATACTTCTCTTTTAAATAATTTTGGTCAAACAATTTGTCTTACCAACAGCACCCACTGTCAGCTCTCCGTTACAGTGTGGTTTTCCAGCAGTGGGATGGATACTTCTTCCACTGAAGAGAAAGATTTGTATTTTATGAATACAAGGCTTCCTCTGATTGGCTAAGGTGGAGAGGCAGACAAATTACCTTAAGATCTCCACCTCAGCCAAACAAAAGAAGCCATACTGGCATATTTCTGGTTATGGGTAGCATTTGATTCACACTACATGATGGTGATGGGAAACTCACCCAGTACAGTCACATGGGGGTGGGTAGAGTGCCAGTCTTGTGTGAGCTTCCACTGGTGAACCAAAGAGCTTAAAAGCCAACTTCATCTTTATGAGCATGTTATACCCATATTTAGGGTGTAACATGTTCCTAGTGACCCATCTCCCACCACTCCCAGCTTTGACAGCAAGCAGGGATCTTCTCCTTGCACCCACTTTCACAATTTGACCATGCAGGTCAATGCTCACATCATTTAATCAATTTCCTCTGAATGAATTAGAGTATAAGCACTGACTGCCACTGCAGCTGATGATTTGGAGTTCTCAATGAACTGTGAGGGTGCTGGTGAGTGCTCTTGCAGGTACAGGCAGACAGCTTACTGAGAGTCTGCAGGATACTGGCATTGCACCCACTTCTGTTGATCACAAGTGCAATGCTTTAAAGTCAGCAATGTAAAAAAAATAAAAATAAATGCACTTTACCTGCAATGAGATGTGTATTTATTTTTAACAAAAGTGAACTTGTCCTTTAACCAAAGCTAGTTTTATTTCTAGCAGTGAAATGAGTGGCAGAGAATGAAATGAAGGCAACTATATGCTGCTGGTGAGGAAGGCATTATGATGAACCTTTGCCATTACCTTCATGGAAAAAGTACAGCTTCACTTTTGGCCCCTTTCACACAGGACATCACTGCATATAAGCACAAGTACCAGTCCAGATAGCATTCAGCTGCATCATTATTTTGGAATTTCACAGGGTGGAGGCAGCATGGTTGGATAATGCACCAGTGGCTCCTGGGTGCACTAAAAGATGCCCTGTGTACAACATAAGGCTCAAGGGTCTGCTCTAGAAACAGCTGCCGCTTTTGTGGAATAAGTATCTAAACCCCCAAAACATGTAATGTATTGTCATTTGATATGGTTAGTGCATTAGTCTCTCCTTTATTCTCTTCCTGCTGATCCTACCAGTTGATTCCCAAAGTGACAACACTCTGCAGGTACAGTATGTATGAATGCATTGTATGTATAAAGGAAAAGCACTTTTCTGTGTCAGGACTATAGAACACCTCCTCTTCTCTTTAGAACATATGGAGGGGAGTTTCTGGAACACTTCTGTCAGCATCAGCAGGTGCCAATAATCTCTTTTAATGGCAGATTTACTAAACCAAAAAAGAGCAAATAAGAGGTTAAATGTTAGGTCTCGCTCACACCTGTTTTTTTTTTTTTTTTTGTTTGTTTGTTTTAAGTGTGGCACAGAAAAAAGTCCTGTGTGCTGCATCAAATCACACATTCTACAGCAATGCACCTAAAATGCACCTAAAGTACAACATGCCAAAAATGTACCACACAGATGTGAACTTGCCCTAGGGGTTTAAAGTAAAAGCAAAAAAAAAGAAAAAATATGGCTACTGCTACACAAGCTGTAGGATATATGTCACTTTCGAAAATGTATGTTATTGGCCTTTCCCAATCATTAATTTAATAAATTCAAAACAAATCCAAAAGATTACAAAAATATTTTATTAACACAATACAAAAAGAAGAATCTGTGTACAAAATGTATACATAAAGCAGTTCTAGTGTTTTCTGCAAATAAATTAAAGTCTATAGTCCTAAAAAGCATAAGTAAACGTTTACAAACACAATATTGGAGCCCCAAAAATATAAACATAGATATGACTATCTTTGTAAGGTAACATTTGAAAAATATTTTACAAAAGTACAATTCAAAATATATTTTTGTCTAGGCAACTGCAGGTAAAACTATTTCTAACACAGTTCTGAAAAGTTAGGGCACTTTTCTTCCAAGATACTGATGTATCAGACATACAGAACACAACCATGGTTTAAAGATACTGAACTAAGCAATGCTGGGTGTGGATGGGCCAGAGTTAAAGAAATGTAGATGCAATTATTGCATTGCACAAAGAACATCAATTTCCTTTCAGAATTGTATCCATTTATGTAATATATTGCAACTACCAATACTGTATTGATAAATTACACTGCCAATTACATGGGGAGTTTTTTTAATTTGTGCATTGTGTTCCAAAAGCCTCACCCAGTTGTGAAATTTAAAGGGTTCAGCCACAGGGCACTTGTGTCCTTTAGTTCTTATGGAAGTAGCCATTCCCTTGGATGGATCACATCTCAGTTGGTTAAAGCCAAATTACAATATATGTATGGGCAGGCTGGTTGTACACAAGTCAATCTATTGATCCACTTGTGTACAACTAGCCTGTTGGAAATTTTCCTCGCACTCAGCACTGCAAGCTATAGCTGGCTATGCAAATGAGTGTATTCTGACAGCCAGAAGTCTCCCTGCTGTCAGAATACAATAGCGTAGTGGGAGGGATTGCCCCATCCACATCAAGTGTGTGGATAGAGGAATTAAAAAATTCTATTTCTATCAACCTGGTTAATAAAAAAAAAAAAAAATCACCCTCCTGTATGGCCAGCCTTACTCATGTCACGTTAGGCTTTCACATGATCGAGTCCACCTGTCCTTTTTTCAGGCAAATCGGACTGGATTCTCTATGGAGCAGTAGATGCAAATGGACTTGTGTCCGCTTCCAGCTACATACATCCAATCTGATCCTGCCCGCAAAAAAACAAAACACCCCGCAAAAAACAACAAAACACACAACACGGAGGGGGATCTTTTTCCCGTCCATCGAGCAGACAGTCAGGTGTATATGGACAGCTAGTCCACTTGCATCCAACCACCCATAGAGCAGAGCAGATACATACTGGTCATTTGCTTGTCCTCAGCAGGGGATCAGTGGATAGATCCACTGAGTAAAGTGGATAAATAAAAACCAAAATTCCACCTTGTGTGAAAGGGGCGTTAGCTTTAGGATTGTGATTTGATCAATAGGTGTTGCTTCACTGCCTTAGACTTAATCAAAAGGTGTTTGCTTTGTGACAGATTCCCTTTAAATTGTTGAACTCCAGGCAAATCAAAATTTGAAAATGTATTTTATATACAGTGGTTCTACCTGCCAAAAGGATTTGTACTTCTGTCTATCCAGTCCTGGGATTTGCACAGCCCTGGCAGACAAAGCCAGGCTAGTGACCTGACTGTTCCCTGCTGCGGGTAACCAATACAGCCAGGTCACCTCCACCAGGTTTCTTCTTAAACTTTCTGCATGCAGCAAACCCTACCACTGCCAAATCACTTTTCATTTTCTACAGTTGAGAATTACAAGCAGCTGTTTTTTTTAATGAACACATTATAGCATTCTTCTGTTTTTTTTTTTTTTTTTTTTTTTAAAGCTGCCTGAAGTTCACCTTAACCCCTTTGCGCCGGCACCTCCTGGCCCTTTAAGTTTCAGAAGCCGGAGGGCGGGGTTGTAGGGTCATGTGACCGCCGTGATTCGCTGTCACGGTGGTCACATGATCGGAAAAGGTTCCATTTGCAATGGGAGAACGGGACCTTTCCGTGCATCATGGACATATGTACTACGAGCGCACGCTCTCAGCACATATGTATTTTCAAATAGTACGCAAATATATGGCCGCTGGGCGTCAAGGCCCAGACGCCGAGAGGCAGCATATTTGCGTGCGCTCGGTGTCTTGGGGTTAAAACAAAAAAAATTTGTTGCCAGTGCCCATCATTCGTCAAAAGCAAACAAGAGATGAGATTAGGTAATTCTATATTATGTCACAACAGTTTCCAAGGTCTGCTAGTAAGTGTTTTTAAGAAAAAATCCACACAGGCACACATTTATGCAGCATATTTCCCCTGGAGTTTTCCTTTTAATAACCAGTCCTTTGGTATTTAGGTGTCTTGTTTTTGGTGTGCATCTCAAAGTTTAAAAGACTTTGGGCATATTTATAAAGCAGTGACTGTCACCAATGTCAAACAATCACCAATAGTGAGTCACTCATTTAAAAAAACAAAAACACACAAGCACCTTAGAGACTCACCTGCAGTGAATGTTAAATTCACTGCTTTACTGTAGGTTCACACCTATGCGTTTCCCGCAGCGTTTTGCAGAAACGCACTACAGTCCATTTAACATACCCTAAGGGACACGTTCACATCTCAGTGTTTTTCGCCTGGTGTGTTTTTTGGAAAGGCGCAAGGACTTTCTTTGAACGCAAAAAGTTGCATTTTTGGTTCTATAGACTTCAATCGAAACGCTGCAGAAAAGCATTTACTTCTTTTTTGTTGCGTATTTGCAGCATTTTAAATCTTGTCTAGCAACCAGGGGAAAAAAAAAAAGGATCAAAAACGCAGCAAAAATACATCGAGAATGCAGGTGCAAAACAGAATGCAGAAAATGGTCAAATGCAAACTACATAGGTGTGAACCTAGCCTTATACATAGATCCCATTGCGGTATTCCAAATACTAAACATATTACTAAAGTTATGTGAATGTTACTTTTGGGTTTAGATTTTATTACCAAATACCCAAACATAAGAGCCCAAGTACAAAATATTTCTTCCCACAAATAAAAAGGTAGCTTTAAAAATCTGTAGACAATTGATATTTGCTTTGTTTGTATAGCAGCAAAGGCTAGAGTATAGTAGTAAATGTAAAACTTGGGTTTTGCTTTGCGGAAAAATGCTTACTCATTGCATGTCATCTTTAAAATGGGCATAAACTCCATGTTCTGGTTCCGTTAAAAAAATCCAAAAGAATTGGCTAAGTAAAGGTATTAGAAGGAGCAGATATTTTCCCATCTGTCATAGGAGATCCTGTAATATCCCAGTGCCTAGGATTAAATATGACCCAAACCCAGCATGACATGCAATTACTCAGCACTGCAGGTATGGAGATTAGCACCTACCCTTCACAGCTTAATATATAGACCAAGAACCAGAGCACTCGAGTCTCCTTGTTATGGCACAGATGTAGTTATACCAGCACCCCACCCATCCTTCATAATGCCTCTCCATTTAAAGCTGATCTATATTTAAATATAGGTTTGCTTTTACATATAAAAAGGTCACTTATTGATTATTGTGCATCCAACGATTGTTCAAAAACATAGTTTTCATAAACAAATAAGCACTTATAAAGTCGCCACCCCCCCAAAAAAACAAAAATGAAACCAGCCACATGCAGATCTCGGACTAAAAGGCACTTGAGTTCAAATTACAATGTTTTATATTGCTTATTAAAGGGGAAGGTTCACCTTTTGAATAAAACTGGCCTTTGCAGTGAAAGGACTGCAGTAGGTTAAAATACAGTGCACATTTCTGAGCCAACCTCTGCTCATGGCACCATTTAATCGTCTGTCAGGTCTGAAATTCTCAGATCTGTGACAGATTAATTGTTAAGTGAAACACTGCTTCTTCCCCACTTCCAAGCTGCTGCGAGTACTCTTCACTTGCTCCCTCGCAAGCCACTGTGGTTCCTCCTGTCAGCTCATACAAGCCAGGAGAAACCATAGCAGTCAGTGGAGGAAGCTAGTATTCAATTAATCTGTCAAATACTTGCAGCAACTGGGGAGATGCAGCAGCTCTTCAATATATAAGCCACTGGAAAGGCAAGTATGCACTCCCCTTACCTCCTGGTAACCTAGTGGCTAAAGGTGACCTTGTGATGACAGAAAAGAGCTATATAACAATGAACAAATGTGCAAGCAAAAGAATCATGTAAAACTTGCTCAAGGTAGGAGCCATTGTTTTTTTTCTTTCTTATGCAAACTCAAACTAACACTTACCTGCATAAATAATTTAGTACTTTAAAAAGCAAAAATCCCTATCAGCTGGGGTGCAATGCCCACTGGATAGAGTACCCATAGAAGCTGCTCCTCTCTAGTTGCCCTAAAGAAACTTGTATAAATGCAGAGTTCTCCAGGACTGAGGACAGCCATAGACTCTGTTTAGTATACCCACAAGTCATCATGCCAGACTTTGCCTAAAATACAAATCTTATTACTCCTGGCTAATATCTTCATTGCCTTTGCTATAACGTTAACCATAATATAGCTGCTGCCTCCAAGCCTTTGCTGTCCTCAAACACATCTTCCCAGGCATGTTACAGCATGGTACTTTCAAACTAGTTGAAAAACTGCAATAGCAAATTATTCTCCAATGATGGCCATCAGGATTTTATACGTTCATAAACAAGTTGGAGCCAGATACAAATTCCCAGAGAGAACAAGAGATTTGTAGCTGCTACGACATGGCTCTAGGACTACCTTAAGGAAAACTTTACAATCGGTTTCCTCAAACCAAAAAGTCTTCTTCCTTTTATTTTTTTGCTGCTACCAGACTGTTGTGGTACATGCCTCCCAGAAGCACACCTCTCTTTGGGACATTGGCTTACTCATAGTTAACTACAAAGCATCGTAACTGTAAGAAAAAAAAACATTTTGCAGTTTTCTAGATTCTTAACAAAACTATCATGGAAAAAAGGCCAAGTATTAATGTGGATAGCCTAATCTACTAATTTATTTATAGTTAATTTAAAGAGTACACTTTTTTCAGTTGGTTCTATTGATTATACTATGCTATATAGTCTTTAGTACTTGGAGGAATACATAAATCTCTACCTTCTACAATATTTGGAGAAAGCTTTTACAGAACTCTAAAAGGCACATCCATATAGGGAAAAAACAAAAAAAACCAAAAAAGTTATTTTTGTAGATTATTCACATCCTGCTCTACCATCATGCTGCACACAGTGTGCTCTCAGTTCCTTCCCAATATCAGAAACAAAGTGTATTCAAGCAATATGATTACATGAGGCTAAAAAGTAGCAAGTAATTGATGGGTTTAGTAGGTGAAAATTACAAGGTAGGTTCAAAATGACCTGCTACTACACATTCAAGCTTGCAGGTGAAATTACAGCTGTCTCTTCTACAGTCTATGTTGTAGATACATTTCTATAGTTGTAAAGAATCCAAAGAGACATGACCCATTTGCTGCATTAAAGAGACACTGTCACTAACTTAAAGATTACAGATAAAAGCAAGAAAAAGTAAAATATTTTAAAATTCTTACTTGCAGTGTTCCTCCTTTCCATTTATTCCTTTGCAATGTGCTTTGAACTTGCTGGAAGAATGGACTTTCCTTAGGAGTCAATTCCCTAGCACAACCCCCTCCCTCTACTCACATCATAGCCCTTTCCTATAGAGTGTCACATGAGCGATTGTTCTGAATCTGCTGAGGTTTATGACAACACATGCAAGATGGCAGAGCCCAGCAGCAGTCTAAAGGATTTTGGATGTCTATACTAGGGATGCTTTTACAGGTAAAGTAACATGCCCAAAATATGTTACATGCATATATAATCTTATGTGATTTTTATTTATTTTTTTTAAATTAGGGGTCTGGTGACAGGGTCTTCTTAATTGTAAAACTGATAAAATCAGCAACCTAAAAATACTAAATATAAAACTTTTCATGCAGGTTTGCCCTATGCAGAGAGCCACATACATTTGCCTGGAATGTCAAATTGCATGATTCTCCATCCACACATCTTTACTGAATGTGCAGGCAAATTAAAAAAAACGGTCATTAACCTATTCTCCTAATTCTAGAATCAGTGAACTGGAAACATGTTCTGTTGCATTTGTGTCTGATAAAAAATTCAAACTAGAAATCTAAACTACCATCACTCATAAATTCAATGACTCTGCAGATTAGACAGATGCACAAAACCTGGTTCATCTGCTTTGCAAACGTTTTTACTTATTCCTACCAATTAGCGGATTGGGAGCAGTTTTCTCATAGAAGATAAAGATAAGTCACAGCAATCCTGAGTAGGTTTTAATTGAATTGCTCTTGATTGTCATTACAGGTGGAACAGCAGGGTTTGTAAAGTATGCATACCCTGTTAGACCCTAAAGCAACCTGTTGCATTTTATTTTTTAATTTTAAAGCCCTCTTACCTTTCCTGTGTTCACTCCACCAAACTCTTTTGACATGACTAGAACTGGTCCAACAAAGACATGAACAGGAGTGACAACCTCATTCAACTGATCAGAGTTCAGCAGGACAGACGTCAGGATGATAAGTAGTTTTGGTATATATTTGCAGGAACCAAAAAAAAAGCTTTATATCTGGGACTAAGGCTGGCCATACATTATACAATTATCTGGAGATTTTTGGTTTAGATTTACCAAAAACCATATAATAGGAGGACAAACCTAAACAACACTTTCAGTTGTATCCAATTAGGCAGGCCCTTGCACTACATAGTTGAAGGTAAATCTAAAGGAAATTAGGCAGAAAATTGGAAGATAATTTTATAATGTATGGCCAGCCTAAGGCTCCATGTACACTGCAGCTTGTAAACTCACATTTAGGGGCTTTTCTGCATTTTTTTCAGCAGCCCCTGAACTCTCCCTAATGTTTTCCTGTGTCCACGTACACCATGTCGTTTACAGACAGTTGAGTTTACAGTCATTTTTTTGAACGCACCAAACTTGCATTCAGAAGTAGATTTTATCAGCGTTTCAAACGCCAAACACTTGTAAACGCGTTTATAAGCGTTTGGAAATTTTTTTTAACTCTTCTATTTCCAGATGCTGTCCAGAGCCTTTTTTTCATCATGAAAAATGCATGCAAAGCGTTTTCCCGGAACTCAAATGGACCTGGTAAACCATACTTTGAGGTTTCGCATGAAAGAAAAGGTTAAAAACACTGCTGCAATAATTTCTGCACAGAAATGAACTGAAACACATCCAAAACACCACAAAAACAACAAATACTGCTCTCTCTGCTTCTGCTCTATTTCTCTCAGTGTCTGAAATAGTTAATTTTTTTTACTGTTTTTCAGTGCATTCTGGGCATTTTGGAAGGTCTCCTGAGGTTATCTTTAAAAACGCTTCTAAACGCAAACACTCATAAATGCAGTATGCAAATGTGGCTAAACAGATGTTTTTTAACCTACGTTTTCCAGCAGTCAGTTTTCATCGTTCAGAAGTGCCCCGTGTACATGGAGCCTAATTCTACCATGCTTAAAACTATTCTTTTCTAACTATATCACTTGTGAAACTGGAAAGCGCTAATTGTTTCCTTAAAATGTTTTTTAGCTTTTACAATATCTGGAAAAGGAACATTTTTCAAACAATGCTGCTAAAATAAAAACCAATTAAAAAAAAAATTATTCCCTAACTCACAAGTAGTTATTGACAATTTCATGAAGGGGGTTCTGGTGCTCAGATGATTAAACTGAACCTATGCTCAAAATTTAAAGCTGTTTTAACAGTTTGAGATGAATAAACAGAAGAGAGGCTGAAAGAAAGTGGAGCTCCACCCATAAGGGGAAGTTCTGCTTTAAGGACTCCTCCCCAGCTCGTTTGTGAAATGGAGCTTTTGAGGAGGAGCGAGTACCTGATTTTGACAGGTATCCACTCCAACCACCTAAATGATTGGAGGAGGAAGCTCTCCCCCCCCCCCCCTCCATCTTCTGTCAGACCACTCACAGTGCGCAGCGGGCTGTGAAGCCGCAAGCTGTCACATCTGGGTGCTCATGGTAAAGATGCTGGCACCGGGAAGAGAAACACAAGTGGGTACCCAAATTTGACAGGTACCTGCTCCCACTTGCGCTGCCTATCGCCTAGGCAATCAGAAATGGAAATTGTCCTCCCCCCTCCCTGTAGTGTTCTGAGACACTTGACAGGAAGACTATGCAGCAGCGCCTCTCACGCAAGCACAGTGGGCACCCGGCTGTGAAGCCGCAAACTGTCACAGCCAGGTGCCCACACTGAAGATGCTGGGCGCCAGGCAGAGAAGACAGCCAGTGAAACGAGCCATGGTGTGGATACCGCTGGACTGAGGGACAGGTAAGTGTCTGTATTTTAAAAGTCAGCAGCTACAGTTTTTGTAGCTGCTATTTTTTTTCTTCTTCTTCAGGTGGAACTCTGCTTTAAGAGACAGTCACCAAATTTTAAAAAGATCCAGGTAAAAGCACAATAAAAGTACTTTACATGCTTACAGTATTTTCTACAAAACAATTGTTTTACTAACTTGCAAAGTTCCTCTGAACTTACTAGCAAATGCTGATTTAATTTCTTCAGTAAGAGTTAAAGTAGTTCTCCTGCACAACATAGTCCTTTCCTCTGGATGTAGAATTACTGTCTGTGCTGGCCCAGTCCCCCCCCCCCTCCTTTTTAGAAGCACAGGAGAATACTACAGTGTCAAGATGGCAGCATCCAGCAGCAGTCTCAAGGCTTTTGGATGTCTACACAAGGGAAGCTTTCATAGGTAAATAACATACATAAAATATGTTATTGCATATATAATCTTATGGGAAAATTGTTGCCAAAATTGAATGGTCTGGTGATGGGATTTCTTTAAGTGCAGAAACTTGCATGCAGGAAGTCCTAACAAAATTTCTGAACTAGAACTGTTCTACAAGGAAATATGAAAAATCCCCAATTCAAGAACGGTGTGTTAGTAGGCTACAAAAGTTTAGAGGCTGCAACTTCTGCCAATAGGGGGGTTACCAAGTATAGATTGACAAGGCACCTAAACTTTGGCAATGCAAGATTGTATGCCCTTCTCACTAATGGTAAACTAAAACTCTTTAAAAACTGGCAGAATTACATTTAAACTTATTGATAGATCAAATAATCATTAAACAGGGGACCACATTTTGATTAGAACTGCATACATATAACATGTACAAAAAAAAAACAAAAAAAAAAAACACTAGAAGTCTTAAATATAAAACGTGCTAAAGCTAGGAAAGCACAGCTGGTATGCAAATATCCTGACCTTCATTGGATCAATAAGGGAATAGTGTTTAAAGCAGAACTCCAGAGAAAAAAAAAGCAAAAACAAAAAAAAGTTTACTCATGGAGGTGCATGCCACTTTTAGATTGCTGCCTCTTTACTAGAACACAAGGCATTCTAGGAATGGACAAGGAAAGAGGAGGGGGAAGATAAAATGTCAGTATGGCTTCTGTGTATGACAGTTTCAGTTCTCATAGTGGTAGTGCTGCAAGGATACTATCTGGCAAAAATTAAATTATAAATCAAAGAAAGGGCAACAATCCTAAAAAGCAGCATACACCTTATGTACGCAGATTAAGGGGGGGGGGGGGGGGGGGTTTGCCTGAAGTTATTCTTTAACAGAATATATATTCTAGGCTCCTAAGACACTCAAATTGATAACTTGGTTTATGCCTACCATTATGCTGTTCTATTTTGTTTTAGAAAACACTGCAAACCGTAATCATGAGTCAATACTCTACAGTATTTTAAGGCTAAATCAATATGTACAGGGCTAAATAGTTGTACGTTGATCCAATTTGCCTCTTGGATACGAAAAGTGCTGTAGGTGTAAGGCAACCCAAGCATTAAGCACCTAAAACGGTTAAGGTGCTTGCCATTCTTCACTTGTGTTAGGGCTGGTCAAATCCTTGGTGCTAGGTAACTACTACAGTAACTAAAAAAAAAAAATGCATTTCCTGGCTTCTGAATACTGCATACATTTGCCAATCCAAATCACCTAAAACGGTTCTGCTGGTATCTTGATTAATATTGTGCTCACTGATAGAAATAACACATATTCAAAAAACTGACCTTGGTTAGCTTTAAGTTTTGTTTCATTAAGTAATTAGTTGAAGTTAATAGAGCTGTTTAGCCATTTTAAAAAAGGAATTGCTCTAAGTCAAATGTCCCATAAAGAAGTTAAAACGGGGAGAAAAAAAAAAAAAAAAAAAAAAAAAAAGACACAGCTAGACCTTTAAAATGGCAATTTGGCTATATGCTCTTATCACTTAAACATCACTCAAAATGGCCGCATATTAAAGAAGCCAACACTAGTAGGGGACTCCTTTACAGTTACTGTGATCAGGTTGGCAGTGACATCTGTCACAAAAACATGCTCAAGCAGGCTGCGGGTTGGTTTCCAATCTTGACCAGCCTGGACAGACATATCCTGGCTGGATAGTGATGAATCATGATCAGAGTCCAAGCTGCTGTCATCTCCAGTACTCAACTCTGCCAGCTCTCTGTGAGCCTCTGCCTGCTGCCCTTTATCCGAAGTAGTCCGTGTGACATCCTTTATGGGTCCTGAGAGTCCAGATCTTACGGGCCCTACACCTCCCACTTTTCTTCCACCTTTAACAGCCTTGCTGCCTGTAGTCCCAGTATGTGTGGGAGGAAGGCTTTTTTTCTGAGGAGTATGTACAGATGAGTTACTCCCAATCAATCCAATGCTTTGCGTACCATGAAGCTTATTCTGTACAGTCGAGATGTTCTCTCTGTTGGACGCAACTCCAGTTAACAAGGGCTGACTTATTTGGGAATCGATTGGTTCTTCTGAGTCAAGAAGCTTCACAGTTTTAACTGGAGGTGGTCCAATGTCCATCTGTGGTTTAGAGATGGTTTTCGTATCAGATGCCTGACTGTTTCTCTTTGAAGCAAAAGCGGTATTGACTGGCCGCTTACCTGGCTGAGAGCTGTTCTGTGCTATTCGGTTCATATAATGCACAATAGAGCTTTGCCAGCTAAGGCTACGGGGTGAACTACCATTAGGATGATTAGGGGAGCTTTTTGCAAAGTTTGAGATAACCTCAGAAGACATACCACCTTGATGGTTGTTGCTGGACACTGGTACATCTTTAGTGTGTGATTTAAGAGCAGAGAATCCCGGTAATCTGTGCCCAGACTGGACCTTTTCTGCTCCACTTTTAGGTCCAGGTTTCGCTCCCTTTGTCCGTCTAGGGACCTTTTGTTCAGGGGGTAGTGGTTTCCTCCCTCTTTTCTTACGCAACTGTTCCTTTAATTCTGGCCTCACCACCACAGCTTGAGCTTTCTTTTGTGGTACAGGATGGGAATCTCGAGGTCTGGCATTTCGCTGTGTCTCTGCATCACTGTCATCTGACGAGGAAGAAGATGAAGAGGATGAGGATGATGAAGACGATGAAGAGGAGGAAGAGCTGCTTGATTTGGCTTTTGGTGGAACTTCTGACTCCTTTGGAGATAAAGAAAAAAAAACCACAAGGTTTTACTACATTAAATATACACGGATAGGACTGTTCAATGTACCCACTTTGAGTCTTGTTCCCCTAAATCCCCTTGAGTCCCACAATGTTTAACAGTGGTTCCCACCCCTTATCCCCATTAGGTTATGACTCAGTTCCAGACACTATACATAGTCTAGCTGGAAAAAAAAACCCAAAAAACCACACAGCAAAACATCATCACATTTGCTCCTGCAGGGGAAAAAATTCCTTCCTGATCCCCCGAGAGGCAGTAGCATATTCCCAGGATCAATTTTACCTGTTAATGTTTGTATCCAGTTATATTATGTGCATCTAGGAAAGAATCCAGGCCTTTTTTTTACAACAATCCACTAAGCTGGCCAGAACCAACTCTTGAGGGAGTCTATTTCACATTTTCACAGCTCTTACAGTGAAGAAACCTTTCCATATTTGGAGATTAAATCTCTTTTCCTTCAGATGAAGATTGCCCTCTTGTCCTTTATGATGACCTACACTGAGTTCACTATATGAACCACTGCGATTATATCTATCTATCTTATATCCCCCCTTAATCTCCTCTTCTCAAGAGAGAATAGATTCAATTGCTCTAATCTTTCCTCATATCGGAGCTCCTCCATGCCTCTTATCAGTTTGGTTGCCCTTCTCTGAACATTTCTCCAGTTACCCAATTCTTTTTTTTTTTTTGTGAATCAGTGGCCAAAACTGAACTGCATATTCCAGATGAGGTCTTACTAATAATTTGTACAGGGGTAAAATTAGATTTCTTTTAGTGTGTGTGGGGGGGGGGGGGGGGGATTTGGTGGTGTTGGGCGCACACAGGGCTTTTATTTACAAACTTGCATTCTTATTTTTCTGTTTTTGGTTTTTTTTTAATTAGGAATAGTAATATAGTAAGAAATAAAAAGACAATTTTGGTTTACCTCAAACACCTTTCTTGGACTACATCAGCTGACAAACCATATCTTTGTATCCATGATGATAGGGATGTGTCCAAGCACTGAATATGATGGGTGGGCAACAAGCCTAAAGACCCCAAAATAACTAAACCAGATCAGTTCAGAACCTCACGCAGCAGCCTGTAAGACTCACCCACCAAAGGTAGCTAGGTAAAGATTCTTAAAAGTATGAACTGAAGCCATGTAGAAGATTTACAAAACGTAAGCTACTGAAGACTGTTATCAAACAGCCCAGGAAGCACCAACACTTTTAGTAGAATAAAGAAGTCATTGAGAGAGGGAAAAAAAAACCTGTGCTCCAAACCTCACACAAGGCAAAATAAAACTTCCAAGTCCAAGGGTAAATCTGCACTGAAGTCCCCTCAAAGGAATAAAACCATTGTTCACAGTCATATGTCCAATGTAAAGTAAGGAAAAAGTGGGTGGTATAGCCCAAATGTGTGAATGTGGGCAATAAAATTGGCTTACTGCTGAGGAAATGGCACATCCGGACCACGGTGTGGGAGGCGGTGGGGAGGAATCCTGTGAGCTGCTCGCCAACTGTGAGAAGGTACCACTCACAGAACAGAGGGCTGCCTTGGAGGTCCCCGGAACCCGCACACCGGAAAGTATGTCGGCGCGCACTGGAAGTGCCATCAGTGAAGCGCAGAAACTGGCAGATGGACGCTGATGGACAGAGAAGCCAGAGTGCCTGGGGCGGACAACAATACCTGGTTGCTATGACGACACATTTTGCACAGCTACGTGCTTTGTCAAAGTCAACTATTGCTTTGTCACTATTTGGCTCTATACCAATAGCGCTCAGTATCAGCTACTGTTCTATTAACATATGCCTCCTATGGTTTATTGAGCAGCTGTGGTTATAGCCTTCACAAGATACAATACCTAATTTTTGGTTACCAGTGCCCAAGAAGTTTGTCAATTTTTTGAAGTCCGCTTCCTAGCTTTTAGCAGGCTAGGAATGATCAAATCATAATCTCCCGTCTCTCAGGACTCTGGCTTCACCAGCCACGCCACTAATGCCGGCGACTATAAAGGAGGATGGAAGATCGGAGCTTGCAACAGAAGGTTGGGTCCAAGGGTCATCAGCCAACATGTTAACAGTGTTGTAGTACCAGGTTCTCCTGGGCCAGGCTGGAATGATCAGAATTACTAGAATTCCTTCCACTCAAATCTTGCAAGGAATGAATAATGAAGAACTGGTCCCCAGAGAATCCATCGCCACAACTTGGAGAATCCCTGGAGATTAACCTGTCCTGCTTCGTATTGAACCTGGATGCCAGAGTATCCACACCTGGGGTTTCAAACCATTGGCAGAGCTCCTTGAACATCTCTGAGTGAAGAACCCACTTCCCCGTTATTGACGGATTAGAAATTCTGCCCGGCAAATTTTCCATGCCTGAAATGTGGACAGCAGACAGTGCAGGAACAAAGTTCCTCCTAAGACAGGATGAGATCCATTTCATCTGGAGCAACCAAACATCTTTGCCTCCATTGCAAGGATTATTTGTTACCAGGCTTAGAGGGCTTCGGGTGCATGGCTTTCTATGGAACTGGGATTGGCACTTGGAGCCCAAGACCTGAGACTGGCAAAACGACAGCTTTTTGGAAGTAGGAGCGGGTAGTTTTTGAACTGTAGGCTTTGACTTTTTAAGCGGCATCAGGGTACTCTTGTCCAGTCACTTTCTGGATGTAGTCCATCCAAAGCAGGACCAAACAATTGTTGCCCTTGAAAACATTCCATGTGTTTTGCAGGGTAACTCCACTGATCAACACTCAGCAATAGGAGTGTGTATGCAACGTTTGGTGGAGGGGGGATTATGGCGTGAGGTTGTTTTCCAGGGGTTGGGCTTGGCCCCTTAGTTCAAGTAAAGGAAACTCAGCATACCAAGACATTTTGGACAATTTCATGCTCCCAATTTTGTGAGAACAGTTTGGGGGTGGCCCCTTTCTGTTCCAACAAGACTGCGCTCCAGTGCACAAAGCAAGGCCCATAAAGACACTGATGAGCAAGTTTGGGGTGGAGGAACATGACTGGCCTGCACCTCAACTCGATAGAACACCTTTGAGATGAATTAAGAGTGGAGACTGAAAGCCAGGCCTTCTCGTCCAACATCAGTGCCTGACCTCACAAATGTGCTTCTGGCAGAATGGTCAAACATTCCCATAGACACACTCCTAAACCTTGTGGACAGCCTTCCCAGAAGAATTGAAGCTGTTACAGCTGCAAAGGGTGAGCCAACTCAACATTGAACCCTACGGACTAAGACTGGGATGACATTAAAATTTATGTGCGTGTAAAGGCAGGCATCCCAATACTTTTGGCAATATAGTATATAGTGTGTATATATATATATATATATATATATATATATATATATATAAATAAAATATGTTTAGGGGTTCTGAGTAATTTTTCAGCAAATAAATGATTTTTACATGAAGGAGAAAAATGGCAAAATTGGCATGGGCGGAAAGTAAAAGGGGTTGTGTGTTTACGGTTATAAATTTGTGTATCCATTTGCCTACCCTGTCTAGGCATGGAATGTCTCTCTCTCACATTGTGTAATTTCCCCATTTGGTCCATTGTAGGTGTAAATGTCCATTGTTAATTGAGTAACCTATTGTTTCGTATTGTTTTTACTGCTCATGTGGGGAATGCCCCTATTTTTGAAATGTATAAAAACCTGCATTTCTGTTCAATAAAGTTATTTCTTTGTTTTTTACCTCAACATCTTGGCGGTGTGCGATGCTTGGGGTAAAGAACTGCTATTTGCTATCGGTCTGCTCTAAGGGTTTGGAGGGCAGGAGGCACTGTTTGGCAGGGTTGCCAGGTGGTCTGCCACAATCGGTTGGCAGTAGCACGATGCTTCCTGCAGTCTGGGACATCCAAACCACCACTGGGATCTGAGGTTCAGTTAGCAGAAGAGGAGATATAGATACCAGCCGCCATGTAGGAGAAATTTGAAGGAAGCTGCAAGAGATGTGGATGCAGCACAGGGAACCAGTGGCAGTGCAGGTCCTGCTGGGATATGATTTCATCCACCAGTAATTCTGGAAGGAGGTGCTAGACTGCAAACAGCACCGCCAGCGAAATATTCTCCCCTCCATCCAGGAAAGGTATTGGTTGCTGTACAAAGTGAGGATGATGCTATTGGGGAAACTGTGACAAAACGCAGTGCCCGACTCCTGCCCTTCTCACTAACTTGGGACAAAGGACTGGCCAAGCTCGCATTGCGCCGTCACTTATGTAACAATGCCACTCTCAGCTGTACTCTGCATAAATATTTTCCAGCTTGCGGGACCACAATCTAGATGCCAGCAGCCTGAGAGCGACTGCCACTGTGTTAATTAGCAATTAACTCTTTAAGCTGCCACCACTCCCTTTTGAATGAGAGGGAGAAACTAATAATCTTAGCAATAAACTATGATTTTAGCATAAACGTCTAACCAGGGGCGGACTGACAACTCATGGGGCCCCCCGGGCAATAGGGGATCATGGGGCCCGTGTCCTTTCCCAAACTCAAAAAAGTCTATGAAAAAAAGGTACCGGGGCATCTCATGGGGCCCCCTACTGACCCCGGGCCCTCGGGCAGTGCCCGAGTTTCCAAATGGTCAGTCTGCCCCTGCGTCTAACACACACAGGTTATTCAGAGATTTATCATACAGTAGCACTCTTCAAGAGACAGTGGTTCTTTCAGATTGTAAGGTAAGGAAGGATCCGCATGACCATGGATGCTCTTTAGATGCTTGTATTTATCTGAAGACCACAGTATAAATTGCAGATGCATAAAAGTCAACGCGTTTCAGCCTATACAGCCTTAGTCGTTACCAATATTATAAAACACAAAAATAGAGTTAAAAACATGCACTCCGCCTGATGATCCGCCCACCAATTAATGATAAAGGAGAGATAGCTGGAATAACAGCCGTAGTGTGCTTGTATATACCACTATTCAAAACCAGAAACACCCAAACAGTCACTGCTTGACTAAGACATTAAAATAAATAAATATTTTTAAACAATGAATGTATGACCAAATGGTTGTATAGTCAAAAAGGGGGGAGAACACATATCAGAAAGAAAAAGGGAGAGGGATAAATCAGTCGCAGCGTAGATCTAAATCCCATTTCAAATTTAACCCTTGAGGGGATCTTGTATTAAATCTAAAACTCCACCATGCTTCTCTCTCTAAAAGTCTTCTAGCCCCATCACCCCCTTCTTGGTGAATGTGAGCCTTTCTATGCCAGTGAGTCTAAGAGGAGGAGAGATCACCAGGAGTGACCATCTCTAAAATGTAGAGATACATTTGAAATATGTTTAGCATTATAGTTGTTTGTGTTGCAATAGTGCTCTCCAATTCTGGTTCTCAAACTTTGTGTGGTACACCCAACATGCAAATTGCATGAAATGCAGATGATCAAACATATTACAACGTTGGTGCCACAATATATTGCTGGATGGAGGTGGTTTCCCCAGTTGACCAGATCACCTTCTTCCACGTTTGCCATGTCCCTAACATGGCTTCTTGCAAACTGGAAACGGGACCTCTTATGGCTTTCTTTCAACACTGACTTTCTATTTGCCACTCTTCCATAAAGGCCAGATTTGTGGAGTGCACAACTAATAGTTGTCCGGTGGACAGATTCTCCCACCTGAGCGGTGGATACCTGCAGCTCCTCCAGAGTTACCATGGACCTCTTTGGCTGCTTCTCTGATTAATGCTCTCCTTGCCCGGCCTGTCAGTTTAGGTGGACGGCCATGTCTTGGTAGGTTGGCAGTTGTGGCATACTATTTCCATTTTCAGATGAAGTGAACAGTGCTCCGTGACATTTTCAAACCTTGGGATATTTTCTTTTTATAACCTAACCCTGCTTTAAACTTCTCCCCAACTTTATCCCTGGCCTGTCTGGTGTGTTCATTGGCCTTCATGATGCTTTTGTTCACTAATGTTCTCTAACAAACCTCTGAGGGCTTCACAGAACAGCTGTATTTATATGGTGATTAAATTACACACATTATTTACTAGTTAGGTGAAGGCAATTGGTTCCACTAGATTTTAGTTAGGCGTATCAGAGTAAAGAGGGCTGAATACAAATGCATGCCAAACTTTAAACATATTTGTAAAAAAATAAATAAATTGAAAATCATTTACCATTTTCCTTTCATTTCACAATTATGCGCTACTTTGTGTTGGTCCATCACATAAAATACATTTACGGTTTTGGCTGTAACATGAAAAAAATGTGGAACATTTCCAGGGGTATGAATACTCGCAAAGCACTGTACAACTATCTAAAGAGCATCCATTGTCGTGTGGATCCTTCCATACCTTACTATTGTATGCAGTTGAGCAACTGTGGATCGGGCACCTTTGGCTTTTCTTCATCTAAGATATATGGGTAGTAGCACTGTTGTGTGTATTTCAAGATTCTTTTGGTTTGCATTAAAAGCTATTTCAAACACTTTTACAAATAGGTTTTAATATGGAAAAGGTCAAAACAGTGCAAAATAAATTATATAAAATCTCGTCTCTCATAACTTGGACAGATGTTCCTTCATTGATGGTAAAACGAGAGCTGAGAAATCTGCTTGCAACCTCAGCTGACATCAAGGGGGGTGTTGGCAGAGGCCATCTGCACAATTACATAGCTGGGGAGGGACCCTGGGATGCCACTCATTTATGACCAAGTCCCCGATATAGTTTTCTAAAATTTGTATTATCTCTGAATATCCACAGGGTAGTCCGCTACCTGCCATATTATTGTCCAGCATGCAAAGAGTTTAAAAATGGATTTAAAATATGGAAGGTCTTGGATATCTATTTCTCATAGGAGGGGTGTGGAGGCCTAATTCACTCTGGAACCTCCTAACATAGGGATGTTTGGGTTCAAAATGCTACCCAATAATTGATGAACGTGAATATGACTTTCAGAATAGAAAACAGTGCAACGCTAAAACATTACATAGTGTAAACTGAAGAACTATTGAATAATAAATTATTAATGATATTAATAAATCAATATTAAATAGTGATAACAAATATAAGTGTATGAAGTACTATGATGGGCGCAATAAAGTGCAACTGTGAAAGTCTTATAACAAAAAGTGTTCATAGAGTAGTGAAGGCTTGACACAATCAGGTCAGCATACAGTTCAAACGGGTCCTAACGCACAAGTGGTATCCAATAATTCCGTGTGGCTTTATCCGTGCGGAAGATTGAAAAAATGTGCACTCACCAGATGCGCATAATTAAAGCGCAATATGTTGAACAAGAATCTGCAGGAAGCCCCCTTTAAATGGATCTGACAGATAGCATGGAACCAGGATCCCTCCTCTGGATACAAGCCTCCTCTGCAGTCACACTTCCACTGGGGTCCTGGAAATCATTAGCTCCTTGCTGCAGTGCTGTTCCTGATCCCTTTCACATGTGTTTGTCTGTGCTCAGAGACATACAAAGCAGTGTGCTAACAGTTGAAAGCGCACATACAGCTTACTGTGAAACAGCACACAATTAACCCTTTGATTGCCCCACATGTTAACCCGTTCCTGCCCAGTGCCATTAGTACAGTGACAGTGCTTTTTAGCACTGGCCACTGTATTGGTGTCACTGGGGATGTCAGTGGCAGTTTGTCAGTTCCTCCCAGTGTCAGAATGCCCGCCACAGTCCTGCTATAAGTCACTGATTGTCGCCATTACTATAACAAAAAAAAAAAAAAAGTAAAATAAAAAAAAAAAAATTCCAGTATATATACCGCCAGTTGTAAACACTAACTTTCACGTAAACCAATTAATTTACAATTTTTTTTCTAGCAAAGACATGTATGTAGCAGAATACATTTTGGCCTAAATTTATAACAAAATTTGATTTTTACATTTTTTTTTTATTGAACAGGTTTAATAGCAAAGTCAAAAATAGTTTCTCTCAAAATTGTCGGTCTTTTTTGTTTATGGTGCAAAAAATAGAAACCGCTCAGGCGATCAAATACCACCGAAAGAAAGCTCTATTTGTGTGGAAAAAAAAAAAAAAAGGACATAAATTTCAATTGGGTGCAGCTTTGCATGATCGCGCAAATGTCAAAGTAACGCAGCGGCGTAACGCAAAAAATGGCCGGTCAGGAAGGGGGTAAATCCTCTGGAGGGCAAGTGGTTAATGCATTCTTTGCATTAAGGTAAAAAATGTTTAGGCATCAGTACCGCCCCTCACCCCCCTCCCTTTTTACTTACCCGAGCCCGCATTCGGACCAGAGCTGTGGCCGTGTGCAGCTCTTCTCTTTCCTCACTTCCTGGTCTTGCTGGCTTGGCTATCAATCAATGAAGGCCAGCAATGAGGGAGCAGGGCTCAGTCTGGCTGTCTGTCTATAGGCACAGGCAGTGGGGCTAAGGATTAAGCCTGCATGATTGCCCCCCCTAGAAAGCGGTTTTTAATGAGGGCACACTCCAGTGAAGAGGAGCCAGATGTGCCAACAGTGGGCCCCAGAAGATGAGGTTCAGGGCAACTGTTCAAACCCATTGCACAGAGCAGGTAAGTATAAACCTGTTTGTTGCTTTAAAAATAAATAAAAAGCATTCACAAATCACTTTTCACTAATTTTGGATAGAGCAAAGAAAAAAGGCTGGGTTGTTCATCATCGCTGTTTTGGACACCTGTGCAAAAAACTCACCACATTTTTACGTGGTCTTCCTCGAGGTCGTTTTCCTCTCTTTCTGTTCCGTAGTTCTCTCTCTTGTTCTCTGTTTGTAGACATATCATGACATTAATGAAGTACCTCAACAGGAATTAGAGTTTGACCAATGAATTATGCAAATTAACAGATGGTCAGATAAACCTCCTTTCTTCCTCAGCACCAAGTCTATGTGACAACCCTTGTAATGAGGGGTGTGGTTATTACTCAAAGCCAGCATGGAGCAGGCAAGAAATAAGCACATTTGCAAAAAGACATTCTTAAAAATTAAAGCAGATCTCCCCTTCCACACTTTTTTTCTTTAACCCCTGCTTACCTGGTTGGGGGTCCTGCACATTTAACCACTTCAATACTGGGCACTTTCACCCCTTTACTGCCCACGCCAATTTTCACCTTTAACGCTGTCACACTTTAATTGTGCACTTATGCAACACTGTACCCAAACAATTTGTATTTTTTTTGAGACAGATCTATCTTTTGGTGGTATTTAATCACCACTGGGTTTTTATTGTTTGTTTTCAAAATTTCCAGTTTTTTTTTTTTTTCATTTTAAGCAAAACGTTCTTAATTTTGGTTATAAAATAATGCAAACAAGTAATTTTTCTCCTTTACTGATGTGTGCTGACGAGGCTGCACTTGATCAGTTCCATGCCTAGTTCCATGTTCCGAGTACTGTGGGAGACCAGATATAGTGAATGCAGGGTCCTGGGTTCAGTAACACTTTAAAGGAACTCACGCTCCCAGCAGATCCAGCACTGTCCTGCATCTTTTTTGCCCCCAGCTCAATCCCAATTCCACCATCATCATCTTCGGTCATGTCATCAGGAATTTCGGCTCTTTCAGGGTATATGTACATATTCCAAAGGGCACAGAGAGCTAAGCATATGTCATTAGGCTAGGCCAGAGGGTTTTCATATATATATATATATATATATATATATATATATATATATATATATATATATATATATATATATATATATAAAGTTTAGGGGAGGGAACTTCCTGCTGGGAGTGAAGATCTGCTTTAAATATTTAAATTAAATAACCTACAATGGTTCAAGACTATGAAGGGAATGTTCATTTTAAAGTTCAGATGTATTCTTACCAAATTAGTAATTTTAAAAATTCAAGGTCAAAATCCTGCCTAAGGCTAGTTTCACATCTATGCAGATTGCGGTTGATGAATTTTGTGGGTTTTTTTCCCCCACACCCTATTGTTTTGCATGACTTTACTGGTTAAGGAGCAGGCAGTATCCTACGTCCTTAACCAGTAAACAACATGGTCATTAATGAGCGGGACGCAGCTGTCAGAGTAACATTACAAAGAAAATATATAATAAATAAAATTTAATTTAACACCAGTTAAAAGATGAAAGTAAATGTGTAAAATATTTTCTTCATTTCTTTATTTCAAAAAATTATGACTCTTAAATACCTTAGACGGTCTACATTTCAAAAAAGGGGGATATCTGTACTGTCCTGACATCGCTTGCTCCCCCCCTTTCCTGACTTGCCAGACTGCATGCTCTGATATAGATCTAGTATGAATTTTGGGGGGGGGACCCCACACATTTTTGCTGAAAAGAAGTCCCTGACCCTTTCAAAAATCTGCAACGGCTCAAAACGCAGATATGAACTAGATCCATGAGAAATCATGTTAGATAAACTGTAGTGCGTTTCTGCAAACCGCACTGAATTCTGCATAAGTGTGAACTGAGCATAAAAGCAGATAAAGTAAGTATTTTGAGGTATTGCATCTCATCTCAAATCAATCATTCTATTCCAACACAGATGTACATTTCGCAAACTTGGGTGGTCTTTATTAACAACCTACCTCTTCTGGAATGCCTGAAGAAGTCGTGGATCCAAAATATTTTCCTCTGGTTCCCAGCTATTGTGCCTGCAAATGAAGCAAGGTATGTAATTATAGTGATCCTAATCAGAAGTACACAAAAATTGTTCTACATGTGCGATACTTTCTGCTTTGGATAAAACAGATAATTAGCACATCTGTCAGGTTTTTATCGGTGTCTGTGTCCTAAGCATTATAAATTGGTATTTGTCCTAATGACCACTGTTCTCAGGGATAACAGTAAAGGGAAACCTGAAGTGCTGAGTTGTAACCAAGTATAGCGGGAGCTTGTTCCAATGACAATGGTCTTTAACTGCTTCCCAGCTGACCACTGCACTTAACCCAGGTGAGAGCTTTGCCTTTCTGAGGGGACATTCCTGAACGCCCCTCAGAACTTGGGCACGTGTGTGCCTGCGTCCCCAGGAATCACAGCCATCATGAATATAAACAGCTACCTGTCAGTTAATCGGCTCTGCTTCTCACACAGCCAGCGAGGAGAAGCAGAGTCAATCTGTGAGCCAGAGAGTTCACACACACATCACAATGTACTAGCGGTCATCCACACTTGTACCAGTGCTCCATATCGGTCATAGTGTACCAGTGCTCCACAACATCTATCATAGCGTACCAGTGATCAACATCGGCATCATACATAATAGGGGGGTACAACTGGGGGAATCAATGGTGGAGAAGGATCTGGGAGTTCTGGTAGATCACAAGCTTAATAATGGCATGTAATGCTAAGCTGCGGTTTCTAGAGCGAGCAAAATCCTCTCTTGTATTAAAAGAGGTATAGACTCCAGAGAGATATCATTTTACAAATCATTAGTAATACCTCATCTGGAATATGCAGTTCAATTTTGGGCACCAATTCAAAAAAGAACATTGGAGAACTGGAGAAAGTACAGAGAAGGGCAATCAAACTGATAAGGAGGCATGGAGGAGCTCAGCTATGAGGAAAGATTAGAGGAACTGAATTTATTCTCTCTTGAGAAGAGGAGATTAAAGGGGGATATGATCAACATGTATATATACATCAATGGTTCATATAGTGAACTCGGTGTAGAGTTATTCACCCTGAGGTCATCACAGAGGACAAGGGGGCACTCTTTACATCTGGAGGAAAAGAAATTTAATCTCCAAAACACAGAAAGGTTTCTTCACAGTGAGCTGTGAAAATGTGGAATAGACTCCCTCAAGAGTTGGTTCTGACCAGCTCAGTGGATTGCTTCAAAAAAGGCCTGGATTCTTTCTTAGATAAACAGACTAACTGGCTACTAACATTTATAGGTAAAGTTGATCCAGGGAATGTCCGACTGCCTCTCGAAGGATCAGGAAGGAATTTTTTTTCCCAGCAGGAGCAAATTGGATCATGCTTTGCTGGGGTTTTTTTGCCTTCCTCTGGATCAACTGTGGGTATAGGATTGTAACTTTTTTTTTTTCCTATGGTTGAACTGGATGGACTTTTGTCTTTTTTCAGCCAGAATAACCACGTAACTATGTAAGACAACAGGGGTTTCACGTATTTGAGTCTCCAAAATAGTTTTTCCAAGTGGAGAAAAAGTTTTTGGCTTTCTCCAGGTTTTGTAATTCTTGGACCAGAGATTTGGGTGAGAAGAAGCCTATACCCATGTCCAGGTCTTACCTGACCGAGTCCCTAAGCCTGATGTGTTTCTGCCTGCTAGCATCTGACCCTAGCCCGTTAATCATTCCTCTGCCTACCACCTGAACTGACCACGCCACTGCCTGCTAATGGACCATGTTCCTGTCTACTGCCAGGACCAATACTTTAGCTGTGCTGATCATGTCTCTACCTGCTGCCTGGTCCAATGCTTTGGCTGTGCTGGCAATCTCTCTGCCAATACTGACTATTGACAGTATTCCTGCCTGCTGCCTGGGAAATTCCTTTTGTTGTCACTAACCATGTCCCTGCCTGCTGCCTGGACCAATGCTCTCCTCTGTGGACAACTGCACTACTAAAACCACAGGTAATTTTACCCTTTGCTCAGCAGAATGTATATTGGGGTGTAAGTCTTTGTATGTACATGCTATGTGTTGGAAACTTGAAGCTGCTACTTGGATGTTGGGCCTCTGGATGTGGGCAAGTTGTGGAAAGGTCTTGCCATAGTCCGGAGGGGTAGCAGAATGTATTTTGGGGTGTTATGTACATGCTGTGTGTTAGAAATATCTTATAAAAAAGGGACAACTTTGTGTAAAATAAATATTAGTTGTCATTTTGTTCCCACAAGTCTTCAGAAAATATGGAAAGAAAAGTAAAAGTTGAAAAAAATTCATTATGCCTCATAGAATATACATTTGGGTGTTCGCGTTGCAAAATAGGGTCATTTTGTGGGTAATTTCATTATCCTGGTGCTCCAGGACCTTCAAAAAATGTAATATGTAGTCAGGAAATTAAATGTGTAATTTATGCCCCTAGAACACCTGATGGCACTCCTTGCATGCTGGACTTCTCTATGTGGCTAGGCTGTGAAAAAGTCTCACATGTGCCATATACCCATATTCAGGAGGCGTAACAGAATGTGTTTTGGGTTGTGAAAGAAATAACCTATTAATATGACAATTGTATGAAAAGAAAAAAAAAAAAAAAAAAAACACAACATTTACCGTATTTTTCGCTCCATAAGACGCACTTTTTTCCCCCCAAAAAAGGGGGGAAAACGTCAGTACGTCTTATGGAGCGAATGTAAAGCGGCCGGTCCGGTATTTCTGCCGCCACCATGTCAGAATATCAGGCCGGCTGCTCAGCTCTTCTCTCCTGCAGGACCCTACCCGTTCCTCGGTCCAGCGCTGCAGTCTTCCCGCGGCGGCTTCTGTGACAGCCGGGTGCCCACTGCGCATGTGCGAGAAGCGCCACGCTTTGTGAATGGTCCGGTGTCTTCTGGGACACATGATAGGTCCCAGAAGGCTCCGGGCCATTCACAAAGCGCAGCGCTTCTCGCGCATGCGCAGTGGGCACCCGGCTGCCAAAGAAGCCGCCGCGGGAAGAAGAAGAAAGGACAACTCCGCGGAAGTGGGAGCAAGTACCTGTCAAATTCGGGTACCCGCTCCCCCTCCCTCCCCAAAGGTCCAGTCTCCCCCTCCCTCCCTGTGTCCGCAGTCACTGGTCATCCCCCGTACTGTGTCCGCAGTCACTGGTCATCCCCCGTACTGTGTCTGCAGTCCATTGGTTCAGAATATTTTTTTTCTTGTTTTTCTCCTCTAAAACCTAGGCGTGTCTTATGGTCAGGTGCGTCTTATGGAGCGAAAAATACGGTACTTTCTTTTTTCCAAAAAAATAGGAGGGAAAAAATGACAGCTTAAAAACCGCACCATGCCTCTTACTAAATACCTTGGAATTACTACTTTCCAAAAAAAAGGTCAATTTGTGGGTATCTGTACTGTCCTGGCTTTTTAGTGTCAAGAAATGAGATAGGCCATCAGAACATTATGTGATCAATTTTCAGTGATTGGTACCATAGCTTGTAGACTCCATAATTTTCACAAAGACCAAATAATATACATGGATTTGGGTTCTTTTTACCAAAGTAATGTAGCAGTAAAATAATTATTTATTTGCAAAATTTTATAATAAACAAGGAAAATACGCTTTTTTCAAAAAAATTTTAATTTATTGCACAAAAAATAAAAAGCCCAGTGCTGATTAAATACCTTCAAAAGAATGCTCCATTTGTGTGGGAAAATTTTTTTTTTTAATTTGGGTACAATGACTGAGTACTTAAAGCTGAAATTTGGTCTGGGAAGAAGGGGGTAAAAGTGCCCTTTACTGAGGTTGTTAAGAACTGTTCTTTTTAACTCCTTTAAGAGGTTTTAAAATGCCAGAAGGTGGGTATTCCGATCACGTGACCACTGATTGGCAGTCACATGATCGGAAATCTCCCAATCACAAGTAGACATCGAGAGCTTTCCAGCAACTGTGCTGGTAGCATGCATGCTCTCAGCACAGAAATGTTTACATTAGTGACGCATATTTGCAGCTTCTCAGCGTTTCACCCGCCGAGAGGCAGCATATATGCATATGGCCAATGGGAACAGGTTAAGAGATTATTTTACTTCCAACTGTATTTTGCAACCAAAAGTAAAGGAAAATCTGTAATTGTGTGCAGCACATTTTGTAAGCTGGGCACTCCTGCCACACAGCACAACGACATTAACGAAATCCACTCCAGTAGCGAAATATTGGTCAAAGCAAACCCTCTGGCTGGCGATTGTACAATGAACGGTAAACAGCACACTGAAGAGGTCATACCTCTGCTCAATATAAGCAAATGTGCTCTAATTTTTTATATTACAGCAGCTCTGATCACCATTGGGAGTAATGTGTAAATAAATCTAGAAGCTAAATTCAGAGCGCTACTGATAAATGGCCAAAAGATGGTACTGGTATGAATAAACTCCTTATCCGACCAACATTCAGTATTCCAAAAGTTCAACACCATTTAAAATCCATAAAACATCACATGATATGACCAGTGACAAGCTGGTATAATAGCAATCAGTATTGTCTACGAACCATGCTGGTGGCAGATAATAAAACCAGCTTACTTTGAATAAGGAATTCATCGGTGGAATGCCTGAAGGTGAAGGGGTCATGGTGATTTGGGGGGGGGTTCAGCAGTTGACAGGAGATGGCGTGTGCCACAAAGGACCAGCGAATCCCCCCCCCGGTTTTGCCAGGTTAATCAGGCTAATCAATGTGTAAGCAGCCCTATCACACGGGTCATGGTGATCAGAACCAGTAGGCTAATCTATCAGGCCAATTGCTGTGTAATCTCTGTTACATGAGTCATAGCAGTTAGTACCTGTGGATAAATGTCTTTATGCTGTATCTTGTCTCCTCGTACGAGTAAATAAACTCCTTAACTTGATCCTGAGTGTGCTCTAAGGTGGATTTCCCTCACAGGAACCTATTCCCAAAACCCCATACAGAGAATGCAGGGAAAAGAACAGACGTTGTTGCCCTCTGCGGCAAAAAGGTCCATTTCCGGCATGCGCCATTCCTGGGTGATGCCCTTGGAAACTCCCTGATTGAGCAACCACTCGTCCTGCTGGACCTGATGCAGGCTGAGAAAATCTGCTAGAGAATTTTGCACGCCCTTTAAGTGGATGGCCAGTATTGAGGCCAGATTCTGCTTGGCGCACAAGAAAATATTGTCTGCAATTAAATGGTGGGATGGGCTCTTCGTCCCCCCTTGCTTATTGATGTAAGCCACAGCCAGTACGTTGTTCAAGCGAATGTGGAGGTAGTGACTCACCAAGAGCGTTTGGAAGGTACCACCAACCCCTGGATTGCCACCAACTCCTGATTCAAAGCCAATCTGGCTTCCCTTGGAGACCAGTATCCCTGGGCCAGCCGAAAGAACTTGTCATGATGGTCAGTGGGCTTGGTGTGGCTCACAGCAGACCCCTGCAAAGATTTTGGTGGGCTTGCCATCTCCAAATCAATCTCTTGACCCTGGTAGTAAGGTGGATTGGGAGATCCAGCGCCTCCTGACTCCCGTTTCAGCACTGTAGAAGACAGATGGAACCTTGCCCATGGCACTACTGGGAAACAAGATGTTATAAGGACGACCACCTTCATGACCTCCCTGACTGAGACAAAAGGTTGGTCTGTAAATGTGCCACCGACTGATCCATCTTCTGAATCTTCTCTTCCGAAAGAAATATCTTCCTCTCCACTGAGGAAATTATGCAACTTTGTGCGGGGACAAAATGAGAAGCCACCTGAGAGAGCTCAGGAAATCCTGCACAAACTAAACATCTTCCGCAAGCTGCTGATAGGTGCTGGCAATGAACAGAAAATCGTCCAGATATGGGACGACCGCAATGGCCCGCATTCTTAGCAGAGCTAGAGCCTCTTCCAGAACTTTTGTGAAGATCGGTGATGAAGCTAGACCAAATGTGAGAGCCGAACACCGGAAGTGGTGAATTTCCAAACTGATTACGACCACCAACCTCAGGTACCTTTGGAAGCATAGGTGTATAGGGATATGAGGTACACAGCCCTCAGATCCACAGTCTCCATAAAGCAGCCTGGAAAAAGGACGCTTGTCACTGAAAAGATCGACTCCATCCTGCTTGTACCTCAGAAATCTGTTGAGTGGGCGAAGGTTTAGAATCAGGCACAAATTTCCCTGATGGTCTTTTTAATACAAATACGTGGGAATAAAACCCCTGCTCCTGCTCGCATTGGGGTACCCAAATGAGAACCTGCTGATCCAACAAATCTCCCATCAGGAGACAAAGAGCTTCCACTTTCTCCTGATCCTGCAGCAAAGAGGTCACTAGGAATTCAGAGGGGAGACTGAAGTCGAACTCCAACCTGTAGCCATTCCTCATTATACCCAGGATGTACAGACTTGAGGTAACTGAAGCCCACTGTAGGAGAAAGGTCCCCAGTCTTCCCTCCACTGGGACACAGGAGTCATTGGGACTTTGCAGGGGTTTGAGGAAGATTAGAAAGGATGCCTCCTCTCCTCTGGCCTTTGCACCCCAACCAGTGCTTCTTAGAGCGGCTATCCATTTCCTGCTAGACCTGCTGCTTGTGGCCACAGAAAAACCTTTCTGGTACCACATGTTCTCTTACTCTCCGGGAATGCTTTCTTCCTATCCTGGGTGCTCTCAAGGGCTTCCTGCAGCCCTGGCCCAAGCAAATTATCTCCCAAAAAGGGCAAACCGCAAAGTCTAAACTTGGATGCAGAATCGCCTATCCACCTCTTCAACCACAAGGCTCTCCTTGCAGAAGATTCGGCTGCCACCTTAAGTATCTGTTAGGAATTCAACTGCTTTGAGGAGCAACAGAAAAGATCTCAGAATCTGCTGTCTAGGTGTGCCCACTGAGACATGTGTCTTGCGTTTAACTGCATCAACCAGCAATCTAAATTCCCGGCTACACAGGTGGCTGTTAGTGCCGGCTTCAGACTAGTGGAAGTTGAATCCCATGCTCCACGAAATAACACTTCCCCTCTCTTGTCCATGGAATCCCTAACAGACCGCATGTCGAAGGCAAGGCCCGTCTTCTTAGAAACCTTTGAGAGAGGCGCATCAAGTTTTACTCAAAAGGGAACCATTTCTTAAGGCCGCTCAAGAAAGAAAAAGTTCTTTCAGGGTTCACCCACCCCAATATAAAAGTATCCACCGAGGAACTACATACTGCAAACACCTTGATCTTCTTACCATTCAGCCCCTGGTACATGAGGTCATGCTTGGACAAATGTACCTTCTATTCAATTTCTAGGGTGTCAGATAACCTAAAGAAGGTCATCCACATCATCCAGCATCAGTCTATACCTAGACCCCCCTGGAGGAGTCACCCCCTTTTTCTTCCTCTGAACCTGAGAGGAGGTATGTGACATGGTATCCTCTTCTGTGTCCTCGCTTCAACCTACCTGGCTGGGCTCTGACAGAGCTAATACACTGGAGGCCCGGGAAAGTGTTGCGGGAGGACTCCTATCTACCGAGCCCTTAAATAACTGGAAGGTAGATGAAATCTAATTTTTAACTGAAGTGAAAATCTTGTGACAAGTTGTCACTGACTTGTCTTTAATCAGGCTATTAATACACCCAGTGCAAAGGGGCTTTTCCTTAGACGAGCCTAACATTGCCGCACATACTGCACACTTCCTTCTGGTAGCCTGTGCTCTAACCTAAAAGCCAAACAGATCTCATAAAAGTCAGGCTACTGCACACCAGACCACCACTATGCTGGGCTAAAAGGAGGATAGTGCCCTCCTCATCACTTGTGGCTAAACCCAGAGACTAGGAAACAAAGAACTACATAGGGATAGCAAGCAGGAAACATCCCTGCACTTACCCGAGAAGTGCCGGTGCCCTAGGAACCCGAGTCCACTGCCTGGGAAGGCGCAGTGCTCTCCATCCTTGTTCCAGAGTGATCCGTCAAGGCCTCTGCCAGGTTCTCCACTCGGCGCAGGGATGCCTGAACTGGCCCCACTGCCACGCTCTTACGAGACCGGAACCATCGCCCTTTGTTTAGGTCACTTCCACAGTAAGCTTGCCCCTGCAACAGCCAGAACCAGTGTGGAACGCTACCAACCCCGGAAACAGCAAGCTGACCTTTCCCACCCGATCAGGAGGGCGAAGCTGAGCTAACGAGCAGCAAGGCGGGTGTGCTACTTCACAGAGGTCCTCTCTCTCCCCAAGCACAGACAGTGCCAGGGAGTGCAGCCCCACTCCACCAGCTGTAGGGATCGCGCCAGGCAAGAAGGTAAACCTGGGACGTTACCACCACAGGACAACCCTGAGACATGGAGCTTCCCAAGCAGGTTCCTAATATGCTTCTTTCCCATCCGAAGGAGAAACAGACTGAAGGGGAAACCTGGAGGGCCACCTCTTAAGGGGTTTTTGGCTAATGGTTATCCTGTCCCAGAGGGAGGAGCTCAATGTCTCACAGGTTGTCCTGGATAAAAAAAAAAATGCCTTTTTGCCTGGAAAGCATTGCACCAGCAGATTGCAGGTGTAATGAAGGACTCCAGTGCATACTGTCAGTGTAATCTGTCTGCCTGTACATCATATGGGCAGGCAGTTTCACACTGACAGGAAGAACCATTGAACTACCAGAGCTCTCAACAGCGCTGTGGTAGTTCACTGAGAACCGCAGGCCAACATTCGCAAAAGGAGGTTGGTACATGTAGTTGATTAATTTACAGAAATCGGTGAATGAAAGAGGCAGCAGTGTGTGCAGAGCCCCACTCTTTACAAAAAGGGACACCTGGTACAGGGAATTTCTCCCCGTACTGCTGTCACACAGAGGGCTTGGACTGCCATACAGCTGCAGAAGCGGGAACATGTTACACCCTATTACTTATTCTCCCTGGAGAAGAGATGCTTGACAGGAGATGACAGCAATATACAAATACCTCAATGGTGATTCTAGCATAAAAGAATAATACTTTCTCAGCATGTGTGGAACCAATCATGCAGCGGCACAGCCACCCATATGCTTCCACCTGACAAGCACTGCTGCTTAAGACTTGCTGCATTTTACCTCTAGGGCTGCATTTAACGATTACTTTCATAATCGATTAGTTGGGCGATTGTTTCAATTAATCTGATAGCCTCATATAAAGTTTGGTATATAATTTAATGTGTAAAAGTTTAAAAAAAGTCAATTTATTCTTGAATATCTATATGCAGTGGTAAATGCAAAAAAACAGATATAAGGTTAGGGAACAAAATATCTAGTCCACTCTCAGAATAACAGACAGAAGAGATATACAGGGGTTAGAAAACAAAAAAATGGAAAATAGAAACGCTGCAATAGTAACTGCAGAGCTCAATCTCAGTCTTCACGGGACTGAGATTGAGCTTTGCAGTCACTTTAACAGCAGTTGTTTTCTTATTCCAGGTTACAATCATGTGCAATATCCTTTTGATCTTTAGGTCAGTTGACCACGTCAACCACGCTTATGCTTATCAGATGACAGTTTCCTGGTAACTGTATATGCCGCCATAACCTTTCATACTGTACCTCACAACACGGCAAATACATTGGCAACTTCAGTCACAGAGGGACCAGCTAAGCAGCACTAACAATTTGCCCTCTTTGAGGGTCAGTAAATTCTTACATGACTCCGTGTTATTAGCAGCGCACACAGTGAATGAAGATGAGGCTTCCCACCTTTTAGCTAGGTGTCTCATCATACAGTGGAAACAAAAGAATGTTACATCACTTCCACCAGGAAACATGTTGTCACTTTCACACCTGCAAATCATATAGTGTTTCCATATTTGTATCTAATCCCTGTATACTAGTGGTTGAACCTGGTACATATCAGAATTAGAGCTCAAAATTTTAAATTTAAAAAGAAAAAAAATTAAAAAAAACAAAAACACACCAAAAAAAACAAACAAAAACAAAACCTAAAAACAGTGTTATTCAGATTTTCAGACAGGATTGTAATATATTATGCAGGACATATTCTCTTGTCATTAGGTAGATATCTTGACACAAGCTACCTGTGCCTGCTGTAACTTGCTGGCCATACACGAATACATTTTTCCTTCAAAAATGTTATTTTTAAGAACATTCGTTCAAATTTTCCCGTCACTGTGGTAAAAAAACCAGACATCAATCTGACCCAGTTAACAAGTAGAAAATTGAAAGAGTAGAATAGAAAACCTCTCTCAATCAAATTAATTTTCAGATAGTATATGTGAGTTTTTGTTTAGAATTTACATTCGTTTTAACCACTTGCCCCCCTGAGGATTTTCCCCCTTCCTGACCAGACCATTTTTTGCGTTACGGCGCTGTGTTACTTTAACTGACAATTGCTCAGTCATGCAACGCTGCACCCAAATGAAATTTACGACCTTTTTACGATCTGTGCGGTTTTTATTTTTTGCGCTATGTAAAAAAAATAAAAAGACTGACAATTTTGAGAAAAACAATATTATTGACTTTTAGCTATTAAACGTGTCCAGTTAAAAAAAAAAAAAAAAAAAAAAAATTATATATATATATATATATATATATATATATATATATATATATATATATATATATATATATATATATATATATATATATATATATATATCACATTTCGTCATAAACTTAGGCCAAAATGTATTCTGCTACATGTCTTTGCTAACAAAAATCCAAATACGTGTAAATGATTTGGGTTACGTGAAAATTATAGTGTTTACAAATGGTGGTATAAATACACAGAAATTTATTTGTTACTAGCAACGGCGGCGATCAGCGACTTATAGCGGAACTGCGGTGGGCATTCTGTCAACGGGGGGAAATAACTTGGTGTCACTGACATCCCCAGTGACACCAATTCAGTGATCACTGTAAAAAAAAGCACTCTACTAAAGACACTGGGCATGAAGGGGTTAACATGAGGGAGTGATCAAAGGGTTAACTGTGTGCTGGGAGTGTATTACTTGGGGGCGGTGTGATGGTGGTTTAGTGTAAGCACACTACTCTGGATGACTGTGCATCCAGAGCAGTGTGCCCGAGTTGGATAATGCCCTTGCTATAGAGGTGTAGGCCATTTACATCTGTCCTGAAGCCTGACTGAAAAATTTCCACAGATCGCATCACCCCATCCTTTCCGTGTTGCTAGGATCTAAGGCCTACCTGCTACTGTTTGCCTTCACCGATCAAAGGAGGGAGCTCTTTCTCGAATTCAAATCCCCTCACTTTTGCCCTATCCCCCCAATGCAGTAGCTCTTAGCAACATCCTAAGAATTTAGGCTTCAAGAGGTACGTCAATGGCTTACACCTATAGCAATGGCATTATTCAATTAAAGTCAAAGCTTCGCAGCTTGTTTTTATCTAGCCACTTAACCCCTTGATGCCGACCGAAAGCAAATTAGCGGCCTCACAGAACTGGACTTTTTTCCATGGGACCTCTAATTTGCATACTTGTCTTTCTGCTGAAAGCATGCCGCACGATGTGCTCCCAGCACAAAGACCAGGGTGTTTCACCAAGAGCCCCAGGTCCTGTTCCAACGATCGGGAACTCCCAATTCCGGGTCACCTGATCGCCTCTGATTGGCTATAACAGTGCCCAGTCACTGTGAAGCCCGCCCCCCTTGTTTTCTCTCTCTGAATGGACAAGAGAGATACACTATCTCTGTCTATCCTTTCAGAGAGAAAAACAACCAAAAACAAGTGCGTAAAAAATAAAGATACCTAGATCAAGGTTTGATCTAGGTAAAACAAATCTTAACGTCTAAGCACAATTTTGTGACGTGTTAGCAAAACCGTACATATCAACACAACTACTTTATGCATCCAGGGGATAATTTGGGCCAGTCTTTCTTTGGTAATGAAAATAAATAAATCAGGAGATATCCATTACCATTTACCACCAAATGAAAACCCAATTTATCCTAAACCCCCCCCACAACAACAAGGTATTGTTCACCAGGATGATAATATGTATGGTTTTACCAACACGTCACAAAATTGTGCTTGGGCGTTAAGATTTGTTTTACCCTCAGGATCGAAAGGGTTCAGGACCAAGCTTTTTCCTTTTCCTTTTTGTTCACATGTAACAATCAGGTTTTTTTTTTTGCTAGAAAATTACTGTAATTCTCGCTCCATAAGACGCACTTTTTCCCCCCCAAAAAAAGGGGGGAAAATGTCAGTGCGTCTTATGGAGCAAATATGGAGCGGTCGGTCTGGTATTTCCACCGCTGCGTCAGAATACAGGGCCGGCCGCTCAGCCCTGCAGCGGGACCTTACCTGTTCCTCTATGCAGTGCCGCGCTGTCTTTCTGGCTTCTGTAGTGTGGGCGTTTGGCTTGACAGCCGGGTGCTCAGTGCACATGAAGCGGTGCGCTTTGTGAATGGTAAGGCAGCACCTGGGACACATGACAGGTCCCAGAAGTCGCCGAACCAATCACAAAGCGCAGCGCTTCTCGATCATGCGCATTGGGCACCGGGCTGTCAAGCCCAGCGCCCACACTACAGAAGCCAGGAAGACAGCGCGGCGCTGGATAGAGGAACAGGTAAGGTCCCACTGCAGAGCGGACACTAACCAAAGAACTCCGCAGAAGAGCGGGTACCTGTCAAATTCAGGTACCCGCTCCCCCCCTCCCCAAAGGTCAGCAGTCATCTCCTGTACTGTGTCCGCAGTCTCTGGTCATCTCCTGTACTGCGTCCGCAGTCCATTGGTTTAGAATATTTTTTTTCCTGTTTTCAGCCTCTAAAACCTAGGTGCGTCTTATGGAGGGAAAAATACGGTACCTGGAACCCTTTCAAACATTATTATTTTTTTTTTTTAAAGCAGAGGCCCTAGAGAATACATTGCTAGGTTTTGAAATTTTGTATGCAACACTTTTTCAAATACTTTTTTTTGGAAAAAATACACTGAGCAAAAAAAAAACCACAATAACCAAAAAGATTATGTTTCGCAAAGTAAATTGATAAACATGTCACACTTTAAAATTGCATCCACCCATGCAACGGCAACAATGTAAATTTTACTATCCATAGGTGAAAATTTAACCACTTGCCCTCCAGGGAATCGATGCAACCCCCCCCCCCCCCCCCGACCAGGGTATTTTTTGCAATACAACGCTGCATTACTTTAACTGACAATTGCACGGTCATGCAACGCTGCACCTAAATGAAATTATGTCCTTTATGCCCACAAATAAGGCTCTTTCGGTGGTATGAGTGCCTGTGTTTTTTTTGTTTCTTGCACTATAAACAAAAAATGACCGACAATTTTGAGAAAAAAATATTTTTTATGTTTTGCTATTAAACATATCCAGTAAAAATGTTTTTAAAAAAATCAAATTTCATCAAATTTAGGCCAAAATGTATTCTGCTACATGTCTTTGCTAAAAATAAAATCCCAATACGTGTAAATTAATTGGTTTACGTGAAAGTTATAGCGTTTACAAATGGCGGTATAAAAACTGGAATTTTTTTTGTTAAATACTAGTAATGGCGGCGATTAGCGACTTATTACAGGACTGAGGCGATCAAAGGGTTAACTGTGTGCGTGTTTCACTGTGTCAGCACATTGCTTTGTATTGCTCTGCTATGCAGCTGACAGAGGAGATCCATACTGTTTACATAAAGTCCTCTCCCCAGTCAGGGATACTCGGAGATCGACAGCTGAGGCCACCAATGCAGGTAGAATGTGTGCACCCCCTACCCAGAAATGCAAAATCGTGTGCGTGTGTATACATATACGTATATATATATACACACACACACACATATGTGATTATGCGCAGCCCTGCCGCAGTATTTCTGCTATAGGGTGACGGGAAAGCAGTTAAAAGCCTTTACAGGTTACTTTAAATTTATAGAGGAGGTCTGGTGCTAGAATCACTGTCCATGATCTGACGTTCAGTGATACCTCACGTGTGACCATCGTTATTTGCGTGCGCTTGCCTTTGCGAGCGAGCACGGGAGAACAGGGGTACTTTAATAATTTTTTTTTCTATTTTATTTTTTTTCGACTGTTGCTTTAATTTTTTTTTATCACTTTTATTGCTTTCAAAAAGGATAGTAAACATCCTTGTGACAGCATTAGGCACGACAGGTAAGGTACTCTTTATGGAGGGATCTGGGGGTCTACAAGACCCCAAATCCTTCCACTGCACTTATAAGCATTCAAAACATCAAGATTGGCGTTTTCGAATGCTTGAATTTTGGGTAACCTGGAAGTGATATCAGGTCATCGCTTACAGGTTACCATAGCAGAGAGCCAATCAAAGCCAATACCAGCTTTGTTCAGCTGTCCGGCCAGCCAGAGAGTATGAAGTGGGGCGTCACTTGTTAGGCCACTCCCCCGATGTCAGATCTGACCAAACGGGGCCACCGGATGTGACGACGTTACACTGATCGAAACCCAGGAGTGGAGTTGTGCACGGCATGAGTGGAGGAGGAAATCTATCGTGAAGATTGTATGATCACTGCTTGGTTATCTATCGCTCTTATGAGTAGTTACTCTTGTGAGTAGTTTTATTTTTAATAAACTGTGAGGTTTTATATTTACTACACTATGAGAGTCCCTGGTGTTTCTATCTTTGATACCTTTGAGATGCTATGCCAGGAGGAACCATGCTATTGCAACATAAGTATATCCTGAGCGCGGATTGATTTGAAGCCTTTCTGACCATACCTTAACCGGTGGTGGCATCATTTGGTCATGGTCCATCTTATGCACAGTGGTGGATTGGTGGAAGTGTCTAGCTTTTTTGCCTTTCACATTGATTTGGAGATTTTTTTCCTCTTCTCTTCTGAGGACGGCACTGAACTTGCACTTTTTGTTTATATTATACTGGTTTGCATATGAGATTGCATGGTTTTATATTATTATAAGCATTGTACTTATTTACACATCTGTGCATGTGTAGCAGACATCCTGTCCATTCACACCGCTCCAGACTTTGAAATTGTGCGACTTACAGTGAAGTTGCACGATTTCAAAGTTGGATGACATGCCGGTTTGAGGTGCGATTTGTAAGACATCTGACACAGATATCTATGCAAATCACATCAAAAGTAGTGCATGAGCTTTGGCACTATGACCCCTGTAATTGAGGACAATAGGGTGCGACTTTCCATATGATTTGCAAGTCGTAGGGCATACAAATCGCACTCAGTGTGACCAAGGACTGAAGGTGAAGCTGGTTGCGGTGCGTGTGTGCTCCTGCGCTTTGTGGTTTCTACTGGTGTTAATAGAAATGAGAGGAGAAGAGCCTGCTACAATGGAGAGCTGTCCTCCATGTTGCCACAATACAGGTGATGATCATAAACACAGTGCTGGCTGAGTCACACACTGACAGACCGATCACCACACAATATGGCGGAGTGTCCGGACCCCTGGGGGGAGGGGGGATAGGGGGCGCACCTCACACACAGGCCTATCTGTGCACTCACTTGGAGGACCATCCTCGCCACTTCACCAGGTACTCAGCCGTTCCCTGCGAAAGAGACAAGAAAACACAGGGTGACTTGTTGTTCCAGGGGGCGGGGTCAGGGAATGGATGGCGGCTGTAAGGACGGGGACACGGCCTTACCTTCCGCAGCCTCTTACTGAGGATACACTCAGCCGCGAACACCTGCTCCCCGACCGCGCTCAGTTCCTCCATGGTTTCCCCGTAGAGGTACCCTTCGGCGGTGGCCGCTACAACTCCACGAGTCCCTCACAAGCACACAAAGCCAACACGAGAGCGAGCAGAGGCGCGCGCCTCTTCTTCGCGGCCGTCCAATGGGAGAGCGAGGCATAGCGAGAGCTTCCGGGGGCGGTGAGAAGGTTGTTTTCAGAAGGTGGTGCACGCGACGCTTCATTTGCATAGCCCTACCCACATTCCACATGTGAACCAAGGTTCGGTGGGGAGCCCTGGTCTACAAAAGTGCTGGTGTGGAGCGGGCGGGCCGGCCCTGGTGCACTAATGTGATGTTGAGGAGTGGGCGGGACCCTGGTACACTTATGTGAAGTTGCAGTTGAGAAGTGGGCGGGATCCTGGTAAACCGATGTGATGTTGAGGAGTGGGCGGGGCCCTGGTAAACTAATATGATGTTGAGGAGTGGGCGGGGCCCTGGTAAACTAATATGATGTTGAGGAGTGGGCGGGCTTCGGTAGATGTTGCAGTGTATTGGGGGATAAGCGGTAAAACATCTGATTTACCACTCAGCTAGTCATTGAAAGCGAAGATCATATCTAAAGATTCCCGGGTGTGATGAATGCAGGCCTAACTTTCTCCTGTAATAACCAGTGCTCTCCAAACTATGGCCCTGGGGCAATTGCAGCCCTTGGCTTGCTTTTATCCGACCCTTGGGTCATTATTACCCCCACTGTCAGCAGCAGTGGGCCATAGTTCGTGCCACTAACACCGAGGCACTATTCCTTTCACTTAACACCAATGATAGAGCACTAAACAGCCAGGTGGGAGCTAAGCCATTAGGAGTGGACATTCCTGAATGTCCCTCAGAACATGTGCCTCATGGGTTTGCAGCTGCGCGCTTTTGGAGTGCCTGTGTCCACTGGACACAACGCAATGCCGCTCGGCCGAACGGCTCTCTGATTGGCCCTTCTGATCACATGACGGCTGTGTCCAATCACAGCCATCCTGTGATGTCAACAAAGCCGCCATTCAGTAGAACGGCTCTGCCTCTCATCACACAAAGGTGTCCGTTTATGAACCAGCGGTAATAGATCGCTGCTCAGTTCTCCGGCATTCTCGGAGCACACAGTTCTCCTGTGAATGCAGTTTATGAAGCAGTTCTCCGAACGAAGGGAGAACTGTCTCCAAACGCTGGAGAACGGTCTACAAACTCTGGAAAACGGCTGATTTTACTATAATCTCGAGAGATTACAGTAAAAGATCAGTTTACTAAACAGAGGTAAATTATCTCTGCTTAGTTTGCGGTCCCTCTGATTCTCCAGCTCTGGGCTGGAGAATCTGGAGGGAGAACACAGATCTCCAGTGAAGGGCTGACATGATCTCCTGAGTGTCATAAATTGTGAATGACCAGAGAATAGCTGAGATCCGTTGAATCGCAGCTATTCTCTGTGTCATAAAAGGACACCAAAGCCCGCTAGTGAGGAGAAGCAGAGCCGATCTGTGAGACAAACACTGAAGAAGGGGATACGTCCCAAAATGCGTCAGCAGGCCGACCGTACCACCGGTCAGACACCCTGTCATCATTGTAGGCCATCATTGTGACATTCAGGCTTTTACATTTTCTTCATTTTGTGAGTATGTTTTTTGTCTTTTTTTCTTTTATAATAAACCTTGGATAATACGCTAGGTGTTTACGCCACCTGTGTGCTTCCTTTCCAGTTTTGATGAAACACATATCACCTACACATCATGCTGTCACAGCGCCAGTGATCCACATCTGTCACTGTGCCAGTGATCCACATCGGTCACTGCGCCAGTGGTCATCCACATCTGTCATAGAGTACCAGTGTAAATTCCACATCTGTTCCAGTGATCCACATCTTTCACAGCGTACCAGTGTAAAATCCACATCTGTATCAGTGATCCACGTCTTTCACAGCGTACCAGTGTAAATTCCACATCTGTTCCAGTGATCCACATCTTTCACAGCGTACCAGTGTAAAATCCACATCTGTATCAGTGATCCACGTCTTTCACAGCGTACCAGTGTAAAATCCACATCTGTACCAGTGATCCACATCTTTCACAGCTTACCAGTGTAAATTCCACATCTGTTCCAGTGATCCACATCTTTTACAGCGTACCAGTGTAAAATCCACATCTGTACCAGTGATCCATATTTTTTTTGTTTACAAACGTTAATATTTTTAAGAAATAGTCTGCAAAATTACATTACAGCTTCAAGTAGAATATACAACAGAAACAAGGCACATCTGTAGTATTCATTTCAAAAGGTACAATCATGTAAGGTAACAAAAGAGAAAAGAAATTAAGTACATGAGCAAAATAGGTAGAGGTAGGCAGAGCTATATTGCTACCAACAGAGTAACTCAATCAATCAAATCATGAGTGGTCATTAGTCATATAGTATATGCCTATGAGTTTTCCAAATTTCCCATTTTCTGTCAAATAAGTGCATCTTATCCAATAATGTGTAATGAATTTTTTCCATGAGCACCACCACATTAACTCTATGTAAAACTGTGGCCAATGGTACCGTGAGGGATTTCCAGTGTAGGGCAATAGCCCATAGGATGGATATACAGATGGTATGAATTAGCCTCATAACCTCAGCCTGTACTCCCGGGATATGGGCTCCCAGTAGGCAGGACTGCATAGACAGATGAACTGGGGCATCTGCCACAGCAGAGGCCACTTCAGAGATCTTGCGCCATACCAATGAGAGGCTTGGGCAGGCCCAAAATATATGCACTAGGGCAGTGGTGGGTAACCTTTTTTTTCAACTGAGCCAAATCTCGCCAAAACCACGATTGAAATTTATTTTTTAAAACTGAAAATACATCCCCCATATAGTAATTCATCCCCCATAGAGTAATTCATCCCCCCATATAGTAATTCATCCCCCCATATAGTAATTCATCCCCCCTATAGTAATTCATTCCCCATATTGTGTCAGTCACTTACCTTTGCTCCGCGCGTTCCTCTCGCCGTGTTCCCGCGCCGTTCCGGTCTTCAGGGCGGACTGTGAGAGGAGAGGAGTTTGTCACGCTGCCCCGCCTACATCCTGACAGCCAATGTTTGCCACGCTCCGCGGGCCGGATTAAAAGGTCCGCCGGGCCGTAGTTTGCCCATTGCTGGGCTAGCTGCAGAGTCCTGACTTTTGGGGCGGCCGCCCGAGAGGAGGGAGGGGAGCAGGCGCCCGGCACACAGAAGAGCCGCATTAAAGAGTGTAAAGAGCCGCATGTGGCTCGCGAGACGCGGCTTGCCGACCACTGCACTAGGGTACCAGCAAGGCCACAGTCCTGGAAACAAAGATGGGACATCCCTGGAAATATGACATGTAGTCTAGATGGGGTATAATACCATCAGGTTAATACTTTGAGGGCCGTCTCACGGACAGAAAGAGATCTAGAGCTCTTACATATATTATCCACCATGGGATCCAAATTCTCATCAGAAAAAGTGATACCACTATCCGCCTCCTATTTCTGTCTATAAAGGGGGGTGAGGGAAAGGTAGTAACTGAAAATTGGCTATACAATCCTGAAATAAGACCCCTGCCCCTAATACGTTCGAAAAATGAGATCGGCGATGAAGGTGTCAGATCAAAATGTGAATTGAAAAAATGTCTAATCTGCCGATAATGATAATATTCACAAAGAGGTATATCGAAAACTATGCGTAGCATCTCAAAAGTGATATAAAATCATCCTCTTTGAAAATCAGATAAACTGATAAAGGATCGATAATACCACTAACGGAATGCCTGTGGAGATGAGAATGCTGTAATAAAATTTGGATTACCAAAAAATGATGAACCCGGTGAGATAGAGACAAGATTTAGTTTAACCACTTACAGTTCGGACACTTTTACCCCCTTCCTGTCCAGGCCAATTTTCAGCTTTCAGTGCTATCACACTTTGAATGACAATTGCGTGGTCATGAAACACTGTACCCATATGATTTTTTTAGCATTCTTTTGAGACAGATAAAGCTTTATTTTGGTGGTATTTATTCACCACTGGGATTTTTATTTTTTTTGCTATATAAATGAAAAAGTCCAAAAAGTTTGAAAAAAAAAGTGTTTCTTATAAAATTTTGCAAATAAATAATATTTCATCATAAATCTTGGCCAAAATGTATTCAGTTATATTTTTAGTAAAAATAAAAAATAAAATAAAAAAAAAATAACCCAAATTAGTTTATAACAAAAAATTAAATTTTTTTTTTACATTTTTATAATATTATTTGTTTTTTTCTACATACTGTCACCCTAGCAGTACAGTGTCACCATGGTGACACTGTACTACTTGTGGGGGGTGATGAAGATTTTTTTTTTTACACTGATTGCTTTTACAGCCTTTATGGGTGTAAAAGCAATCATTTCTCCTTCTCTCTGGCTGAAGCCATTGAGAACTACTGTGTGAGTTGTGATTGGTCACAGCTTGTCACATGGTACAAGGCTGTTGTGAATAGTCTTGTACCATGTGACCTCTGATCATTCACAGATTTCACACGTAGTAAGCAATGATGTCAGAAGTGACATCTTGCTTACTACTCTGCATGTGATCACTGGCCAATCAGTGATCACATGATCAGGACCTCGCACAGAGGTCCCGTACGATGTTCCACATGGAGCGCGCACAGTCCATAATGGCAGGTGCCGTTTATGAACCGCAACCCGCCCCTGGACTGCTACCGTCCGGCCGGTTTATATATATATATATATATATATATATATATGTGTGTATATACAACAGCCGGACGGCAAGGGCAAGTGGTTAAGTTTGTATCAGGACCAAAGCATCAATGATTGGGCAACAAAGGAATTATAGGTCAATAACGAGTGGGGGGGGGGGATTTTTGTCCATATTATGTCTAGTAGATAGAACAGACGTATAGACTGAGATTCAAATCTGATCCAAGGGACCTGGGAATTAATAGTTGCCCATTGTGATAGCTCTGCGAAGCGGGCCGACAGGTAATAAAACCAGAAATTTGGGAGTCCGAGGCCACCCTCCCGTTGTGACCGGTATAGGACGGATGAAGTAAAATAAGGGCATTTGTTACATCAAATAAAATTATTAATCATCTGTTGAAAGTGATCTAGGAACGTTTTCGAGACAGGGATTGGGAGTGCTCAGAATAAGTAAAGTAATTTAGGCAAGACATTCATTTTTACTGCCGTGACTCTGCCCAAAAATTAGATAGGGTATCCATGCCAGATCTTCAACAGAGTAGAGAGGCGTGATACACATGGTGGGTAATTAACTGCAAATAGTTTTGAGTAGCTGGGAGTGAGGTAGATACCTAGGTATGAGATCCGGTCTGTGGCCCAACGAAATGGAAAAGAATTGCAGAGAGATGCACTCAGGGAATTAGTAACATTAATAGGCATAACTACTGATTTGGTAAAATTTACAGTAAGACCCGTTACAGTTGCAAAGTCATTCAATAATGTCCATAAATTATGCAATGACACTAACGGGTTAGCAAGGAAAAGCTTAACATCATCTGCATACATGCATAATTTAAATTGTGAGACCAATAATGGATATCCAGAAATGTCTGAGTATGATCTTATTGCAATGGCCAAGGGTCCCAAAACAAGCGCAAATAGTAAGGGCGACAGTGGACAGCCCTGATGGGTACTCCTGCCCAGTGTAAAAAAAAAATCAGAATTGCAGCCTGGGAGTCTAATTCTTGTTTGGGGGGAGGTGTACAAAGCATGTACACCAGACAGAAATTTGTCATTGAAGCCTATCTTCTGCAGTAGTGAAAATAAATAGGACCAGAGGACACTATCAAAGGCCTTGTTAATGTACAGGCTTTGTAACAAAACTTTAGAATGTAAATTGGCATCCTGAATAACATTTAGTGTGACATGTATGTTGTCTGTGATAAGTCTGTCCGGGATAAATCCCGATTTGTCTGGTGAGACCAAAGAGGAGATAATAGGGGCCAACCTATCTGCCAGAATATTGTTCATCACTGAGATTGGTGTATAGTTTTGAGGTAGATGATGATCTTTTAGGGGTTTAGGTAATAGAGACATGTTAGCCAACAGCATCTCCTCAAGAAACCTGCCGCCCTGCAAAACATCATTGAATAACGACATCAAAAAAGAACCCAATGTAGGAGCAAAATGTTTATATTAACTAGCCATGAACCCATCTGGGCCCGGTGCTGTGGAAGTTCTTAGTGGGATAATCACACGGGTTATTTCCTCCAAGGTACATGGAGTGTTGATGGAGGATATCTGAGAGGGCGTGAGAACAGGGAGGGGTAGAGAAACAAGCCATAAGCCGTTTGGGGGAGTGAAAGTTGGTTGTAGGGGAGCTAATAGGGTGGAATAACATTTTTCAAAAATACCCAGGACTTCATGAGGTGGAGAGGAGATGTTGCCGTTTTTAGTTCTTAACTTATAGATATGTGGGGGTCGTATAGAATGGTTTAATTTCCATGCGATCATAGTAGACACTGAGTTGCTATGTAATAAAAAAAGAGGCCTTCGACCAGCGTAGAGCTTTTTCAGTTTTTTGGGATAGTAAAGTGTTCAGTTCCAGACACTTTTGCGATATCATCGTTTTGTTCAGGAGAGATGGAATGCCAACATGAGCTCTATAATGTTTTTCTAATTCTCGGGTAAGTTTCTGAATTTGTTTCAAACGTTCCCTATTCCTAGTTGAAGCCATAGAGATAAGGCGGCCTCGCAGCACCGCCTTATGCGTTACCCACAAAGTAGCTGGAGAGATATCAGGAGTTGTGTTCAGCTGAAAGTATTCCTGAATAGAAGTAACTACTTCTTGGCGGGAGTTAATATCCGTAAGCATAGAGTCATTAAGTCGCCAGGAGTAGGGAGTGGGTGCTAGACAGTGCCATTATATTATGATCCGACCAGGGACTTAAATGTATGCATGCCTTCCTAGAGTTAGCTAGCAGAATGGGGGAGCAATAGATATATTCTAGCCTAGCATAAGAGTCGTGGGTGGGAGAAAAATTAATTATCCCTAGTTCCTACATTGTGTGCCCTCCAGGAGTCTACCAGTTTAAGTGTTTCTAATTTTTTGGTAAGGGATTTGGGAAGGCCTGGGAGGAGGGTGAGAATGAGCTTCTGTCTAGGAGGGGGTTAGCTACCAAATTAAAATCACCTCCCACCAATAAATGAGGGGACAGAAACCTATCAAGAACTTTGAAGAAATGGGAAAAGAAGGATGCTTTCACCGAATTTGGTGCATTAGCGATTGTGAGTTCACGACCCGAAAGGGTACCTTTAATAATGATAAATCTGCTCTTATGATCATGATGGACATGTTGAATATCAAAGGGGAACGAGTTGTATAGAAAAATTGCCACGCCTCTGCTTTTAGTAGAATGTAAGGTGTAAAACCCCTGTTTGTAAGATCTGTGAAAATATGTTGGGTGTTTAACGACTGCAAAATTAGTTTCCTGTAATAAAATAATTTTTGTCCCTAGTCGTTCATACTGGAGGAAGGCAATTTTATGCTTATTTGGAGAGTTGAAACCCTGGACATTGTGTGAGATGCAGTGGATAACCATGGCAAAAAAGATAGCATCAGTCAGCATTATTGTATCCATCTGAAAAGTATCAAAAATAGTTTGTCTACTCAGTGGAACATCCGGATCTACATCGTATAAGGTGAAATCTGTCAGTATCATTTTATGGAGCATCCAAGTCCCAAAGTCGCGGCCTGGACGTCCACAAAATTGTGTATGAACAGCATCATGTACCAAAATTGTCAAAAAAAAGCACAATAACTATGGATCAGGTAGGCTAGCTGCCATTCCTGAAAAGAAAGAAAAACTTATCAAAGGGCCAACCGGGCCCAAACCCCGCCACCTTAAAACACAGGAAGTGGAGCGGCTACTCCACGTCTGGGCAGTGACATCTCCCGCCATGTTTGGTAGCAGGGTGGGGTCATGTATCAAAGAGTCCTATAGCATACGGGCGGTAAAGTAAAGATCCGAAGACCCATGCTAAGCTTTTGCACGTCCAGGTATGTAAAGAATAAATCAAAAGTAACAGACATATGAATATGTAAAATTGGCAGCATTTCTCAAAGGCCTATCAAAACAGTGTATGATATGCAAATGAGCAAAATCATTTCATCCTGGCTCTGGTCTGACTCTCCTCCTTTCCCTTTGTGGAGATGGAGTATGCCAAATGGGAGATACCCGAGGGGTGGAAGGTGGACGTTGAGGTGAGGGAGTGTCCGCCAGGCCTAATTTAGCCAGGATGTCTCGGCCTTCGGGAAGAGATGTGGCTATGTATGTGCTACCATTGTGTGGAACTATCAACTTAAAGGGAAAGCCCCATTTGTAGAGGATACGAGATGGAAAAAGGGCAGATGTGATTTCCTTCATTTTTCTGCGCTTTTCCAACATAGCCGGAGAAGCATCTGGAAATATTTGCAAAGCTGATCCTTCAAAAGTGATTGTTGGGGTATTATGAGCAGCCCTGATTATGTCTTCTTTTGGTTAGGAAACTTTCATATACAGAACAATTTCCCGAGGTGTTTTATCATTAGGGGGTTTTGGACGTAGAGCTCTATGGATGCAGTCACAAGCAAAGGACCTAGGATCGTGGTCTGGAAGGAGAGACTTGAATAATTTGGTTGTGGCTTGTGAAAGGTCAGTCACAGTCTCTGGGACTCCCCGAACTCGCAGATTATTCCTGCGGTTGCGATTGTCAAGATCCTCAATCTGTGCCTGCAACTGCTTAAAGGCCGTTTGTAGATGATCGTGATCTCTGGATCATAAGCTAAGCTGAGCTCATTATGTTTTGTTTCTAAACGATCTGTTCTAGAGCCCAACACAGCGATTTCCTGAGAGAGGACATTTGTGCTCTTGTCAGGAATGGACTCGCCAATGGTGGTGGGACTCACCTGCCTTGTGGGCTGCAATACCAAGGCTGGCCAGCGGGTGCTCTCAGCAGCCAGAATCTCACTCCTGCAATCAGGCCATCACCTGAGGCTGATTGCAGGTGTATTTAAGCAGGACCAGGCCTGTGATCAGTCCCTTGGTGTATGTTTCCCATGAGCCCCTGTACCTGCATCCTGTCTGCTTCCTGCCTGATCCTGCTTTGATCCTGACTCTGAACGAACTCCAGCTGTCCTGACCTCGGCTATTCCTGACCACTCTTCCACTCGCTCCTGGTACCCTGTTTGCCCGTTTGCTACCGACCTGGCCTGCCCAACTATGTTTGATTTGTATATATGGTTATCTGTTGGAGGTTGGGTTGTTTGCACTGTGTTATGTTTACCTTGCACTGCGTTTGTGTTTAGTCTTTTAATAAATTGTCTTGTTTACTCTATACCTGAAGCCTGCATTTCCCTGTGTCAGTACACACACCTCTGGTCATACCCGGAGCCCTGACATTACACCAAGGCCATTCCTGACCAGAAGTGACTGCACAGGGGAGCCATCTTGGCTTGTTGTTGTGAAGGATGCATCCGGAGGAGGTTATATACTTGTATCTGCTAGTCTTAGATGACAGAGAATATGCCTATCAGACTTTGCAGGAGTATGCCAGGGATCAGCTGCTAGAGTGCATACGGGTCGCGCATTCCCTAGTAGATCAGGGCACAGTTCTCTGAGGTGCAACCATTGATTCAGGCTTGTGTTGAGTTGGCTTCATCTAATACCCCTGAAAGCAGGAATGACTTTCTTCCACCATTCAGCAGATCAAATAGAATCACTGGTATGGTTGTTGGAGGATGATCCGGATTGCTTCTGGGAGCATTATTCAGCATGTTCATCACATTTGCTAGTGGACTGTATAAACGCAGTGCAGTCTTTGGTCAGACAGGCTATGTGTAAGCTGAGTTTTGTTCAACCAATACTACAGTCCTGGTCAGACTTGTTAGACCCAGCCTCAGGCAGCTTGCAAAAAACCAGTCCTGCTTCCAATCATTCCTCTGCTCAAAGCTCTACTCCTGTATTCCCGACAGCACCCCCAGTGACAGCCCAATATACCCTGTTATCTACCACATGTCAGTACCCTGTTCCCACTCGCTGCACCTATCCTGCCTTTAACCCTGTAAAAAAGGCCACTGTAGCAACTATTCCCTCCTCTGTTCCATCCTCCAGCTCTTCTCTGTCTCCAGCTACTCCCTCCATTTACAGACCTGCATTTACTTGCAGTGCCCCAGTAACTAAACCCAAGAAGAAGCGAAAATTCTTTCCAACCAGTACCATCCTACCAGTATCCAAACCGGTCAGCCTGCTGTTTGTGAACCTGCCTTCCGTTGTTCAGCCTGATGTCCTGATGCCTGATGACCCAGTGTACGCTACCCAACCTGATGACCCGATCCAGCCTGATGATCCTACCCAGCCTGATGATCCTACCCAGCCTGATGATCCTACCCAGCCTGATGATCCTATCCAGCTTGATGATCTGGTGCCCGCTACCCAGCCTGATGACCCGATCCAGCCTGATGGCCCGATCCAGCCTGATGATCCTACCCAGCCTGATGATCCTACTCAGCTTGATGATCTGGTGCCCGCTACCCGGCCTGATGGCTCTATCTGGCCTGATGACCCGATCCGACCTGATGACCCAATCCGGATTGATGATCTGGTGTACGCTACCCAGCCTGATAACCCTACCCAGCCTGATGACCCGATCCAGCCTGATGATCCTGTCCAGCCTGATGATCTGGTGCCCGCTACCCAGCCTGATGGCCCGATCCGACCTGATGGCCCAATCCGGCCTGATGACCCGGTGCCTGCTGTCGTGCCAGGTGACTCGGTGCCCGCTGTCGTGCCAGGTGACTCGGTGCCCGCTGTCGCACATGGTGACTCGGTGCCCGCTGTCGAGCATGGTGACTCGGTGCCCGCTGTCGTGCCAGATGACTCGGTGCCCGCTGTCGTGCCAGATGACTCGGTGCCCGCTGTCGAGCATGGTGACTCGGTGCCCGCTGTCGAGCATGGTGACTCGGTGCCCGCTGTCGAGCATGGTGACTCGGTGCCCGCTGTCGTGCCAGATGACTCGGTGCCCGCTGCTCCGCCTGATGTGCCTCCGTCCGCTGCCCAGCCTGATGTGCCTCCGCCCGCTGCGCAGGCTGATGTGCCTCCGCCCGCTGCGCAGCCTGATGTGCCTCCGCCCGCTGCGCAGCCTGATGTGCCTCCGCCCGCTGCGCAGCCTGATGTGCCTCCGCCCGCTGCCCAGCCTGATGTGCCAGCCCCTGATATCCAGCCAGTTACCTGACCCGGGTGGTGGAACATTTTGCCCACTAAGGACTGTTTGGAGCGTCCTGAGGCCGCTCCTTGAGGGGGGGGGTACTGTCAGGAATGGACTCGCCAATGGTGGTGGGACTCACCTGCCTTGTGGGCTGCAGTACCAAGGCTGGCCAGCAGGTGCTCTCAGCAGCCAGAATCTCACTCCTGCAATCAGGCCATCACCTGAGGCTGATTGCAGGTGTATTTAAGCAGGACCAGGCCTGTGATCAGTCCCTTGGTGTATGTTTGCCATGAGCCCCTGTACCTGCATCCTGTCTGCTTCCTGCCTGATCCTGCTTTGATCCTGACTCTGAACGAACTCCGCCTGTCCTGACCTCGGCTATTCCTGACCACTCTTCCGCTCGCTCCTGGTACCGTTTGCCCGTTTGCTACCGACCCGGCCTGCCCGACTATGTTTGATTTGTATATACAGTATGGTTATCTAATGGAGGTTGGGTTGTTTGCACTGTGTTATGTTTACCTTGCACTGCGTTTTGTGTTTAGTCTTTTAATAAATTGTCTTGTTTACTCTATACCTGAAGCCTGCGTTTCCCTGTGTCAGTCCACACACCTCTGGTCATACCCGGAGCCCTGACAGCTCTTGTGGAGTTCTGATTGGGATTTAGCAGCTAACTTGGCGGACATAGTCTCCAGACAAGATTCCAAGTCCCCCTTTGTAGGTTGCTGTGTATACTCACTGTCCTGTGCAGATGGCTGAGCTGCGGTATCCTGCGTGAGACAGGATGGGGATGCTCTTTCTGTATTATTTTGAGACATGCTGCAAATCTCCTTTGTCTTCCGTAAATATGTTGTAAAGGATTTTTGAGCATTACCCCTACTTTTCTTCTTGGTGGACGGCATGCAGGAAATCTCCTGGGGGTGATCGACTGAAATTTGTATAGCCAAGGATGATAACCCCAGGGGACCTATAAAGCCCAGTACAGGTGTAAGGTTATAGCTATATAGGTGCGATCAGGCGTCCCAACATAATCTGTATATTGTAAAAATGATTATCAACGTGTGGAGGGGAGGAGTGGATATAAGCTGTGGTAAGTACTCTCAATAGGGGCCAGAGACCTAGATGCAGGTCCCAACCCCTGTTATAGGGTCAGATAGGGCACAAGAGCCTATGTATAGAACCCCCGGGATGCTAACTTCAGATCCCACTAGAGGGGGTGTAGGGAGCCCAGGTTGCTCACTCTCAGGTAGCTGCAGGGCTCCAGGCCCAGTAGGGGACGCATTTATAAAAGGAAGGGCCTCCGGGCCTGCAAATGCAAGCCACAGTCTCCAGAGCACTGATGGGGGACCCGATGGTCGTCAACTGCCCTACCCCCCGGCAGGCTGTACTCACAATGCGGCCCGGATGGTGCCCAAATCGGAGTCGGGCTATGTCGCGGTAGGCCTCAATAGGTCGCGGACGTCCATTGCCACAGAGAGGGATCAAAGCCCCTCTCCCAGGTGCAAGTAGGGCTGGAAGGTCCTCTGGTGCCCTCCACGGGTCTGCTGCTGCCCGTATGGCAGCGGATTAGGTGATAAGGCACCGGAGCTCTGGATTATGCAGCTGCTCCGGTCGCCATCTTGGACACGCCCCCCCAGTCACAATTGCGGCGGCAGACCCCAGACCTTCTCACCAAACTCGTGACCGAAGGACTAGCCAATCTAAAACCACGAGGTCACGTGCGTAACAATGCGACACCCAGCTGCACCCTGCACAACGATTTTTCAGCTAATTGGACCACAATGGATGTACCGGCAGCCTGAGCGATTGTTACTGGGTCAGGTTAATTTTTCAATTGCCACCACCTCCTTTTTGTACAGAGAAAGAGGAAACTCGGCAATATCAGCTAAAATACTATAATGGTTGAGATAATAGTCTGCATAATACGGTCACCGCAGGCCATTTATGCAGAGAGTTAAACAAACACAGTAACGTTCTCTTTAGAGGCAGGAATTCTTAAATTGCAATAAAGCGCTATAAAAAATAGTTCAACACCTTTGGAAGGAAAGATTTATTACTAAAAAGGTCAAACGGGTGTAATAAAAATATTTACAGAAAAGATTTAACTAAGATATATAAACATACAGAGACCAACAGCACAGCAAAGAGATATCAGAGAGAGGTGAAAGGGTTAAGGTACTTGCCAAAGTCCTGGGTTAGCAGATCCAAGTTTCAGAGCAAAAGGGCACGGGTCTCCCCAGGTGGTATTGATGTTAAAATGGGAGACGTCTTCAACTTACACTCTTAAGTAAGTAATAGACAGGGAGGCCCCGGCTCCCTTGGGGAGCTTTATAGCTCCTCTGACCCTCCTGTGACATTCCCAACTCACACACATACTGGCCAAATGTCGCTGGGCCTCTCTAAGGAGGGAGGGGGGAGACTGAGGGAGAAATATATTTGTCAGGATGGTGAATCCCTTTGCCAAGATGGAGGTTGAAGCCAAAATGGTTGAACCGCATCCATCTCTGGGTATATGCTGTTACACCCAGTGATCCACATTTACCAGTGTAATATTCACATCTGTCACAGTGCACTAGTGATCCACATCGGTACAAGCGATCCACATTTGTCACGGCATACCAGTGATCCACATCTGTACCAGTGATCCTCATCTGTCACAGCATACCAGTGTAAAATTCACATCTGTACCAGTGACCCACATTTACCAGTGTAAGATACACATCTGTCACAGTGTACCAGTGATCCACATCTGTCACGGCGTACCAGTGTAAAATTCATATCTGTACCAGTGATCCACATCTGTCATGGTGTACCAGTGTAAATTCCACATCTGTACCAGTGATCCACATTTATCACGTCTTACCAGTGATCCACATCTGTACCAGTGATCCACATCTGTCACGGTGTACCAGTGACCCACATCTGTACCAGTGATCCACGTCTGTTACGGCATACCAGTGTAAAATTCACATCTGTACCAGTGATCCACATCTGTCACGGCGTACCAGTGACCCACATCTGTACCAGTGATCCACATCTGTCACGGCGTACCAGTGACCCACATCTGTACCAGTGATCCACATCTGTTACAGTGTACCAGTGTAAAATTCACATCTGTACCAGTGATCCACATCTGTACCAGTGATCCACATCTGTTATTGCGTACCAGTGTAAAATTCACATCTGTTACAGTTTACCAGTGCTCAATAACTGTCATACAGTACTAGTGTAAAATCCACATCAGTACCAAGGATCCACATCTGTCACAGTGTATCAGAGTAAAATCCACACCTGTACCAGAGATCAATATCTGTTACAGTGTACCAGTGTCAAATCCACGTCTGTACCAGTGATCAATATCTGTCACAGAGTACCAGTCTCAAATCCACATCAGTACTAGTGACCAATATGTGTCACAGAGTATAAGTGTCAAATCCATATCAGTACCAGTGAACATCAAAATGTCTAAAACAGTTATACACCAGCGAGGAGGCTTTCCAGATACTGAGTATGATGGATGAGAGTAGCAGGGAACTCTCTGTCAGACTCAGATTCTAAGTATGAGCCAGTTTAAAGCAGTGGGTCAGCAATGGATTCTGAAGAGAGAGTCCAAACAAAGAGTTTCAGGAGATCTGAGGAGGAGCAGGCATCCACCAGTAGCACAGTGGTGAGTACAAACAGTGCAGCACACCCAGAAGATAGGCAGGCATCCACCAATAGCGCTACAAATCCTGGTCCCGTGGCGAGTACAAGTAGGGCTGCATTCCCAGATGATAGGCCAGGCACTAGTAGCAGGGTTTCCTGTCCACAACGAGGTAGGGCCCATACTAGACTCCCAGATGTACTTTTATATCCCACGTGGCTGCCTGCTAATTCAGCAGAACTTACAATTCCCCCTTTTACAGCACAGCCAGGCCCTCAAATACAAGCAGAAAATGATACCCCAGTTTGTTTTTTTCATTATTTTTTACTAATGATCTTCTAATTTACATTGTGGAACAGTGTAACCTGTATGCCAGTCAATATATAGCCAGCAATCCCAATTCATCATATGCTTGCCCATTTGTGTGGAAACCCCTCACTGTGGAGGAATTTAAAATTTTACTTGCACTTATTTTGAACATGGGACTGACAACAAAAAATGAAGTCCATGCCTACTGGTCTACCCAACCTGTACATCATATGCCAGTCTATTCACCTTGAGGTTTTTTCATTTCAATAATAATACCCAGTGCCCTCCTCGAAATCATCTTGATTATGATAAGCTATTCAAAATTCGGCCACTAATCAACTTTATTTTCCGTACCTTCAAGGAAATGTTTACCCCTGACAAAAATATTTGTGTGGATGAATCCCTAGTCCACTTTACTGGAAGGCTTGGCATCAAACAGTACATCCCCAGTAAATGGGCCAAATATGGAGTAAAATTCTACAAGGCATGTGACAGGGCCATGGGATATACCTACAACTTCAAGATTTATGAGGGAAAGGACAGCCAGCTAGATCCCCCTGGATGCCCCACTTATATAGGGACAAGTGGCAAAATTGGCAGCTTATAGAACCGCTGTTTGAGAAGGGTTACCATTTGTATGTAGATAATTTCTACACAAGTCTCCCATTATTCTGCCATCTCTATTTGAAGAAAACTGTGGCCTGTGGGACAGCACGGGCCAACCACAAAGGCTTCTCACAACGATTGAACACTACAAAATTAAAACAGGGTGAAAAAGTCAGTTTGCAGAATGAAGACATCCTAGCCCTAAAGAGGAAAGATAAAAAACATGTCTATATCCTTTCCTCAATTTATGAGGACACCTCGGTAGAACTTCAAACAAGACAAGGACCGGTCCAGAAACCAAGATGTATACACAACTATAACCAGTTCATGGGGGGGTGGATATGAATGACCAGATATTACAGCCATATTTAGCCACCAGGAGATCAATCTATTGGTATAAAAAGGTTGGCATCTACTTATTTCAGTTAGCCCTGTACAATTCATATGTCATCTTTTCTAAGCGCACACAAAAGATTCCTAACCTACCTGAAGTATCAAGAGGATATTGTTACAGCCCTTCTCTATCTGCATGGCCATGCCCCTGAACAAATTCGCTCTGATTCATTGACCAGACTCCACGAGAGGCATTTCCCTGATATCCTCCCTCTTACCCAAACAGGCCGCAACCCCCCCCCAAAAATTTTGTATGTTCCAGTAACCAAATTTGCCGTGACACCCAATACTACTGTCCCCAATGTTTTTCCCAGCCAGAACTCTGTATTGGAGAGTGCTTCCAGATCTATCACACATCACTACACTATTAGTCAAGATTTTTTTCCGGGGTCCACTATCTGCTATTTCCCTGTATGACCTGGACTGTTTATCAACAATCAGGATCTCATGTAAAAAATTTAGAAGTAGAAATTATGAGGCTTTCAGAGGAGGGCCTCGGAGGCAGTGGGTGGATCTGAGGAGTGGCTGGCTGCACTCTAGAGGGACCTCAGCCAATCCCAAACAGAAGGCTTGGCAAGGGTCTGGAACTCCCTTAAAAGTGTATGAGTCTGCTCAGTTGGAGGAGAGTGTGGTAGTGGGAGAGGTGTAGAGAGTTGGAGGAAGATGTGAAGCTGTAGGAGGAAGGCTGCCAGGAGGCCTAGTTAGATGGGGCCTGCCTGCAAGCTTGGAGATGGAAAGGAGGAAAGCTCATGCCTCACTATCCCCCTGAGAGAGGACCACCTGTATGGCAGGAAAGGAGCAGCCCAGCTGACGGGCCTAGTAGCAGCAACCATCCCGTAAGAGGTACAGGAGAGGATCTGAGTGAGTACACCTGCACCGCCTGGGTGAAGAGGAGTTCATCTAAGGTCTGGGGTTGTACAAATAGAAGATGCTGACTAGCACTCCAGCAGAGACTACATCAGAGAAGAGAAGCTTATGAATAGTTTCAGGTTTGTCCTCAGTTATCGGTTCCCTTGGGCATCCCCCTTACGCTATCCAGGTTCTAATCCCCTCAATAAATAACAAAACCAAAGCTCAAGGACTGGTTTCTGTCTCTGAAGGCAAGCTTACATGGAAAATTCTGAATGACTGGCTGTGAAAGACTATAGAAGGACCCAATTCATCAGCAATCCCTAAGGGGGTAGTGGTACATAATCATACTGTTCACAATCAGTCTCACCAAAGTATTAATATAGACAAAAGGTAAAAAAAGGGAAGTTTGAAAAAGCATACTAGTTTAGGTATTTAAAACTGACAGAAAGGGGAGACAGACATGAAAACAAAGAGATAAAAATAATGCTCTATTTTCCACACAAGAACTAATATTCACCCAAACGTTCAGACTTTCCTCACACAAGGGACATGTTTGTTTTGGCAATTTTTATCACCTCATTCGCTTGCTGATAAATATAATAAGTGAACACTTTTTTCTTATACTGGAATAACATGAAAATCAAATTTATTTACACAGAATAGAAGTTTGCTATTAACAAGAAACAGAGGGTGCACCAACCTAATGCAGTACTAATGTTAAAAAGAGTAGATGTATACTCACAAACAACACAAAATGAAAGGCATATCAAACTCTATAATGAACATGAGAACGTCTGGTCTCTTGGACAGATCCCAAGTACGTGAAGATAATCCAAAAAATGCTGACATGTTTCGAGGTGTGATGCACTTTTCATCAAAGCCAGTTTTTGGATACTGCATAACAAATCTTTAAATAGTACCTGAATAGGGTTACATGATCTTTTATCAAAGCTCCTCCCATTTGTGGGAGGGTGTATTAAACACATACGTCCCACCTTTCATTTCAATACTTAGTTTTTCACAGTCGATGCACATCTCCCAAGTGCAGGGTATTATTTTTCTTAACTTTCTGCTTCCAGAAGTTTGCTATTTACCGAAATATAACAAAATATAAAATAGCTGATATAACTTTAAAAGCAATGATGTTTACATATTAAAGTACTGAATGGTACCAATACATAGAGGCACTTACAGGAAAAGAAAGTTACAGACAAAAAAAAATAGTGGAGTTACATCCTTACCTTTCCATTGTGCAGCCAGCGAAGAGAGAGAGGGGGGTCTGTGCCTTGCTTTTTATGCCAGCTCTATACCCACCCACCTTTCACATATCTTAAGACTTTGTCATTTTCAGTCAATGGGTGGCACTATGGTCACAGTTTCAAAGCACTGGTCTGCTGTAGGTCACCAGCTAGTAAGTTCCATTTCCATTCCCACCTCAACTGAACCCTTTGAAGTGGCATTCCCCCACAGAATTATTTGTGACATACCCCTTTAGGGCTATTTAACATGACAGATTACACTACCAGGTGGCTAGAGAATTCCAGAACTGGTTTATGATATCCTTTTCTGACCCCTGTTCTCAGAAAAACAATCAAGCAATGTTCTGAAAATTTAGAATCATACTGGATTTCTCTATAATCTGAAGGTAAAATGAATTGTAGGCCCATATTGCCAGCTCAACACAACTCTGAATGTGGCACTGTGTGCTGGTCTTGGAGCTAGTTTAGATTTAGCAATTATAAAGCATACATGACACTGCCCATTACTATCTATGACCTTGAGATATGCTACAGCTGCTTTTGCACAGTAGAGGTATTAGAAAAGACACATACTTATCTTTGCACTGTATATGTTAGTGACACTGGCACATAGGGTCTGGAAATACTGGGATCTTGAAGATGAATCAAGTCTTCTGCCCATGTTCTCCACGAGTTTCTCTTTCTGGCAATAGTGGGAAGTCCCAGTCACATTGATCTATTGAGAGTTCTCTAACTAAGGTCTTGCCTTACATAGCTGTCGGGGCTGCAAACCCGAGTGGATCATAAAGACGGTTTACTGTGGTTAGGATACCTCTCTGTGTGTGTGGGTTCACCTCTCTTTGATACTTGAAAGGTAAAACTGTTGGTCTGGAGATTTCAACATACTCCTTAACTCCATTGAAGGGGCACAGGATCAACACCTAGAATAAGGTCTTTTAACTCTTTAGCTCTGTCATCTGCAGGAAATGATTCCATTACCGAGCTTCTATTGGACTCCACCTTGTGCAGCATAAGATTAGATCCTGCAAGCATATCCCTAGCTCTCTGCAGGAGACCGATCATTTCGGCTTCTGCAGGCACAGATTTAAGTCTATCATCTATGTAGAAATTTCTTAAGATGAACTGTTTTACGTGTTCTCCATGCTCACTTGCTCCCTGCTTAGCTATTTGTCCTAGACCAGAAATGGCTATGGATGGCGAATAACTATTTCCAAAGACATGTAGTTTCATCCTGAACTCTGTAATTTCTTTGTTGAGGTCATTATTTTGAAACCAAAGGAACCTCAAGTATCAAGTAGTTGGTGATGTTCTCTAACCACGAAACAGTAAAACAATTGCTGCACATCATTATTAATTGCAACTTGCTCTTTGTGGAAACGTACAAGGATACCTACCAGCGTGCTATTCAAATAAGGGTCACTAAGAAGTACGTCATTCCATGAAATGGCGGCATACTGAGCACTAGAATCACAAACTACTCTGATCTGCTCTGTTTTTTGAGGGTGATAGATGCCAAAGATTGGTAGGTACCAGCTCTGTTCACCCAGTTTCAGTACTGGAGCAGGTTCTGCTTGGTCATGGTCAAAGATCTTTTGCATAAAGTTAACAAAATGTTCTTTCATTTCAGGTTTCTTGCAAAGGAGTACTGTAGAAAAAGGAGTCTCTTCTGTGCTTGCTCCCTGATGTTTGGCAGTCTAAGGTGTGGTGAGCAAAATGGTAGGTTTGCTTCATCCACAAACATCTCCTTTTCAACTACATTAAGGAACATATGATCTTCAACATACATAGCAGGTCTTTCATCATTTAGAGTTCTACTGAACTCCTCCTCACCTAAACTGTCCATGCTGTGAGCTATGATCCCTTTGAAGTGGCAAAGGCATAATCAGAAAGTGCATGGCTGTAGTTTGCAAGCATTAAAGGTCTCCTTTATTTGCATATAGTTTGTGTATGGACGGAATAGAGAAGGGCGTCCATTAGGGAGCATGTTTGTCTTAAATTAGTTCATATCTGCTGGTATGTGAGCCCCACTTAAGCATACTTCTACAACTATGACCCAACCTAGATCTAAACGTTGTACATAAGGAGTGTTATGGGGTCTGTTAATCTTCTCATTCACCTTGTGTACCTCTCTTTCTAGCATGAGGAGTATTTGGGAATTAGGGTCAATTGCAGAAATCTTATCTGTTAAGGAATTCAAATGAGAAAGAGATAAATTCTGTGTAATCTAACCTGTCATCAGGCATCATGTCACATTCAATGAGAGTGTGAGGTTTTATGTGTGTTTTCCCATTAACAGACTGGACAATGAAGTTACATGTCCTACTCCTAGTTTTTCCCTTAATACCTGAACAT